>NC_092208.1:35855123-35872077 GCF_043381705.1 Parasteatoda tepidariorum
GGAGGACTTTTTGATTGAACTAACCCACATTTGCGTTACATGAAGAGGAAAACTACGAAAGATGTCTTAGAATATGTCACAAAAAGAAATGCTCCAATATTAGTTAGAGCTAGTAAGGCCGAACGCTCTGTTCTTGAAGTAAAAGTGCGAGTTTTGCGCCAGAGTGACGTCACTAGAGAAAATCGGAGGATTGGTGCGGCGAAAGTTTCTTCAAAGGAGTGAACCAGCCCTTCTATTCTGTTTAGCCCTGGAACGAACCACCAACTTATAATATAATGATACTTTTCATCTAATCTTATTAATGTACTCGTAGAAAATATTGAATGCTAAACTTATAAAGCGAAAGAGTTCGGTAATGCACAACCACGCATTACAGCATATTATGTCTTAACACAAGTAGATTCTTTAATGAATATTGAAGGGAAACTAACCATGAAACATTAAATTTAATTTTTTATCATTGCAACTATGCTTTATAAGTTGGCTTTGGAATTTATGAGCTACTTTATTTGTAAAATATTTTACTAACTGTATATATTATTTGCGGTAAAAAGATGTGTAATTTTAATTACAAATGCATTTTTTAGATATAAAAGTGTATCAGTATGTAAAAAGTAAGCAATTTTACAAATGAAATAAGTTTAACCATAAGTTTAACCTACCAATCTGAAAGATATTTGTTAACTTAATTTTTTGCAATGTATTTATGCTTTTAGCTTCATCGAAACTGCTAATTTTAAAATAGTTCAAATTATAAATCCAAAGTTTGTAAAAATACGAAATATTTCTGAAAGATCACCTTAAAGGTGAAATTAGAATGAATTGCAAAGAACAATAGAAACTGTGATATTATGTATAATTTTTCCTCCTTTTCCCTTCTTTACTCAGATACTTCCCAAAATCACAATTGGCCAAATAAATGGTAACCAGTTAACAACANTTATTAATATATTCATTTTCATTTAATCATAACGTTTTCCCTTTCCAGAAAATCAAAAGCTCGATTTCCCCTCAGTTTCAATACCTTTATGTGTTCTTTTTTAATATTTTCATCTATATCTATATATAGATAATATATAGATATCTATATAATAATAATTTCCCATAGATATATATATCTATGGGAAATTATTTTTAAGGGACAAGGTGGCAGATCTATGGGATGAAGAAAAGATAACTTGTTTAATTGAATCTGCTTATAAACGCTAAAATTTTCCTAGAATTTTTGATTGCAATAAGATGTAACCATTGGATAGAGGGTGTTCCAAGAGAAGTTCTAACTTATAGGGTAAGTTTAAAAAGGGGGTGACTCTCAAATCAAACACTTTCTCAACTATTTAGTCACGAAGCTTTTACTATAACACTCTCAAATTTTGTTTTAACTCTCAGGTTGTCTTCGAAACTTTTAGTACACTTATATTTTAATTTAATGGACTATTTCTTTTTATACATTAATTTATTCTGTTTCTATTGATAATTTTTTCCTATATTTGACACTTTGCTCTGAAAATGATTTATTTTATTTTTAAACGGTGTTCAGGTCTACGATCGAATGTATAATGTAATTTGCTTTGTGAACTTGATTTAAAGTTATTTTCCACACAACTAAGTGTAAATCATTGCTTTGTACCTCTCTTTGTGATAATATTAAAATGTTTGCTAAATATCTAAAATTTTACAAAATTAAGTTTTCAATTTTTTATCACTCTATAAAATATTTTTCAATAAGCGTAGTTCAGTGAAGCTTCCAAAAAATTAAAAATATAAGTATTTTTGCATTGTATTGATAGGCTTAGAAGTTTTCTTAAAACAATTGTCTTTTTTCAATCTCGTAGACATAACTTCTTAAAAAAATACTGATTTAATTTTCAACAACATCTATATAGCTAAACAGGACTGTAGAAAGTAGAATCTTTTATTTTTATGCCATCGATTATACTTTTTTTTAAAATTTATTAAATTAAGAGTTTATTATTGAAATCCGTGCAATGTGAATTATATTAGTAATATGCAAATAAACAAAAAAATTTCTACATAAATGTTTTTAATAATGTTAAGTGCAATGAAAGTCGATATTACCGACAGTATGCCAATATTGCATCTCAACAATTCGACTAAATTTTCTTTTAAGATATAATTATGATTGATTAAGTAAATTGAGTTAAAAATAGCAAATATTAAAGAACAAATATATTGGTAAAAGTTCTAATACCTTAGTATATAAATCCACTGTCATTTCCTAAAACTAAAGTGCAGGTAATTAAAATCTAATTTAAAAGAAAAACTAAGAAACTGTTGCATCATAGCACAGCAAATACTTTTATAAGTATCTATCGTATTTTATAAGTATCTACCAGTCGGTGTTTCCACCTTATAGATGGTGGTGTGGTCGATCCCGTAGCTACTGGCGGTAGATTAGCTACTAACAGGGTCAAATAAGGGTCACCCAGTGCCAACTACCCCACACTGTAAAAAACTTCCAGTTCAGAAACCTCAACAATAGGTGGAAACCGGCAGGACACGAGGATGATCCGAAGACATGCCATCACAATTTTGATCCTCTGCAGAGGGGATGGCACCCCCGCTTCGGTAGCCCGACGACCTGCACGCGAAGTCGAGCACTTTACGGTAGAACAGTTTAACGAGGACCAATACCGCACACCCTCGGTCCCTACGCAGGCTGATCCAAGTNTAAAAACAGAAGTAGACAACCGAATTAAAATGGCAAACAAGTGTTTCTTTGGACTAAGAAAGCAATTAAGATCAAGCCTAATCAGTCGAAAAACCAAAATTAAAATTTATAAGACTCTTATTCTACCTGTATTGCTCTATGCAAGTGAAACATGGACACTAAACGCAGACACTCAGCGTACTCTTGGCGTTTTTGAAAGGGAAATCCTTAGAAATATTTTTGGCCCAGTACAGAAAAAGAGGCTGTTGGCGAATCAGATATAACTTTGAATTATATAGACTCTATGGACAGCCACAGATAGTGCAGGTCATCCGAAGCAATAGATTAAGATGGTTTGGCTATATCTGGAGAGGTCCAGAAAATAATGCAGTCCGAATCGCCACCTTTAAAAATCCTTCGGGATCTCGGGTTAGAGATTCTCAACCACTGTGCCGTGGCACTTTTGTGTGCCGCCAAATATTAGAAATGATACAATAAAAATTATAATGCTTTTTTTATTACGAGTAAAGTTTAAATTAAAGAAAAGTGTATATAAATATAATGTGCATATATATATATATAAAATATTATATATCTATACACATTTTATAATTTTTCCATGCTTTAACCGTGTGAACATCTTTGTCGGCGATTGTCTTGCCTCTAGCAATCTCTTAAAATAAGACGAAAGTGTTTAAATTGTCTTTGACAATTTAAAAATTTTTTGAATAACTAGCATAAAAATAGCTGTTACTAATAAAAAATTCGTCAAAAGAAATAATAAAACCCTTAATAAACGTGCTTTTGTAGTACATATTATTTTATTTCACATTCAAGATTATTATCACAAACTATTTAACACAGTGTATTATAGGTATGTAAACTGCTTTTTTCATTGTGTGCCGTCAAATTTCGAAACCGTTAAAAGTGTGCCGCCCTAAAAAAAACGTTGAGAATCACTGGGTTAGAGGAAGACCTCCAAGTAGATGGCTGGAGGACACTGCTAAACAACTGGAAAAAAGTCGCCATGGACAGGAAGGAGGTTACGTGTGGTTGAGGCAGCCAAGGCCTGTTGTGCTGAAGAAGATCTACTAAGTACTTATAATTATGTACAAAACCTTTTATAGATTATTTTGTTGAATCAAAGTTTAATTTATTTTAAATCTATGAATTGCTTTCTCAGACCCATTTCCTAAGTTTCCCCCTAATTTATTATTATTTGTGTAAAAGTGTCAATTTTTCTGTGAAAAATTTCCTGTGTATTGATTCATCATTAACTTTTTTATTATTATTTTTAGTGAACACTATAAAAATGGGTACTTTTTGATTCGTATAATCATAAAATTTTTCTGAAATTGCATACTATTGAAGTAATTAAATTAAAATCGTCATCTTAAATGAAGATGAATAATGTTAAAGTAAAGCACCTCTAATAATAATAACATAAAATCGTTTTTATAAAATTTTAACTTATCCAAAATTTCAAACTAATGAGGTAGTTTCCTTTAAATCTTCGTGTTAGTTAATAGTGAATAAAATAGATTATTTGCGTAAATAATCGATTTCGTTCTTAAGAATTTAACTAGATTTTATAAAATTTCATTGAAAACTTTTGAAGTAGTACTAGTAAAATCTCAATGCCAATTAAAAATAAATAAAATTTTAAGATCAAAATAAAATATTTTAAGTGCATAAATTCTTTTCTTTGACACATTAACTCAGATCTGTCTAATTTTGATATTTTTGAAACAAGATCAATTTCGCTTAAAAGAATTTCTTGTATGTATTTCGAATTAAAGATCCATATATTTTTTCCTTACTTTTTTGTTTAATTACAAGTCAATTCAAATTTACGATCAAAGCATTAGTAATGCTCGCAATACATAAATAACAGCATTGTAATAAAACTTTCAATATCTCTTTATTTTATCAGAAATAAAAATGGATTCTGATATTTCTATTCTTCATAGAGAAATAAACTAAATACTGTTACTTTGTATATGTTATTCAAGAATCAAGTTTTTGTACCTGTTATTAAAGAATGAAATATCAGACTAAAGAATCAGAATAATTATATTATCATATTTTTCTGTTGATTTTTTAGTATAATTTCTAACTTTCACAAATTATGTCTAAACTTTCCCATAATAGCTACCTCTTAAAAAAAACCTGACAGACCCCTGAATCTGTATTATCTTCATTACTGTATTTAAATAAGGCTGATTGTCTGATTGAGCAGAGCTGATGTTCTTATAATGAATTGCATTTTACTAACGGCTAGTCATATTGACTTAAAATAATCAATTTTTGAAATATAATTTTATTTATGAAAAACTCATATTCACATAATTTTAATTTAGGTGATGATAGTACAGTTGAAGAACCTCGTGTGCTTGGATTGGCCATGGTTCCCGGGCATCATATAGTCTCCATAGAAGTAGAAGTTGACAGTGATGCAACTACAAATTCTGAAGTGTTATGATTATAAATATTTTAAAATATGGTGTAAATATTTCATTCATCCTAATAAATATAAAATAGAAACCATAGTGCAAAAAACATATTTTATTGTTATAAAAATAGCATATAAATTGATCAGAGCTTTAGTGAAATCTATAAAGGTGAAGTATATTTAAAACAATTGGGTATAATTATTTCATTTAAAATAATAAAAAATCAGGTACACTTAAAGCAATATAAATTTCAATACATTTCTATAATTCGGAAAGTATTAGTTGAGCCCATATTCTTTAGTAAGATTCCCTGCAATAACAATCCTTTGAATTTCACTTGTACCTTCATAAATTTCTGTTATTCTTGCATCTCTGTAATGCCTTTCAGCAGGCATGTCAGTTACATAGCCCATACCACCTAAGATTTGAATAGCCTAAAATAAACAATGCATGCTGTTAAAACAACTCCAGTTAATTTATTTGGAAAAAAAATATTAACGAATAATTGAATTATTTGGCTGATTATCAAAAACAAATTGATAAAAGTATTTGCATCTGTACTACTAAAGTGCCATGTTACAAAATAACATAAATGTGTACTCTTACATAAACAAAATAACCACTTAATGTACTGAAATGAGAAATGCTAAAATTTGATAACTATATTGAACTACACAAGTAATCAATTTCAAGTTTGTTACATTTTAAGAGCAATTTATGCTCCTCTGCTTTAGAATATAATAGGACTGTGTAAAGTGTGCAATATATTTTGATGAAATTCTTTAAAAGTTTTAAACAATACTTTATACTTTTAATGAGAAAGGCATAAATTACATTGTACTAAATTTATTCTATTAAAGTTTAATTTACAAATTATGAATACTGTATTTTTCGTTTAGTTAATCTGCATTAATATAGCCTATAAAGCCAAACTGCATTATGTGCGAAAAAATCAAGACATATTTTTCGGATGTTATTAGTATTTTTATTGCATGCGTGTATTGAAAAACAAAAAGGCTCTTAGAATAAGGTCATTTTTGAAAAACAGAATTGTAATTATACAATTTGTTTTATAAATTTATTTATATATATATGTCCTGAACATATTACCTGATGAGCCACAAATGTTGCAGTCTCAGAAGCTGTAAGTTTAGCCATTGCAGCTTCCTGAAAAATAATATTTCTTTAACAATTAACAGAAATAAATTAGCATTACTGTCTCAAAGGTAGTAGGACAGACAGCCTTGTATGAATGTTAAATTTAATACTGGTAAATATGATACATATACTGAACACTACTGAATCAAAAATCAGTATTTAGAAAAGTTACAAATGTCTCAAAAGCAGAAAGTTTTTTAATGGAAGTTTCCTGAAATATAATATTTAACTAATGCTAAATGCT
Source organism: Parasteatoda tepidariorum (assembly GCF_043381705.1). NCBI lineage: Eukaryota > Metazoa > Arthropoda > Arachnida > Araneae > Theridiidae > Parasteatoda > Parasteatoda tepidariorum. The sequence goes on from NC_092208.1 coordinate 35,861,650, forward strand.
GAACTAATGCTTAACTAAATGCTTAACTAATGAAATGCTNTATGAATGTTAAATTTAATACTGGTAAATATGATACATATACTGAACACTACTGAATCAAAAATCAGTATTTAGAAAAGATACAAATGTCTCAAAAGCAGAAAGTTTTTTAATGGAAGTTTCCTGAAATATAATATTTAACTTAAAAATTTTTCTATTGATAAAACAAAATAAATGCTGAACATTCCCTAGCATCAAGATGACTCAGGAACTCATTGGGCCAATGTTCACCAATCTTAGCTTAGCCATTATTTTGCTCATATTGGACTGATACAGAAATGTCGGATTCACCTGATATTTTATAGCCACTATTCAGCTGATGTTTACCCTATATAAAATTGTCAACAATATTCCCACAATATTTTATTTCCCTTATTTACCTAATATCAGCCCTATACAGATTTGTTAAGTTCACCTGATATCTTAAAGCTGTTATTCAGCCTATGTCCTTTTGATATACAAGTGTCAGACTCAACCGATGTTTTATAGCTGTTATTCAGCTAATATAAATCCTGCATAGAATTGTCCGATTGTCCCAAAATTTTATAGCCGTAACTCAGCCAATATAGACCATGGGTGCAAGTTTGAAAAAAGGCCAAGACTGAAATTTTTTTAACTGAAATACCTAACATACACAATACCCCCTCGACATATGCAAACTGTCTAAGAAAGCTTTACCATAATACATCAAGTTTAAATACTGTACAAAAAATATTTATTCATCTGTCTTTTGATAAAATAACAACAGGACATAAGAAAGTAGACCAATAACGTAGACCTAAAAAATATTTTTATGGACAGAAAAAAAAAAAATTCCGATTTCCGTCTTCGAGTCAGTCTTGTTTCCGTCTTACTTCCGTCCGCGGACATTTTCGAAAGAAGGAAATCCGTCCTGGGGACGGAAGACTTGCACCCATGATATAGACCAGAGATAAAACTGTATGATTCACCCGATATTTTAAAGCCGTTATATTGTCATTGCAGACCCTATTATTCAGCCAATATAAACCCTATGTGGGGGGCGGAGTTAATCGACCATGCCAACCGTCATCTATCAAAAGGTACCTCATGATAGAATCAAGTTAGCATGCTTTATATACTAGTGAATGTTGTTCAACTTTTGTAGTGGTAGTTACGCCACACCCTATATCAAATTGTTCAAGTGACCGGGTATTTTATAGCCGTTACTAACCAATATAAGCGATATATAGAATTGTTCAACTCCACTGATATTTTATAGCCACTATTCAGCAAACGTTTACCCTGTATAGAATTGCCCAATTGATCTGATATTTTATTGCTCTTGTGCTCTTATTTGGCCAATATTGGCCCTATACAGATTTGTGAAGTTCAACTGATATTTTATATCCGTTAATCAGTCTATGTCAGTTCGATACAGAAGTGTCTGACTCAACCAATGTTTTACAGCCGTTATTCAGCCAATATAAACCAACCCAACTAACAATTGTCCGATTGACCCGATATTTCATAGTCGTTACTTAACCAATGTAGGCCATATATAGAATTGTACAATTCACCTGATATTTTAAAGACGTTATTCATCCAATGTAGACCCTATTTAAAATTGGCCAATTAACCCAATATTTTATAGCCCTTAGATAAAACCTAAAAGGTAAAAAAAAATAAACGCTTTTCTCTAAAATCCATACTTAGTTGTTTTCAAATCTCATGGGCAGATAGCCACCAATATAATTCTATAGTGCAACTTTTTCAATAAAATCAAAACATGCAGTGCTCTTCGTAATTCGATTTTCTACTCCCGAACTTGTCAAAGAGTTTATGACTACCAATGTTCGACTACGTTGACTTGTAATTTTGATTCTAACCCAGAAGACAAGGGAACTCCTGAATCAAGTGTTGGGAGAAATTTGTCTTTGTGGAAGACTTTTTGATGGAACTAACCCGCATTTGCATTGCATGAAGAGGAAAACCTTCAACGGTTAGCTTGATGGTCAGAGGTCTCTAAACCCATTATATGCCTACCCCTACCACTGAGAATATTTTATGCCAGCTTGCACTCGGTACGACCTGGGAGCGGAATTCATATCCACCAGCCATTGCTGAGATTCAAAGCCGATTCATCTAATTGGAAGGAGAGCGCTCTATCTCCTGAGCCACCATGGCTTTAGGTGAAAATGTTTGTAGTTATTATTTCCAGTAATATGGTAAATACTGAGTGTTTAATTGGATTGTACATCACGTTTTCTGAAACCTAATCTGAAATATTGCAAATAGTTCAAATGCAGCTTTATCAATCTAATTTTTAACTCTTTCAACATCAAACATAAATTTTGACTAGAAACTTGCCATTTTGACGAAGGTGATAATCATTTCCAGTAATGCTGTAAAGAGAGTGCTTAATCAGATTGCGCAGTTGTATCTTCTAAGCCCACTCTAAAATGTAGCTGATAGCTAAGTGCAGCCTTAGCAATCTATTTTTTAACATCCTGCAATATCAAGAACAAGAATAAATTTTTAAGATCGCTTAGTTTTCTATGCCAAGTCGCACCGCATTACCCCCAAAAGCCGAATAATGAGTAAAAGCAATTTTTCCTTTTTAAAATATGTGTGCTTAATTGTTCTATTAATTAATTTTCAAGATATTTGGATCAGCAGAGCGTTTTAAGACAAAGCATTTGCACAGTAGTTTTCTTATTTCATAATAAAAAATCCTGAACAAAAATTTTCTTTCAATTGTGTACAATTTTACCAACATTTTATATGAACTATCACATGTTTAATAGACAAATAAAAAACAAATATTTCTTTTCTAAAGGTGAATTTTTGGACTATAGTGAAATAAACAAAAAAAAACCTTATGAGGGAAAAAAAAATCTGTTATAGGTAGATTTGTTTGTATTGTAAATCACTTATTAAGGAACTAGATATAGAAATGGATATTTTTAAAGTATTTCAAAAGTATTCCCAGGTTCAATACATGTAAATACAAAACTGGTCCTTAATTACAAGTCTATAATGGTTTTATATATTTCTAGCCAATGGTCTTAGAATGGGTTTCGATATCGGCCCGAGATTGAGATGTAAAAGTTTTCTAATAATAGGTCCTAGAATGGCTTTATAGTCTGGTTAAATATTTATTTTAGGACCTTTATAGGTTTATAGATTGTGTAGGACCTTTATAGGTTTAAAATATAGGGCGACTATTGGGGTGTGGAAATTTTTAATACTGGTCCTCAAATGGTTTTGATCATAGGAACAATATTAATTTCTATATAGGACCCTTGTAGGCTTGCAATATGGAGTCTGTAGTGCAATTAACACTACAACTTTAAAATTCCAGTTCCGTAGTATATAAAATATGTTAACTTGATTCTATCTTGAGTTACCTCTTAATAGATGAAGGTTGACTTAATAGATGAAGGCTGCTTGCAGGCAGGCTTGTCTCAGTCTACATAGGTGACATGCAATCAGTCTACATAGGTGACTTTCGTACATGATCTTAACACATGAATCTCGATAGGAAGACCACCTCAATAGGAACATGCATACTTTGATGAACGGATCACATAGAACAATCAACTTTCAATTTGTAACAGTGACGTTGATCTGCTCAGTCTAGATCAGACACAACGGGGTCCTTTAGCCTAGCCCCACATAGGCGTGATTTGAACACACATGCCTCAAACAATAATTTACGAGCCAATATTGGAATGTCTATATTTTGTAATATTGGTCCTACAATGGCTTTCAATGGGCCGGGATAGCCTAGTCGGTAGGGCGCTGGGACTATGGCCGAGAGTTCGTGGGTTTGAAACCTGCTGGCCAAAGACTCCCTGTGTAGTAAATGGTGACTGATGCACGTTAAATCTGTCAAGTCGTAAAGTTCTCCATGTTCCCATAACAAATCAATACCTCTGGGGGTACTAGATTGGAGATCGATCGTTCTCTGATTTAGGTAAAAAATTATGATTCGTGGATGAATGAATGGAAGTATGAATGGGTCCGCCCTATAAACGGATGTGAGGTATGGTATGGCAGAAGTCGAATTCTTGGCCATAGATGGCGGCACTGGAAAACAAGAACAATCGCACCCCTCTGCCTAAACAGGCATACGAAAGAAAGCAAAGCAATGGCTTTCAATAATGGACCAATATTATTTTCGATGTAGAGCCCTTATAGACTTAAAATGTTAGGTAAGCATTGGGATGTTTAGATTTTTCAATATTGGTCCTAGAATGGCTTTCAATAATGGACCAATATAATTTTCGATGTAGGCACGTTATAGACTTATGTTGGGTAAACACAAATATGTCTCGATTTTTCTATATTGCTACTAGATAGAAATGAATCTTGTTCCAATATTGAAAGTCATTCTAGGACCAATATTGAAAAATCTAGACATCCCAAAATAGGTCCCTTGGTACATGTTTTTATGGGACCCATATTAGCCAATTTTGAGCTCTACTGGGGTCAATGTACAAATAATTGCTAGGGTTATTGAGTCAAAAGAAAATACATAGTAAGTGAACTATCAAGAGACTATAATTCACACGGGTCACCAGTATTCTATTTTTAATGTAACAAATAACTATTAAGTAGAACATATTATTGAATCAGGTATATTCAACCAAAATCATCGATAATTGTATGATAAACAGCATTTTTGGGCATGAAATCTCATACAAAATAAAATATTTCTATATTCTATAATCATATAGAATAAATTATTATATATAAGAACAGGGGGGGGGAACAGCGGAATTTCTCATAGCAAAAACTCTCATGCCTTTCCTAAACTAATTCTTATGTAATTTTTCATTTCGCATTGTTTTAAGGAAGCAAATTATACTTTGTTTTAAATAGTACACAACTTACAAAATCTATTAAGATGTAAATTATTAAATATTTCAAGGTTTATGTTTAAAAGCTTTTGAGACAAAATTTGCAACTTTCGTTAAATTTGAACAGAACATATAAATCTCTCTTAACAATCATGTACTAAAATATTTTCTTGTTTCACATCATGTTTATAAGTAATGATTCATTATACCCTGTTGATATTTTTTAATAGAAGTTTATGCACCTATAGCAGTATATGACTAAACCAATTGCTATCGAGATTTAAAATTGCGAGGTCTCAATTGGAAGCAAACCCTTATGTCACTCTCCTTTGTTTTGAACATTAAAGTAAAAATTATTTTTTTATGCATTCAGTTTTTAAATTAAATTTAATTCTTACATTTTAAATCCACAAAAAATTATTAATCACATTAAAATCTGCATTTTAAATTAAACTTTTACTTTAAGCACAGTACATATTTGGTTGAAAATTATAGGTTTCACATCGATTAAGAATTCCATTTCCTCATAAGAAAATCGTAGGTTTTGGTGTAAGTAATAAATTAATAAAAATTATTTAAATTCATACCTTTGTGTAATTTTGTCCAGCATCTTTCAACATGGTAGCTTTCCATGTCAGCAAACGAGCAGCTTCTAATCTTGTTTCCATATCAGCCAGTTTCATCTTAGAAGAATAGAGAACATCAAATATTTAAATAATAATAAAAATGTCTGTACAGTGCACACAAAAAAAGGATCACCCTGAATAACTTTATCTTTGATCTAATGATCTGATCTTCACATACTATGACTCATTCTTAATAGTTCGAGGGGGTGACCTCAAATATGCTACTTAATCAGCGAGACTATATTTTAAGTTTTGAAATCAAACACAAAAACGCACTTTCTCAGAATAAACATACCTTTTTTTCAACGGATTCGTATTCCTGACCTCCAAAATATAGGGGCTAGCCACAATCTTGGAAATATTGTCCCTATAGTTTGGTCAGAAGAGTAATCAAAAGTTTGAACCCCATGATGTTAATTTTATTTTTTGCGTATTATGCCATATCTCGAGCACTTTTTAAGGAAATCGAAAAATTATTGGACATAATTATAAAATTTGTTTATTCAAAGGTAATTCCATGCAAAAAGAAATTGTTTGCAAGTATTATTTTTTATTTAATGTTTAACCTTCAAGTTCTGATTTTTTGTTTGTTTAACCCTCAAGTTTAATAAAAAATCTGTATTTTTTTTCGTCTTCCATCCAGAACAAGAACCAAATTTGAAGGAAAAAAATAATTGGGTCATGTTTTAATTAGTCTGCTCTATGTTAATATTTATATAAACTAATATTGAGAGTTTTTTCAATTCTTTGTTTGCCTTAACTCTGGTGCTCATGTGACGTACGAGTGACCTCAGACTATCTTTCTAATCAGTATTCGAAAAAATTTTCCGATAACCAAATTCTTAGTTATTTGATTCGCTGGATAATGAAAAATTTTATATCTTCTTCTTTGCCGAATTAATTTATTTCTCTCTTTTATATTTGTGTATTAAATGGTTCTTTATTTATCGACTAAAACTAAAAGGAAAGCAGTAGCTTATTTTTGTCAAGGGATTCATGAAGGTTAAAGATCCTCTATTTTGTCACCAATGGTCTGATTGAGGCAATGAGGTCAACATTGTACACAAACTGCCTTTACTTCTTAAACAAAATGGTATTTATCAATCTGACGGGCTTCAAGCTGCCACTGGATATCGAACCCAAGTTCTTCACAACAGTTTAGTGGTTTCTTCACTGACTAAGTGCGGATCATTAATAGAAAAATTGTATATAAAACCTTTAAATCTGTGGTGGAATATAGCATATAGTTAAATATTAGCTACAAAATAATTTTCATTGAAGCAAATTAATAACATACCTGTTTATGATTTGGACAAATTAGGAATTTCATTTGGCAAAATGCTAATCCCCCATAAAATATAAGTTTGCGACACCTGACAATTTCATTAGCATATTTGAGGTCACCCTCTTAGAGCCATTAAGTTTGAGTCCTAGAATGTGAAGATCCGATCAATAGATCAAAAGTTATTCAGTGTGGTCCATTTTATTTTGGCACACAGTACAATAGTCTAATAAGTACTTTTTGCATTAAATAATAATTGTTGTGTAAACTGTAACATTTAAATAATAATTCTTATGTAAACTGTAGCATTAAAAATATAATTTAATTTAAACAATAAATATTACCTGTATTGCTTGTTTACTAAGTATAGGATTTCCAAAAGCTAATCTTTGTGAAGCATAATGAATAGCACAATCAAGGGCAGCCTAAAATATATGAACAATATGAAATACCGACTATTAAAGTAAATCAGCAGTCAGAATGTGAAAAAAAGGCATTTTAAATACATAAACAAAATGAATGAATTAAAGTCAAACGAATGAATTAAAGTTTTTATTTGTCAATATTGCAGTGGCAATATCACAAAGACATTGTTGCTGAACAATACAGAGTTCTTGGAGAAAGAATTTTTCATTTGCGTAAGTAGATATATCATTTCAGTAAGATAATGTACTGTGAACATTTAGTTTGGCTTTGTGGTGCCACCCTATCCTCTGGTGCCCTAAGCACGTGCTTAGTGTGCTTAATGGTTAATCCGGCCTTGAGTGAGCATGATGCATAAATAAGAAATGATTACTTACAATTTAATCCTTGATTATAAGAAAATCCTAACACTTCGTTTAAATTACACTTATGACTGTCTTTTTTTTTTCATAAAAAAAGAATAGATGGGGTGTATTCATTGTTAAGTATTACCATTGGTTTAAGCAACAGAGGCACCTCCTATTTTTAGTATTTAAATGTTTTGTGACAGTCATTCCCACCGTGTGTGGCAAAACCTNAAAATTTTTGGTCTTATAATGAAATTAGGTAGGGAATTTCTATGCGATAAAAGCTCTATTTATCCATCACAATAATTCTATAACATACTGCCACGATTCATTTTTACAGAATATTTTTCGAAGTTGTAGCAAGATAATTGTAGCAATTTGATTTTTTTACGAAAAAAAATTTGATTTACAAAACTTTGATGTAAAAAAAAATTGATTTTTGATGCAAAAAATAAAAACTATGTCATGCACGTTTGCAATTCTTGTGCATGTTTTTGTATATACTATATAAAATATTTGCTTATACTATACTTTTAATCATATTCTTATTGCAACTGGAAAAGAAGTCAATGAAGTCATCAAATTACGTAAAGGTTGTGTTGCAAAATTTTATTTCAAAAATTTACGTCAAATAACTTTTTTTATTCACTAAATTAAGAAAGAGGAGCTGTGTTTAAGTATCATTTTTCGAAATTTCTTTGCGGAGGAGAGGTTAAATTTGCGAAAAATATGACCACACACTTCGCATCACTTATGATTTTTTTTATCTATATATATCGAATATCGAAATTAGATTTTAAGATTTAAAATATATACTACGTAATATGAATACAAGCAGCTAGTTTTTGAATAAGGAAAGAATTATAGGTTCCTTAGTCCTTAGAGTCTTGTATAAATACAAATGTTATAAAAGTTGAGCACAAAAGATGTGTAAATTCACAATGTGTACCATATGTTCGTTGACGGTGAAAAATATGTGAAGAAGAATACCCATTAAAACTAATTTAATGTTGAAATCAAATGTAAGAAATGAGTAGCAATAAAATCAAATTTTCAATCAGTGAATTGGTTTTAGTGCAAGTAAACTATATTTTGTACATCTTATAACGAAATTTGTAAAAATTAAATTTAAGAAATAAGAAAAGTACAGAAAATTTCAATTTAAAAATAAATAGCAAATTTAAGAAAGATATTAAACATATTTTTAAATTCAATTAATAAAAATAACTAATAAGGAAAATCCTTAATGATAATGATTATATATATATGCAATATATGTGTGTAATTTCATCAACTTTTATTATGATAATTATTTGAACATGAAAATATTTTGAATATAATAAAATTATTTCTGTCACTAAAAATAAATTTAATAGTTGTGCTTAATTTTTACTTGTAGCTGGTGTGTACATCAGAATGAAATAAATAAATAATTAATTAAGGTATTTCCATTATTCATTTAACTTTTTTTTAAATAAAAATTGATCATTCTGCATAAAGGAGTGGGGAAAATATTGTTGTTCCTGTTATTTTATTATAAGTAACAGACTGCTGGCAAACGTGGTTCAATTTAACTTGATCTTGCTTTCTGCCTATAACAAACAATCCCGTAAAACAACAAAATCTGTATGTTGCCAGCATTCGATTTCATGAATTCGAAGGTTCCTGAAAAGGACCACCGTGATTGTCACCGACATATGTGTTGGAATACAAAGCTTGTCCAAAGAATACCTAAGGAGGCCTTTCCATTTCAATTCTAACCTTCAGTAAGGATAGACCTCCAAAACCCGTTCCACTGTCTCCCCTACATTTTTTGTGGGGGTGCGTGTGTAACCCGAAACTAATCACTGTCACAGAAGGGGGATTGCAACCTGCGGGGGTCAACTAGCTTTCAAAAGATATCAGAAGAAACTCACTCTTCATCTTATATTATGCTTTTTCTCCTTCTAAGGAAAACTTAAAAAATATTTTTTTAACTCTAAAACGACTTTATTTATTTTCAAAATAGTTTTATCATTTTATTTAACATGCACTTTTTCTAATTATATCTTGAATTGTTTATTATTTTGATTTGATTATTTAGAGAACTAATAATAACCAGAGTATTTAAATTTATAAAATTTTACTATGTAGTCATATGAAAGTAATTCATATAAAGTAACTACATTAAAAATAAATTTCTATTTTCTCTGTAGATCAAATAAAGTTTGTTAATTTTTTTAAAATTGATTTGCTAATTTTTAAAACTTTTTATGTTAAAGTAAAACCTTGAGTTCAAGATTTTATTTTTTTATTACGCATTTAATTTTCTTCTTTCTATTACAATTCAAATACAAATATTTTTCACAATCTTTTTTTAATTTTAATTATTTTTTTTTAAAGATTGTTACACCGTTTTGAAACTAATTAAATTCTACCACTTTAAAAAACTATGTTAACATTTAATCCATTGTTTAAGCAAATATGGTTGCTTACTATGTAAATTTGATTTAGACTTAAATATTTGAATTTCGCAATTTGAATGAACTAAATTAACCTTCACTAAAAACTCACCTCATTTTAATTATTACTTTTGCTCACTACAATTATTATTGTATAAATAACTCCGAACTGGAATTATGATTCGATCTTAAAAAATAAACAAATTGAAACATCAAAATTGAAAATTATTCGATTTAATTATCACAAAATTTTCAATCATATTAAGACAGATCTAGTTTCCGATTATATCACTTAACTTATTCAAATAATTTAGCTCGGATATATTTAAAACTTCACCCACAAACTCATATTCATCATTTTTACTTACATTATTTCTTCTGCGTGGTCTTGTGTACTAGCTATTTTTTTTCCTTACCTTGAAAAAACATACTATCCCAGCTATTGGA
>NC_092208.1:35872577-35921925 GCF_043381705.1 Parasteatoda tepidariorum
TTCTTGGATAATTTATATAATTTCTACCACGTGCAAAGGCAATTCCGTGGCTGAAAATATGCGCAAAATGGCGATTCATGTTTCTTTCTCTCTTTTTTTCCCCTCTTAAATAAATGTGATTTTTCTAAAATCATTAAAATTGTGTAATTGAATATCAACTTTATTAATTATGAACTTATCCAGTATAATATCACTTTGCGCATATCCATTTTCGACCAAATCCTTGGTACTAACAAATCCAACGCGCTTCAGTACTGTATTACACACACACATACATATATATATGCTGGTGTGTATAGATATAATAGATATGTGTTAAACAATAGAGAATAATAAAAATATTTTAAGAAGGGCGCCGATAGGTAGGATTGCCTGCCATAGGCGCCATTTTCTCTAGATACGCCTCTGCTTGTCAACTATGATATTGATAACCTAGCAATCCAGGAGATCAGATGGCTGGTACAAGGTATTTTGGATAGGAAGGATTGCAGAGTTTTAGCTGCCAAGAAAAATCCCACCAGTTTGGTGTCGGATTCATCGTAAGCAAAAAACTAAGAAACTTAGTTATTGATTTTCAGGCCATAAGCAACGAGGATGTGCAAAATCAGAATCAGGGGAAGACATTACAATACCACATTGATCTGCACCCATGCACCAACAGAAGACAAAGACGAGGAGGAAAAAGATCTATTTTATGACCTACTTATGAAGTGTTACGATTCATGCCCTGTCTAGGATGTAAAGCTGGTTCTTGGAAACTTCAATGCTAAGGTTGAAAGAGAACAATTTATTAGATCCTATGCTTCTGCTGAAAGCCTACACCCAGAGTTTAACAGAAGCGGACAGAGACTTTTTGATTTTGCTGTTTCAGAGCATATGTTTATATCCAGTACAGCATTCCCACATAAGAAAATACACAAGTACACCTGGCGATCCCCAGACGGTTTAACCTTTAATCAAATAGACCATGTACTTGTAGATACAAGACATCGTAGCAATGTGTAAGATGTGAGAAGCTAAGAAGGAAAACTCCATTCCTAAACTAGACATCGCTAAATTAAATGATCCCAGCATCCTTAAAGAATTCAAGTGCTAACTATCTAGATGCATTGAACTGGAAAAAGAAAATTCAAATATCATCTTCGATTGGAATTCAGTCAAGGAAATCATTTTAAAATCAGCACGTGAAACCATTTCATGTTTAGAACGTAGTACCAGAAGAACGTTCGATGACGATTGCAGAAAAGCTACTGAGGAAAAGAACAAAGCCTGCAGACTGGTGATACAAAAACATTATAGTTATGAGGAAAAATACAGGGAGCTGAGAAAAACAGAAAAGAAATTACATAAAGAAAAGAAAAGAGCATATCTAGAGGAATCTCTAAAACACATTGAAAGCCGGAATAACCAAAAAGAATGTAGGAGGTCCTATAAACTAGTAAATAATATGAGAAGAGAATTTAAGCCAAAATCTATCACCTGCAGAAATAAGGATGGAGAACTTGTGAACGAACTTCATCACGTGCTACTTTCAAGATTTGAGGACTTAGAGAACGACGAAGAATGAGACTTAGAGAACAGCCCTGAAGAACTGAACCCAGTTCAACACGTAGACATCCCCCCACCATCTCTAGATGAGGTTGTCCCAGCTATTAAAAAACTTAACAATAGGTCGGCTGGTCCCGGCTGTATACCATCTAAGCTACTAAAAACTGATGAGCCAGAGCATCTTAACGCCATCTATAATATCATGGTTAAAATTTGGGATACGGAGAAATTGCCCATTGAATGGGAAGAAGGCTCCATTTGCCCCATATTTAAGAAAGGAAACTAACTTGAATGTCGTAACTATAAGGGAATTACACTCCTCAATACGGCATATAAAATATACTCTAACTTGCTTTTTGCAAGACTTCTCCCTCCAATAATTGGAGACTATGTGGTTTTAGATCACAAAGAGATCAAATTCACACCCTAAAACAAATTTCAGAAAAAACTAAGGAATATAATATCAAAACTTTTCATTTATTTATAGACTCGGAACCATGTTCAACAGAGAGAGGCCTGCGTCAAGGGGGATTCCCTCGCCTGTCTACTCTTTAATCTAGCTCTGGAGAAATGTATCAGAGATAGTGGATTAGACCGAAAAGGCACTCTTTGGAATAGATCAGTTCAATTACTGGCATATGCCGATGACATCGATGTCATAAAAAGCTGTGAGAGAGGCCTTTCTGGCTCTTGAAACTTCTGCCACAAATATGGGCCTTACCATCAATGAAGATAAAACTAAATTTATGTAATTTCCAGCCACAACTGTAAACCATGATCCTTTATTCATAAATGGTTACACCTTTGAAAAGGTTAATGAATTCAAATACCTTGAAACAATGATCAATGACCAAAACAGCATAAAAACAGAAGTAGACAACAGAATCAAAATGGCAAACAAGTGTTTCTTTGGACTAAGAAAGTAATTAAGATCAAGCCTAAAAAAACTAAAATTTATAAACTCCTATTCTACCTGTATTGCTCTATGCAAGTGAAACATGGACACTAAACGCAGAGAATCAGCGTACTCTTGATGTTTTTGAAAGGAAAATCCTTAGAAATATTTTTGGCCCAGTACAGGAAAGAAGCTGTTGGCGAATCAGATACAACTTTGAATTATATAGACTCTATGGACAGCCACAGATAGTGCAAGTCATACGAAGCATTGGCCATATCTGGAGAGGCCCAGAAAATAATGCAGTCAGAATCGCCACCTTTAAGAATCCTCCGGGATCTCGGGCTAGAGGAAGACCTCCAACTAGATGGCTGGATGACACTGCTAAAGATCTAAAAGTATTAAAGATAAACAACCGGAAAAAAGTCGCCATGGACAGGAGGCTACGTGTGGTTGAGGCAGCCAAGGCCTGTAAGGGACTGTCGTGCTGAAGAAGATCTATTAAGTACTTATAATTATGTACAAAATCTTCTATAGATTATTTTGTTGAATCAAAATAGTTATTCGAAACTTTCAAAGTTTAATTTACTTTAAATGTATGAATTGCTTTCTCAGACCCATTTCCTAAGTTCCCCCCTAATTTATTATTATTTGTGTAAAAATGTTAATTTTTCTGTGAAATATTTCCTGTGTATTGATTCATCATTAAATTTTTTATTATTATTTTTAGTGACACTATAAAAATGTGTACTTTTTGATTCGTATAATCATAAAATTAGTGTCTGAAATTCCATACTATTGAAGTAATCAAATTAAAATCTTCATCTTAAATGAAGATGAATAATGTTAAAATAAAGCACCTCTAATAATAATAATATAAAATCGTTTTTATAAAATTTTAACTTATCCAAAATTTCAAAGTAATAAGGTAGTTCCCTTAAAATCTTTGTGATAATTAATAATGAATAAAATAGATTATTTGCGTGACAAATCGATTTCGCTCTTAAGAATTTAACTAGATTTTATAAAATTTCATTGAAAACTTTTGAAGTATTGTTGACAGTTAAAATCTCAATGCCAATTAAAAATAAATAAAATTTTAAGATTAAAATAAAATAATTTAAGTGCATAAATTCATTTCTTCGACACAATAACTCAGATCTGTCTAATTTTGATATTTTTGTAACAAGATTGATTTCGCTTAAAAGAATTTCTTTTATGTATTACGAATTCAAGATCCATATATCTTTTTTTTAATTACAAGTCAATTCAAATTTACGATCAAAGCATTAGTAATGCTCGCAATACATAAATAACAGCATTGTAATAAAACTTTCAATATCTCTTTATTTTATCAGAAATAAAAATGGATTCTGATATTTTTATTCTTCATAGAGAAATAAACACTGTTACTTCGTATATGTTATTCAAGAACCAAGTTTTTGTGCCTGTTATTAAAGAACGAGGAATCAATAATTATTCGATCATATTTTTGTGTTGATACTTTAGTATAATTTCTAACTTTCCCATAACAGACCCCTGAATCTGTATTATCTTCATTACTGTATTTAAATAAGGCGGATTGTTCGATTGGGCAAAGCTGATGTTCTTATAATGAATTGCATTTTACCAACAGCTGGTAATATTGACTTAAAATAATCAATTCTTAAAATATAATTTTATTTATGAAAAACTCATGTTCATTTAATTTAGGTGAGTACGGTTGAAGAAACTCGCGTGCTTGGTTTGGCCATGGTTCCTGGACATCATATAGTCTCCATAGAAGTAGAAGTTGACAGTGATAAGACAACAAATTCTGAAGTGCTATGATTATAAATGCTTTAAAAAATGGTGTAAATATTTTATTCATCATAATAAATTTAAAATAGAAACCATTGTGCAAAAAACATATTTTATTGTTATAAAAATAGCGTATAAATTGATCGGAGCTTTAGTAAAATCTATTAAGGTGAAGTATATTTAAAACAATTGGGTATAACTATTTCATTTAAAACAATAAAAATTCAGGTACATTTAAAACAATATAAATTTCAATTAATACATTTCTATAGTTCGGAAAGTATTAGTTGAGCCCATATTCTTTTGTAAGATTCCCTGCAATAACAATCCTTTGAATTTCACTTGTACCTTCGTAAATTTCTGTTATTCTTGCATCTCTGTAATGCCTTTCAGCAGGCACGTCAGTTACATAGCCCATACCACCTAATATTTGAATAGCCTAAAATAAACAATACATGCTGTTAAAACAACTCCAGTTAATTTATTTGGAGGAAAAAAAATTCATGAATAATTAAATTATTTGGCTGATTATCAAGAACAAATTGATATAAGTAATTGCTTCTGTACTACTAAGATGCCATGTTACAAAATAACATAACTATGTACTCTTACAAAAACTAAATAACAACTTAATGTATTGAAATGAGATATGCTAAAATTTGATAACTCTACTAAACTTTACTAGTAATCAATTTTAAATTTGTTAAATTTTAAGAGCAATTTAGGCTCCTCTGCTTTAGAATACAATAGGACTGTGTAAAGTGTGCAATATATTTTGAAGAAATTCTTTAAAAGTTTTAAACAATACTTTATCAATTTAATAAGAAAGGCATAAATTACATTGTACTAAATTTATTCCATTAAAGTTTAATTTATAATTTATGAACACTGCATTTCACCCTTAGTTCAACTGCATTAATATAGCCCATAAAGTCAAACTGCATTATGTGCGAAAAAAATCAAGATTTTTTTTTTGTGGGGATGTTTTTATTATTTTTATTGCATGTGTGCATTGTTAAAAAAAAAGGATCTTAGAATAAGGGTATTTTTGAAGAAAAAAAATTTGTTCTGTATAGAATCTCTTCATAGCTATTCAAAAGCTTAAAAAAAAAGCAATTAGCACATTTGTATTTTGCACAAAATTATGCATTATTTAAAAATTAATTTACTCCAACTCTTTTGCATAAAACTATGTACTTAAAAATATCAATATGTAGCTATACAATTTGTTTATATATATATATACATAGATGTGTGTGTGTCCTGAACATATTACCTGATGTGCCACAAATGTTGCAGTCTCAGAAGCTGTAAGTTTAGCCATCGCAGCTTCCTGAAAAAAATTATTTTTTTAACAATTAATAGAAATAAATTAGCACTACTGGATCATAAGAAAGTAGTAAATGTTGCTGTCTCAAAGGTAGTATGACAGATAGACAGTCTTCTATGAATGTTACATTTAATACTGGTAAATATGATACATATACTGAATTAAAAATCAGTATTTAGAAAAGTTACAAATGTCTCAAAAGCAGAAAGTTTTTTAATGGAAGTTTCCTGAAATATAATATTTCACTTATAAATTTTTCTATTGATAAAACAAAATAAATGCTGAACATTCTCTAGCATCAAAATAACTCTAGAACTCATTGGGCCAATGTTCACCAATCTTAGCTTAGCCATTATTTTCCTCATATTGGACTGATACAGAAATGTTGGATTCACCTGATATTTTATAGCCACTATTCAGCTGATGTTTATGCTATATAAAATTGTCAACAATATTCCCACAATATTTCATTTCTCTTATTTACCTAATATCAGCCCTATACAGATTTGTTAAGTTCACCCAATATTTTAAAGCTGTTATTCAGCCTATATCCTTTCCATATACAAGTGTCAGACTCAACCGATGCTTTATAGCTCTTATTCAGTCAATATAAACCTTGCATAGAATTGTCTGATTGTTCCGAAATTTTATAGCTATAAATCAGCCAATATACACCATAGATAAAACTGTATGATTCACCCGATATTTTAAAGCTGTTATATTGTCATTGTAGACCCTATTATCCACCCAATATAGACCCTATTTCAAATTGTCGGAGTGACCAGATATTTTATAGCCGTTACTACCCAATATAGGCGGTATATAGAATTGTTCAACTCCATTGATATTTTATAGCCACTATTCAGCAAAAGTTTACCCTATATAGAATTGTCCAAATGATTCAATATTTTATTGCTCTTCTGCTCTTATTTCGCCAATATTGGCCATATACAGATTTGTGAAGTTCAACTGATATTTTACATCCGTTATTCACTCTATGTCAGTTCGATACAGAAGTGTCCGACTCAACCAATGTTTTACAGCAGTTATTAAGCCAATATAAACCAACCCAACTAACAATTGTACGATTGACCCGATATTTTATAGCCGTTACTTAACCAATGTAGGCCATATATAGAATTGTACAATTCACCTGATATTTTAAAGACGTTATTCATCCAATGTAGACCCTATTTAAAATTGGCCAATTAACCCGATATTTTATAGCCCTTAGATAAAACCTGAAAGGTAAAAAAAAAATGAACGCTTTTCTCTAAAATCCATACTTAGTTGTTTTCAAATCTCATGGGTGGATAGCCATCAATATAACTCTATAGTGCTACTTTTTCAATAAAATCAAAACATGCAGTGCTCTCCGTAATCCGATTTTCTACTCCAGAACTTGTCAGAGTTTATGACTACCAATGTTCAACTACGTTGACTTGTAATTTTGAATCTAACCTAGAAGACAAGGTAACACCTGAATCAAGTGTTGGGAGAAATTTGCCTTTGTGGAAGACTTTTTGATGGAACTAACCCGCATTTGCGTTTCATGAAGAGGAAAACCTTCCATGGTTAGCCTGATGGTCAGAGGTCTCTAAACCCATTATATGCCTACCACTGAGGATATTTCGCAGCTCGCACTCAGTACGACCTGGGAGCGGAATTCGTATCCACCAGCCATTGCTGAGATTCAAAGCCGGTTCATCTAATTGGAAGGAGAGCGCTCTATCCCTTGAGCCACCATGGCTTTAGGTGAAAATGTTTGTAGTTATCATTTCCAGTAATAAAGTAAATACTGACTGTTTAATTGGATTGCACATCACGTTTTCTGTAACCTATTCTGAAATATTGCAAATAGTTCAAATGCAGCTTTATCAATCAAATTTTTAACTCTTTCAACATCAAACATAAATTTTGACTAGAAACTTGCCATTTTGATGAAGGTGATAATCATTTCCAATAATGCTGTAAAGAGAGTGCTTAATCAGATTGCGCAGTTGCATCTTCTAAGCCCACTCTAAAATGTAGCCAATAGCTCAAGTGCAGCTTTAGCAATCTATTTTTTAACATCCTGCAATATCAAGAAAAAGAATAAATTTTTAAGATCGCTTAGTTTTCTATGCCAAATCGCACCGCATTACCCCCAAAAGCCGTATAATGAATAAAAGTAATTTTTCCTTTTTAAAATATGTGTGTTTAATTGTTCTATTAATTGATTTTCAAGATAATTGGATCAGCAGAGAGTTTTAAGACAAAGCATTTACGCAGTAGTTTCCTTATTTCATAATAAATAATCGTGAACAAAAATTTTCTTTCAATTGTGTACAATTTTACCGATATTTTATATGAACTATCACAAGCTTAATAGACAAATAAAAAAAATATTTATTTTCAAAATGTGAATTTTTGGACTGTTGTTAAATAAACAAAAAAAGTTTTATAAGCAAAAAAGAAAAATCTGTTTTAGGTAGATTTGTTTGCATTGTAAATCACTTATTAAGGAACTAGATATAGGAATGAATATTATTAAAGTATTTTAAGTCTTTCCAGGTTCAATAGCTGTAAATACAAAACTGGTCCTTAATACGTCTATAATGGTTTTATATATTTCTAGCCAATGGTCATAGAATGGCTTTCAATATCGGACCGAGATTGAGATGTAAAAGTTTTCTAATAATAGGTCCTAGAATGGCTTGATATTCTGGCCAAATATTTATTTTTATGTAGGACCTTTATAGGTTTAAAATATGGGGCGACTATTGGGGAGTCTAAATTTTTAATATTGGTCCACGAATGGTTTTGATCATAGGAACAATATTAATTTCTATATAGGACCCTTGTAGCTTTACAACATGGAGTCCGTAGCATAATTAACACTACCAACTTTTAAATTCCAGTTCCCTAGTATATAAGATATGTTAACTTGATTCTACCTTGAGTTACCAATTAATAGATGAAGGGTGACATTGTCGGTAACTTAGCTCCACAAAGGATGCTCGCAGGCAGGCTTGTCTCACTCTTCATAGGTGACTTGTAATCAGTCTACAAAGGTGACTTTCGTACATGATCTAAACATGTGAATCTCGACAGGAAGACCACCTCAATAGGAACGCATATACAGTACAGAACCCGTTATCCGGAAAACCAAAAAACCGGAACGAAATTCAATAAATTTCCCCGCCCTTTTTAAATTTTTTTTTTTTTCCTCTTAAGATTTTAGGATTTTTCTTTCTTTTTTGAAAGATATTTAACTTACCATCATTTTTGAAATGATCATTAGTGTATTACTTCATCTTCTTTTTTTCTTTTTAAGATTATTTCCAAATATTTTTTTTTTTTTACTTGGGTTTAACAATAAAAAAAACGGCTTTTTGTAGCGATTCAGAAAACCGGAAAAATTGGTTATCCGGAATAGCGATGGTCCCGATCGTTCCGGACAATCGGTTCCCTACTGTACTTTGATGAACGGTCTAGATCAAACACAACAGGATCCTTTAGCCTAGCCCCACATAGGCTTGATTTGAACATGCATGCCTCAAACAACAATTTACGAGCTAATATTGGTCCTACAATGGCTTTTAATAACAGCCCAATATCATTTTCCATGTAGGCACTTAATAGACTTATCATGTTGAGTAAACATAGGGATGTCTAGATTTTTCAATATTTCTCCTAGATAGAAATGAATCTTGTTCCAATATTGAAAGTCATTTTAGGACCAATATTGAAAAATCTAGACATCCCAAAATACACTTGGTACATGTTCTTAAGGGTTCCATATTAGCCAATTTTGAGCCCAATTGGGGTCAATGTAAAATTGTTGCTAGGGTTATTGAGTCAAAAGAAAATACATAGAAAGTAAACTTTCAAGAGACTATAATTCACACGGGTCATCAGTTTTCTATTTTTAATGTAACAAATAGCTATAAAGTATAACATATTATTGAATCAAGTGTATTCAATCAAAATCATCGAAAATTGTATGATAAACAGCATTTTTGGGCATGAAATCTCATACAAAGAAATTATTTAATTACATAAATTATTTCTATGTATTTTCTATAATTATTTCTGTATTCATACAAAATAAATTATTATACAAATAAATAAGAACAGGGGAGGGGGGAAGCTAAATTTCCAACAGCAAAAACTCTCATCCCTTTCCAAAACTAAAATGGCAACTAAATTAAGCAAACATAAATTAAAATTTAATAATTAACATTTAACACAGCTTTTTCTAACATATATTATGACTTCAATGAATCAACTACTAAATTCATAATGTTAAAAAAAAAATTTAAAAAAAAAAAAGGTATCGAGAAAGTTGATTAAATTAGTCACTTAATTCCTATCACGTTAATTCTTATGTAATTCTTCATTTCACATTTTCTTAAGGAAGCAAATTATACTTTGATTTAAATAGTATATAACTTACAAATTTCAAAATCTATTATGATGTAAATTATTAAATATTTCAGGGTTTATGTTTAAAAGTTTTAGAGACAAAATTTGCAACAATCGTAAATTTGAACATCGAGAATTGAATTTGAAGGTCGAGTATAAATCTATCTTAACAATCATGTACTAAAATATTTTCTTGTTTTACATGGGATCTCAATAAGTCAAGGTTTCCATTAACCAAATTAGAATGTATATTAAATTTTGTGCGCATATTCTTCGAATTAAAATTTTTACACCTTTATTGAATATTATAAAACCTCTGCCCAATGCACAAAGATGCAAGAAAAAAAGTAAATTAAAATTTTTCTAATTCATTGTATATTAAATTTTGTTCACATATTTTTTAATTTAACATTTTTACACCTTTATTGAATAAATACCATAAAAAACTTGTGCTCAATACAAAAAGAAAAATGAATTAAAATCTAATCATTATTTGTACAAATCATCAATATGAATTGCAAAATATATATTAGGTTGGTGATAAAGTTTCTACCAGATTGACAACTTATACAAAAATTATCCTTACACTAAACTACAGAATTGTGATGGTTATAAGTAATGATTCATCATACACTGTTGATATTTTTTGATAGAAGTTTATGCACCTATAGCAGTATATGACTAAACCAATTACTATCGAGATTTAAAATTGTGTAGTCTCAATTGGAAACAAACCCTTATGTCATTCTCCTTTGTTTTAAACATTAAAGTAAAAATAATTTTTTGATGAATTCTGTTTTTTAAATTAAATTTGATTCTTAAATTTTAAATCCAAAAAATTATTAATCACATTAAAATCTGTATTTTAAATTCAACTTTTACTTTAAGCACAGTACATATTTGGTTGAAAATTATAGGTTTCACATCGATTTAGAATTCCATTTCCTCATTAGAAAATCGTAGGTTTTGGTGTAAGTAATAAATTAATAAAAATTATTTAAATTCATACCTTTGTGAAATTTTGTCCAGCATCTTTCAACATGGCAGCTTTCCATGTTAGCAAACGAGCAGCTTCTAATCTTGTTTCCATATCAGCCAGTTTCATCTTAGAAGAATAGAGAACATCAAATATTTAAATAATAATAAAAATGTCTGTACAGTGCGCACCAAAAAAGGATCACCCTGAATAACTTTATCTTTGATCTAATGTTCGGATCTTCACTTACTATGACTCATTCTTAATAGCTCGAGGGGGTGACCTCAAATATGCTACTTAATCAGTGTAGATTATATTTTAAGTTTTGAAATCGAACACAAAAACGTACTTTTTCAGAATAAACATACCTTTTTTTCGACGGATTCGGGTTTCTGACCTTCAAAATATAGGGGCTAGACACAATCTTGGAAATATTGTCCCTATAGTTTGGTCAGAAGAGTAATCAAAAGTTTGAACCCCATAAGATTAATTTTATTTTTAGTGTATTATGCCATATATCGAGCAATTTTTAAGGAAAAAGAAAAATTATTGGACACAATTATAAAATTTGTTTATTCAAAGATAATTCCATGCCAAAAAGAAATTTTTGTAAATATTATTTTTTGATTAAATGATTAAAAAATAATCAAAAAGAAAGTTTTGAATAGAAAAGCATACAACTTTCATATCATTTTTAAATGTGCAATTTTATATGGCAAAATACAAAATTTGAGCGAAATGGGTTAAATAGTTTCTGAAAAACCGAATTTCAAATTTATGACTTTTTCAAAATTTGATTTCTCAGGTACTATTCAAACAATTTTGCTCAAATTTTGTATTTTGCCATGAAAAATTACACACTTTAAAATGATATAAAAAATTATTTTTCCTAAATCTCACCGACGATTAGCAGGTGAATTAGGATTTTTTTTTGCAGCCACATACCCTCATGACAGTTAATGATGAATTTGTCCCTGACATTTTAAATGTGCCTGATTGTTTCTTGTTTAACCCTCAAGTTTAATAAAAAATCTGTATTTTTTTCCATCTTTTATCCAGAACAAGAACCAAATTTTAAAGAAAAAATAATTGGGTCATGTTTTAATGTTAATATTCTATAATATTCTCTATGTTAATATTTATATAAACTAATATCTAGAGTCTTTTTCATTCTTTGTTTGCCTTCAACTCTGGTGCTCATGTGACGTATGTGTGACCTCAAACTATCTATTCGATTTGCTGGATAATTGAAAATTTTATATCTTCCTCTTGGCCGAATTAATTTATTTCTCTTTTTTATATTTGTGTATTTAATGGTTCGTTATTTATCGACTAAATCTAAAAGGAAAGCAATAGCTTATTTTTGTCAAGGGATTCATGAAGGTTAAAGATCCTCTATTTCCTCACCAATGGTCTGATTGATGCAATAAGGTCAATATTGCGCACAAACCGCCTTCACTTCCTAGACAAGCTGGTATATATCAATCTGAAGGGTTTCAAGTCGCCACTGGATATCGAACCCAAGTTCTTCACAACAGTTTAGTGTTTACGTCACAGACAAAGTGCTGATCATTAATGGAAAAATTGTATATAAAACCTTTAAATCTGTGGTGGAATATAGCACATAGTGAAATATTAGCAACAAAAAATTTTTCATTTAAGAAAACGAATATCATACCTATTCATGATTCGGACAAATTAGGAATTTTACTCGGTAAAATGCCATCCCCTTTGAAATATAAGTTTGTGGCACCTGACAATTTCATTAGCACATTTGAAGTCACCCCCTTGAAATATTAAGTTTCAGTCCTAGAACGTGAAGATCCGATCAATAGATCAAAAGTTATCCAGAGTGGTCCGTTTTATTTTGGCGCACTGTACAATAATCTAATAATTATTTTGCATTAAATAATAATTGTTATGTAAACTGTAACATTTAAATAATAATTCTTATGTAAACTGTAGCATTAAAAATATAATTTAATTTAAACAATAAATATTACCTGTATTGCTTGTTTACTAAGTATAGGATTTCCAAAAGCTAATCTTTGTGAAGCATATTGAATAGCACAATCAAGGGCAGCCTAAAATATATGAACAATATGAAATACAGACTATTAAAGTAAATCAGCAGTCAGAATTTGAAAAAAAAGGCATTTTAAATACATAAACAAAATGAATGAATTTAAGTCAAACGAATGAATTAACGTTTTTATTTGTCAATATTGCAGTGGCAGTATCACTAAGACATTGTTGCAGAACAATACAGAGTTCTTGTAGAAAGAATTTTTCATTTGAGAAGCAAAAAATTTTGGTTTTCTTACCCGCAGAACTTTTAGTAAGTTTTTTTTTTTCAGCAGAGTTTTTCCAACAATGCTTTTTTTCTTTTTTCTTTCTTTATTTTCTTTTTTAGCTTTCTTTATTTTCTAAATATGCATTTCTTGCATTTTAGAGGGGAAAGAAACGCTCATGATTTTTTCTCCTTACAAAAAAAAAAATTGGTATGACTGTGAGTAAGAATTTTGTTACGAACTCAGATTTGTAGCAAAAGAATTAATAAATCATGGTGGTATGTTTGTCCTTCTTTTATTTAGTTGAAATAAAATTTATTCTATATTTTTAACATACCATTAGCATACTAGCGTTTTAAACCACGCAGTCTTCAATAAATCGCTTACAGCTCAAGCAGATTTCAGCGGAAATACATGCAATGATTTGATCAATTTTGACAATTATTGCTACAAATTTTTCTTCGTTTTTTTAAATTCCAATATATTTCATGTTACTTTTAATATTCTCAAGACTTTCTTTAAAAAAAAAATACTGATATTACGACACATGTAATTTATCTTTAATACTGAGATTAATATTATTTTGACATGTCAAATTCATATCACACATTTAAATATCTAATCACTTTTTTGACACTCTTAATTCACGCAGATTGCATCGTAAATCCATGTGGTGTTTCAAATGTTTTTTGACTGTTATTGATATTAATTTATACATGGTTTTTAAAGATTCCAATAAATATTATATAATGCAAGAAGTTCGAATCATGCAGAGTATTTACTTTTAGATGCAATGTTCTTATCAATTTTTCAGAAGTTATTGCTTTTAATTTCCCCCAAGTTCTTAAAATAATAAATTTTTTATATGACATTATTTAATACACACATTTGAGTAATCCCTTTTTGAGGAGTCTGATTTGTGTGATTCTTTTTTTGGTAGTCACTGCCATGGATTTCATTGCTTTTTTAAACGTGATTATTATTCACAAAATGTGAAAAAGGAAATAATTAGTTAATTTTTATAATTAATAATAATAATTTTTCTTTCCTCCTCAAAACAGGAGAATATCGCACATAATATTAGATTATGTATTGTTTTATATGTAATTTAAAAAAAATACAGTTGAAAAGAATTAGATTCAGTTTAATTCTATACATAAAGGCTTTTTTTTGTAAACACAAAGCATTTATGTTACTTTAAATAAGTAATATATATATTTGTTACTATTAACATTGTCTTTCAGAAAGGTATTAGTGTAAAAAGAATTGTAGCAGAAAGTTTTAAAAATCTCTGCTACAGGGGTCAATATCAGCAATATAAAATATATATTAGGTTATTGATCACATTTCTACCAGATTGACAATAAAAGTCTAGTTCAGTACAGTTTCTCTATTGAATGACGAAGAAAATATACAACCGAGCAATTGAATTTAACTCCATTTTGTTTTTAGAATCAAAAGGTTAAAAATTTATTCCTTATTATGACATACTTATTAAGAAAGAAAATCCTATCAATTTCAGATAATCAGTATGTTTGGTCAGTTTATTTTTCACTCCTTGATTGTAATAAAGTATTTTAACATTGTTAAGAGTTTCATAAACTTGTAGTGTTTGCCCCTCCCCCCCCCATATTGCGTTGATATTCTAACTACTTAAATGGTTACAATTTCTTCCAGGTGGCTTTTTTATTATACTGCAAATGTTATGTTATGCTACTCAAAAAATTTCTTTTAGTAATGCCTGTAGCTCACTTTTGGGTTTAAGAACTTTTTAAATTATACATTCCAGTATTTCAAGCCTAAATAAGCAATAAAAAATTATTTTATAAGCTTTGCTCCATTAGAATACATGTTAATTAGTTTTGCTTTATTTAGTTTAGGGTATTAATTCCTTAAGTGTCTGATACATCATGAATCATTGCATTTGGATTGGGAAATATAAGAACCCCCTGTAGCAGAAAAAATATTTATAGATATTTTAAAAAAATTAAGAAAGAAAAATTGAGAAAAATATGTGACAATAAAATAATTAAATAAATTAAAATAATTACATTGAGTTTTAGATCAATAAGCCAATTTTACAGAGAATGATTATTTAAATTTTTAACTCGGATTTATAATGTATCTCAAGTAGTTAAAAACTAATACATTGAGNAATAATTTTTCTTTCCTCCTCAAAACAGGAGAATATCGCACATAATATTAGATTATGTATTGTTTTATATGTAATTTAAAAAAAATACAGTTGAAAAGAATTAGATTCAGTTTAATTCTATACATAAAGGCTTTTTTTTGTAAACACAAAGCACTTATGTTACTTTAAATAAGTAATATATATATTTGTTACTATTAACATCGTCTTTCAGTAAGGTATTAGTGTAAAAAGAATTGTAGCAGAAAGTTTTAAAAATCTATGCTACAGGGGTCAATATCAGCAATATAATATTTATATTAGGTTATTGATCACATTTCTACTAGATTGACAATAAAAGTCTAGTTCAGTACAGTTTCTCTATTGAATGACGAAGAAAATATACAACCGAGCAATTGGATTTAACCCTAATCTCCATTTTGTGTATACAATCAAAAGGTTAAAAATTTATTCCTTATTATGACATACCTACTAAGAAAGAAAATCCTATCAATTTCAGATAATCAGTATATTTAGTCAGTTTATTCTTCACTCTTTGATTGTAATGAAGTATTTTACATTGTTAAGAGTTTCATAAACTTGTAACGTTTCCCCCCCCCCATATTGCGTTGATATTCTAACTACTAAAATAGTTAAAATTTCTTCTAGGTGGCTTTTTTATTATACTGCTAATGTAGTAGCTAATGTAGTAATGACTGTAGCTCACTTTTGGGTTTAAGAACTTTTTAAATTATACATTCCTGTATTTCAAGCCTAAATGAGCAATAAAAAATTATTTTATAAGCTTTGCTCCATTAGAATACATGCTAATTAGTTTTGCTTTATTTAGTTTAGGGTATAAATTCTTCAAGTGGGTGATATATCATGAATTATTGCATTTTGATTGGGCAATATAAGAACCCCCTATAACAGAAAAATTATTTATAGATACTGCAAAAAATTAAGAAAGAAAAATTGAGAAAAATATGTGACAATAAAATAATTACATAAATTAAAATAATTACATTGAGTTTTAGATCAATTAGCCAATTTTACAGAGAATGATTATTTAAATTTTTAACTCGGATTTATAATGTATCTCAAGTAGTTAAAAACTAATACATTGAGTTATAGATTGATTAATTTTGGAGAGAAAAACCATTTTAACTGTTAAATCTGATTTATTATATATGTCAGTAAAAAAAGTATAAAATCCATTCATTGAGTCATTTATAAAGAAATTGATCAATTTTGTAGAGAAAATATTTTCAACACAAAATATTTTTTAACATCATTAAGCTTGAGGTCAAAATTTTTGCCGATCAAAATGCAAAATATTAATTTGAATTAACAAATCAGTTTGAAATTTTGAACCTTTAATGTTCGTCTTTGATTTACTATAAGCATAATGAAAACTTTTCTTTGCAGTTTGTGTTAGTAGGCTCAGAAGGATAACAGGACTCATATTTATACACACACACTTATATATATTTCAGGTTTGTGACTATTACAATATATATTATATGCAATTACACATATTTCTAAGAAAACATATCCACATTTTCACTTCTGGAGCCACATTGCTCCCTAAATTCTACCTGCATTCGTCCATGATAAATCCTCCAGGGGTGATTGTGACATAAAGTGAAAAAAACAGAAAATTTTATGTGCAAAAACTTGATAACAAGATATCAATTTATATGCACTATTATTATTTAATATAATTTTTTGAACTGAAACTTATAATTAAATTAAATTACCCACCAATAAACAATATCACACTTTTATAGCAATTAATTTAAGAAAAAAACTTTTGGATTTTAAAATCGTGCAACTATGAATCGCGATATTGGATTTAAGAAAGCGAAAATACAAATCGCAATATCGGACTTTTGAATCGCACAAATATGAATCGCAAGGCATGATTTTTAGATCCCATGAATAGGAATAATATTAGATTTTAAACTTTCGTGAAAATGAACCGCGATACTGATTTCAAAAACATGTAAATACAAATTGTAATTTTGAATTCTTAAATCACGTGAATACGATTCACAATGACTAACTTTTAAATGAGATCAATACAAATATCGACGTTTGATATTAAAATCGTGTGAATACAAATCGCGGTATTAGCGGATTCCGGCATAGTTCAAAATATTAAAAATGGTCAAAATCCAAAATTAGGGAAAAGTCACATGTATGAAAACGCCTAGTTAATGTGAGTTAACAAAGGTTTAAAAATTTAAATTTTAGAACTTAATTCTTAGTTTAAATTTCAGATTGTGGTAAGAAAAATTTCTGATTATAAGTTTTGATTTGTGGAAGTCCGCAAATCAATGTCCTCTCCTCGTTATACCTGTCCTGGAGGGATGATATGAAAAACCTGGAATTCCGGGGTACACCTGGAATACAATCACCCCTGATCCTAACGAGAGAATCATTCTCTATTTTAACTCCTTTCCTGTCCCCCTAATAGGTGAGCAACACATCCCATATCCCTCACCTATTGACCTTCAGGTCAGGGGTCATTTATCTGCCTGGCAGTGGAATCAGAGTCATGATAAAGGTTTAACACTTTTAATGCATATTCTTCCAAAGTTACTTTATATTCTATTTGAAAAATTTAAAGCTAATAATTCTTTTTTTTTTTTTGCATTTGGAAAGTAAGCTTTTTTTAAAAATAAATTATGAATCAATACTATGTTCTACACTGCCTGTAAAGGTTTTGCATGACATTTTATTAAAAAAAGAAAGAAGCATTCTTTTGTTTATTATCACACTCACCTGTGCAATTCCCAATGCTTGCCCTGCAACACCGATTCTTCCAGCATCAAGAATGGTCTGAAATAATTTTGTATTAATAAACAAAATTTCATATTTGTATTAAAATGAAATATCAACTATGATAAGCTTGAAGAAATTACCATTGCAATTTTAAATCCCTCTCCTAGCTTCCCTAAGAGGTTTTCTTTTGGAATTTTACAATCTTCAAAAATTAAGTTACAAGTTGATGATCCTTTAATACCCAATTTGTTTTCTTTTTTGCCTAATGTGAGACCATTGGTTGGTTTAGGAACAATGAAACAACTTATTCCTTTGTGCTTCAGAGCTTTATCAGTTGTAGCAAGCACCTGTGAACAATAAAATAGTAACTTTAGTGCACATATTTAATGGTCGAAAAGATATATAATGATTAAATGAGAAAGAGACATATTGTTTCTGTTTCGGAGGTCTAAGCTAATTCAAACTTGAAAAAAATTTTTTTTTCAATATTAAGCTTGTCTGAAATTTATCATGTGAGATAGATGAGAAAATTCTAAAACATAAAAGTTCAAAATTCTTTAACATTTCTATTATATAATAATTACTACCCATTTCTAGATGTAACAAGATTCATAATTTTAAGATTATGTTTTTAAAAAAACAAACAATTTATTTAATTTAAATCAGATTCTCTTTAGAAACTCAGATTCTAAATAGTTAAATTTCAGAATTATAAATTAAACTTTAAATAGCATTAAAAATAAATCCTAACAGTATATTTGAAACTATATTTCATAAAGAGTAGTTTAAGACACTCAACCATATGATTTAAATTTATAGAAATGGAATGTAAAACCTGTCACTATACACCAGGTACTCGAAAATGCTATTTAAACTAATATCAACTGTAAATCATTTAAAATATATAATACAATATCTATGCATAACTAACAATCATGATTAATAGATATTAATTCATTAAAATTTTAAATTTCAGAGTATAGATTTTCAATCAGAAGTGATCTCAAAGCGCAAAGAGCGATTACTGAAAATAACGCTAAATAAAAATCTGAGAAATAATTTCATGCTTTTCTTTTCTTTTTTCTTTCTAAACTTTGAAATTTATATTTGACAACTGCAATAAATTTTCACTTTGATCTTAGCATGAATTTGAAAAATCCAGAAGAATAAAGATTTTTAAAATGTCATTTCAAGAATAGTGTAACTTATTTCTGATTAAGTACTTATGAAACGTTGCTAGTTGGAACCTACCAACACAGATAGTGGTTTGAAAAACTACATTATTTTTGTAGTTAACTACAACTACTTTATTAGAAGTATAGTCAACTACAGTTACAACTACTTTTTCTAAAATGTAGCGACTACAATCTACTTCGGAGATGTAGTCACTATTTGACTACTTTTAGAAGATGAACTTGGCCAGAGAACTTAATTTACAACCATGCTCAAAATAGTTTGGAATAAAAATTGGCTTAATTAAATGCGATCAATAATTATAAAATATTTATTCCTGTTCAATCATTTATTTATTCCTGTATAAATGAGCTAGTTTGCTAAACTATTTTTACGAATTTGTTCTTTTAAACTTCGACTTTTTACACCTTTCTCGACAGCAAATATTCGATTCAGAAATACTAGGAAATTTTCAAATATTTTAAATTTTGTTAAGCTTTTAATGCTCTTTCATTTCCTCTAAGAAACGAAGCGCACAAAAAAATTTCCTACTGAATTAACATTAATGTTTCATGAAAGTACATTCGCATTTGAAAGAGAGGCTAAAGCGATAAATGAGTTGTTATTTATAATAGCTAGTTTAATCTTAGCAAGGTGTAATTCTAAGAGTTGCAGGATTCTTATCAGTGCTGAGATGTAGGGACATTTTCACAGCATCCACTGACAGACCTGTGAAGATTTTTAATAATAAATAATTAGCTGAATTTGAGCATTGTTTCTTTACTAAACAAACGTATAAAGCAGTTGTCAGGAATTGCTACAAACTAGTTTTATTTTTTATAGCATTTCTGACTTTTCTTAAAAAGTAGCACTCAACACTACAAAAACAAACAAAAAAGTAGTAGAGTAGTTTTAATACTTGTGTGCTCCTTTCGACCACTGGACACAGTTATAATTAATTTTAGAACAAAGAAAAATTTAAAAACCTCATTTTAAAATGTGTGTAAATGCAAAGAGTACCATTTTCTACCCTCCTTCCTATTATATTCAAAATATGTGTTACACACCTTAAGGTGTGTAACTGGTATTAGGAAATGCGCTGCAAAGTTATGAGGGGGGAAATGGTATTTCAAAAATGCAGACAACTGATTAAATTCCCATTTTGACGAATGAAAATTCGAATTATAACCAAAATCATTAATAAATGCATAATTCATGATTTTCAAAAAAAAAAAAAAAATCCTTCTGTTGCTAATATTTTCACAATATGTAATTTTTTTTTTACCAATATATTACTGATTTAAGGATTTTAACCATAATTATTTTAGTCAATGAGCTGCGATTGGTCAATGGGTAAAGCATTGAAATGTTGTAAAGAACTGGGGTTCGATTCTCACTAGAGACTTGAAGCCTTCCCAGCATCAGATCAATGGATACTAGTTCGTCGGAGAAGTAAAGGCTGTTTGCGTGCAATGCTAACCACATTGCAATATAATCAGCAATTACCACTTTGTTGCACATTAAGAACTGTTGCAGAAACTCTTTACCTAAATTCTATTCAATAAATATGAACCAGTCGATAAAGAAATGTAAAAAAAAGAAGAAAAAAAGAAGAAAAAAAAAAGAAGAAAAAAAAGAAGAACTTTTTTTTTATTCGCAGCTAAGATGTAGACATTATTTTTTACTATTCCATATATTGAATAACAATTTAGTAATCGGCAAATCTCAAGAGTACCAGACAGAAATAAAATAGGTGTTCTAAGAATCTTGGTTAAAAATGAAAATACAGTTTCAGTAGCTAAATAGTAAAAAGAAAGAATAAAATATTTATTATAAATCAAAAGCCTGCTGAACTTAGCAAAATATAATTATTTGCTGTTATTGTTGACTTATGTTACTTGACAATATTGACAAGCGTATTTTAAGAGAGTGGGGTGTGCTTCTTCTTGTTTTCCTCTAGCGACATCTATGGCCGAGAATTAAACTTCTGCCACACAAATATGTTACAGCCTGTTTTACATGGAGGACACATTCACACACCATCCATCCATAGAACGTAAACTAAACCTGAACCAGAGCACGATCAACCTACGATTCAGTACCTTCAGGGATATCAATTTGTTACGAAAACTTGGACTTTGTGGCCTCAACAGGGGTAGTGTGCACTAGTCACCAATTAGTAAAAGGGAGGTCTTTGGTCACAACCTCTTGGACATGAATCCAATGATGTACCAAATAAGATATCTATTTATTTGTTGAAAAGTGAAAAATAATAAAGTAGATACAAATATTAGACTTTATGCCTAATTTTTCCATTTAATATACATAATAGTTAATAATTCGATAAATAAAGTAAATGAGTATATAAAAAGATGAAATAAAAATGATTATTTTAAAATAATTATTGATAATTCACAGTTTGAATTTGTTTTTACTTTCTTTCGTGTAGCATCAAAGGGATTTTGTAAAATTATCAAACCAATTTGATGTAATTTCCATTGGTGCTAAGTTCTTAATATTTTCTTTTACAATCTCAAGGGGACTTCGCTTGCTGCTCTCAAGGCCTGTCAACTCCCAAGAATTCTCAAGTAGTTTCTTTCTAATAAGCTTCTTAATCTTTACTTTTACGTTTTTTTAATACTCTAATTATTATGTAATAATATTTTTATTATATTTTATTTTAATTATATTAGAGGCAACTCCCTCTGTTATTTATTGCATAGTTTCATTTGTGTTTCTCAAATAAAATAAGAGAAAAGGATTTTTTGTAAACATGCCAAATGGCCAAGGAAAATTTGCCGCACAGTGCAAATGTTTGGGAGGTCACAGCAACTTCCTGTGACCTCACCTGGGTGTAAGGTATTATTGCAAAAATACTTGCTATTTATTAATGAACTAAACTGCGAAATGTTCTGACTAGAAAGAGTCTAACTAAACAGTTTCAAGAAATTTTACATATGGCAAGCAGGTGGGATGGGGTAGGGAGCAAAGGACAGTTTCTTGCATTCTGCATTTATTCTTCAACACCTTCACAGTGAATTTAACGAATGACGGTTGTAAAATTTCTCATTTTTTACAAGGTAGTTGCAATCCAGATATATCTAATGTATATAGGAACTATGTAATGAGCTTCTTTCTAAATATTCTTGAATTAAATTTTTTAGATTTTAAGAAAATTACATAAGTGAAGCAATAAGTCTAGTCACTTAGTATTCAAATGAATAGACAAGGCAAAAAAAATTTCGAATTTTTCATCATA
The DNA here is from genome assembly GCF_043381705.1 of Parasteatoda tepidariorum. Taxonomy (NCBI): domain Eukaryota; kingdom Metazoa; phylum Arthropoda; class Arachnida; order Araneae; family Theridiidae; genus Parasteatoda; species Parasteatoda tepidariorum. The sequence goes on from NC_092208.1 coordinate 35,895,175, forward strand.
CTTAATTTTCTTACTTGAAAAGTACAATTTTATCTAATTTATAATATCATCTGAATTTCATTTCACCAATGGTAAGATAAATATTAGTGTTAGATAAATTCTTAAAGTAAATAACATTAAAGTAAATAGAAAAAAGAAAAGACATAATATAACAATATTTTGCTACATCAAAAATGCAGTAAACTGAATTCTGCTAATATAAATTGAATTTTGATAGTTACAATTTAAGGCAGATTATTAAAACTAGTACCATCTTTATTAGATCCCATGAAGAAGAATAAATTTAAAAAAAGAGAGAAATATAAATGGGACACTTAAACTAGAAAAAAACATGTAACGTAAATTTTTCTTAAACCTTTTTTAAAAATAAATAAGTTTAATGAAATAAATAATTTCATGCATAAATTTTGTGATGAATAAAAGCATGTAAAGTAGAGTTTGAAATAAAATTTGCTAATTTATTTTAAGACAAAGCAAATTGATATAAATATAAATGTGGATTAAATTAGTGTCATTAAAAAAAAGAAAGGAATAAGCTTTTAGGACTTTTTGATGCTTATAAATTACCCAGGGGAAAATTTTTTTTGTTCCATTTATGCAAACATTTGGAATTGCCTAGTTGGGGAAAGGGAATTTCAAATCTGAAATTAGTTTTGCTCCTAAGGCTAAAAATTTCTAAAAGTTATTTTCAGTCCATTTCTTGCCGAAATTTACAAGTTTAAAAACGGTATAGATAAAAGGGGGGCATTTAAATGTTACAACAAACTTATAGGGAAGTTAGGGCACATCATCAGAATTACAATTGCAAACAAACCCATGCCCTATAAGATCATCATATGCGGCTAGGGGAACTTCCCCATTATGATCTGTTTCAAAGCGCATGAAGAAATAGCTCATAATAGCTACAAACGACACATTTTCAGGAATAGGTTACTACGCATTTTTAAATCCCGATGATGTGCCCTAACTGCCCTAGAAATTTCTTGCAACCACGGACGTATATAAGGGGTGTCCATGGGATCCGGATCCCCCTCTTAGATTAAGTTTTTTTAAATATCAATATTTCCAAACATCGCATAGAACTTCTTATAATATACGTCTTGCCTCGAAAAATTTTTTTCGTTTGCACCTTACAAAAGCTGAAGAATCCCTGGCCTTGCATGTTTCATTGAACGAAAGAATCGAGATAGCACCCCATCCACACTGTCCTTCTCCACCCATGAGCAAAATAGAACGGCTCTCTCCAAAGGAAGGAAATAAGAAGACGTGCTGGTGGTAATTGCGGTATCCACTTTAGCTGAAACTGGTTTATAAACTGGAAGTCCGCTTTAGAAGCCTTTGATCATCATGCAAACACAAAATATCATAAATTTGCTATCAAGCAGGCAGCAAATTTTATAAAGGTAGCGGAAGGCTAAGTGCTTGATGTTGCCGAATCAATCAATGTGGAAAACAGCAAAATTGCTCTAGAAAACAGGAAAAGATTAAAAGCCATTGTAGAAACGATTCTTTTATGCAGAAGAGAAGAACTCTGAAGCTGTGACTCTGGTGAAATTGGAATAAATGATCCCGCTCATAATGATGGAAACTTTAGAGCACTGCTTCGTTTCCGTGCTCGTTGTGGCTATGAGGTACTTAAGAAGCATTTACTAACACAATCATTACACAGTCGAGTCATGTATACCTCATCACAGATTCAAAATGAAATAATTGAACTATCCGGTAAGACAATTCAAGATAAACTTTTAGAAAGGGTAAAAAAGGCAGGCTATTTCAGTGTACTAACTGATGAAACACAAGATATATCACAACGAGAACAAATAGTTTTGTGTGTGCGATACGTAGACTGTTCATCTGGAAAAGCAATTATCCGTGAAGATTTTGTTGAATTTATAAGCGTAAAAGATATTTCTGCTCAAGCATTAGCAACGACCATAATAACACATCTTGCATCCTATAATTTAGATATGCATAAATTTATAGGGCAAGGATATGAAGGCGCTGCATTGATGAGTGGTCGATTACGAGGTGTGAGAACAATAATCGCAGAGCAGTATCCAAAAGCGCAATTCGTACACTGCGTGGCTCATGTACTGAACTTAGTATTAGCTCATTCATGTGAAATACCTATGATAAGGAACTGTATAGGAACTATAAAATCCGTAATCAACTTCTTTCGAAAATCTCCACTACGGGATGGTCAATTAAAGAAAATTGCCGATGAAAACAACTTTGAACATTCCACCCTTATCGGTCTTTGTGAAACACGTTGGACTGAAAAACATGTGGCTGTCGAAAGGTTCGCAGAAATGCTACCCGTTGCATGGGCAACGCTTGAAACACTTCAAGCACTGGTAGTTCAGACGTGGCCACACAAGCTTTTCAGCTGCAGACAATAGCCAATTTATAGTATCTTTGATCATACTCAGAAAAGTGTTTTCGTATACTGTAAATTTGATTAAGGTGATGCAGAAGGTGAATGTTGACTTAATCGCCACTTGCAGTTATGCGAAAACTGTCAGAACAATCGTAGAAAGCATTAGAAACGAGACACAATTCTCCATACTTTTCGAGGAAGCAAAGAGAATGAGCTCGAACGAAATAGTTGTCCCAAGAATGGCCGCAAGAGCGTCCCAATGCAACAATGCACCTGGAGAAACTGCCGAAGTTTACTACCAGCGAAATGTGTTTTATCTGTTTATAGGGTAACCGAACTAGATGCTCGTTTCAAACCACATGAAGACGCTATAGAAGGCATTCAACTGCTTCTACCCGAGAAAACTAAACCTGATGACAACACAAAAGAAAGTCTGAAAAAAGTAGCAATAACCTTTCTAGGCGAAAGTGAAGGAAACACATTTCTTAGTGAATATGACATATGGAGCAAACACTGGGAATCAATATCCGAAAATCCGGTTACTGTTCTTGAAACTCTCGATCAACAGTTTTTCCCTCTGACAAGAACGTTGCTGGGTATTTTGGCAACACTTTCGGTTTCCACCGCGACACCAGAATGAAGTTTCTTCACTCTAAGGAGATTAAAAACCTATCTCAGAAATAAGATGGGGGATGAGAGACTGACTGGATTTGCTCTTCTGATTGTGCATTGTGACTTGGCGGTGTAATTGGATTCCGACGAAATTGTAAATAAGTTATCAACAAGGCGCAAAAGATTAAATTTATTACTTTAAGCAATTAACATTTTTCTATACCCTTTGATCATTGTTTTCCTTACAATAAACAAATATTTTACACACCTGTATGATTACTGAAATATTAGTAGCTTATATTACANACCCCCCCCTTGTAAAAGCTATAGCTACGTCCGTGCTTGCAACATTTATATAATCCCTGTTTTATGTGACGTTTTTAAACTTGTATATTTTAACAAATAATACACAAAAAATGGCATTTTCAAAAAATGTGGAGCTGGGAGAGTGCGAAATCGATTGCAGATTTGAAATCAGTGACACGAAAGTATCTAAGATCTGTTTAAAAAAAATCTCATGCGGCAGAAAACAAAAAAAAATTGTTCCCCAGTGTTATCAATATGTAAATGATCTTCTTGTATTATTAGAATATTATCGATGAAAAAAAATTTATTTCTAATGGTAAGTCCTTTTAAAAAAAGATACTAACTAGAGCTGCTTCAGCTTCATAACCACTTGTTATCCAGGCTTTAGTTCCATTCAAAACCCAAGAGTCTCCTTCTAATGTAGCTGTTGTTGATGCAGCACCTGCATCACTACCATTCCCTATAAAATTTAAAATCTATTTATTTAACATCAATGATTAATATAGTTTGAAAATTTAAAATTATAAGTAATAATTATAGAAATATTGTAGATCCTAGTATTAAGTCGACTTTTCAAACGCCCAAAATTTCATGAAAACCAAGGGGTCGAAGTATACACCAGTAATAAACTTGGAGATTTGTTGATCATGAAATATCTACTCAATATAAATAATTCTGAAATTTATATAAATAATTCTGTATCAGTTTAGCACTTTAAAAACTATTTTGAATATGTTATAAACATTTAATTTTGTATTTTCTCACATCATATCTTCGCTATGTGTAAAGATTCTTTTTTAGAAACAATACTTTAACTTGCATTCAGAAAAAGAAATTAAGAATAAGAAAAGTTGAGATAATTTATTCAAGAGTATTTAAAGCTACAAATTTAAAAATGTAAAATTTATGTCGGATTTAGTCGGTCATTAAACAGATTTCATTCTGCAATGGATTCTACTTTATCTACTGAGTCTCATAGAAGCTATTCTTCAATCCCATTAAAAGAATTCAAAATTCTCAAATTTTAAAGTATTTCAACAAAATAGAAATTTTTATTCAGCCATCATCTTTTATACACCCGTCATACAAAAAATTTGCTATTTCATAAACCAAAATAAGAAACTGATGACTTATACATTAGGCTATACAGAATTTACTACTTCAGTTAAAAAAAATTGAATTTTATTTCTATACTTTAAATAAATGCAAACAGTTTAATATCCACTTTTAAAAACACTACTACTCTCTCTTCATACATGAACACAGATTATATTAATCAATGTTTGGAAGATGAGAAACCATTTTAGGATGTATGCTAGTTTAAAACATACAATAGTTACAGTTGACCTTTTGTCAGCTTTATGTGGTGACTTTAATATCCATCGCAAAAAACACGAATTCAATGACCTCAATAATGCCAGTAAAGAATATCCTGAATTCAGATGATTTGGCATTCATTGAATGACATTCCAGTCAATTTGCATTAGAATAGGAGTATTATTGTAATAGCATATTTGCATAGAAGTTTAGACTTGATACTAGCTGCTTTTGACATCATTAAAAATACCAGCATTGGAATTATATATGACAGTGATTCAGGTCTTCCTATCATTATTATAAGAATTAAATTTCCCTAAAATATAATAAAATGAGAGTTAAAAATCAATAGAAATTTGAAGGGGCCAATTGGGCTAAATTATCAAAAGGACTCGAACAAATAGACATTTTATCTTCCAAATGAATGTCTTAGCTCAAACAAAAATATCAAAAAAACTTTTCCTAGATTTTGAAATATTATTTCTTTATGCATTAAAAAGTGGATTGCTAAAGAAATATAGCCAAATTTACAAAACTAAAAACTTGGCAAAATAAATTAATGTTATGTATATAAAGTAGTTTAACCCTTTCGCGCCGACTGTCACATATACGTGCAAGCAAGAAACGCGCTCACTTCCCGGCCGACACACCCGCGTGCAAGAGAGTTTTCTCGTTCACCCCCCGGCCGTCACTCATTTGTGCCAGCATTTCGGAACGTTTTAAAAAATAAAATTTCTTCCAAAAGATGGCATTGTATATCCATATGGTTTCAGATACATGTAGATTTGACTTTCTACTCAAGATGAGAGTACATTCACGTAGTTTTTAGGGAGAAGGAATGTTTTATGACGGCTCTTTAAATTTGCGCATGGTATTTGTTTACAGTAATCAGGGGAGGTTTTTTTTTCTCGCTACTTTCGATTTTCGGTTAAGATTTTAGTGGATAGTTAGATCTTGTAGATCCCTGTTTTAAAATTTTTCACACACAAAAAAAAATTTAAGTCATATATTTAGTTTTCAGATATGTAATGTTAAATGTTATTAAATGATAAGTNAAAAATTTAAAAACCTCATTTTAAAATGTGTGTAAATGCAAAGAGTACCATTTTCTACCCTCCTTCCTATTATATTCAAAATATGTGTTACACACCTTAAGGTGTGTAACTGGTATTAGGAAATGCGCTGCAAAGTTATGAGGGGGGAAATGGTATTTCAAAAATGCAGACAACTGATTAAATTCCCATTTTGACGAATGAAAATTCGAATTATAACCAAAATCATTAATAAATGCATAATTCATGATTTTCAAAAAAAAAAAAAAAATCCTTCTGTTGCTAATATTTTCACAATATGTAATTTTTTTTTTACCAATATATTACTGATTTAAGGATTTTAACCATAATTATTTTAGTCAATGAGCTGCGATTGGTCAATGGGTAAAGCATTGAAATGTTGTAAAGAACTGGGGTTCGATTCTCACTAGAGACTTGAAGCCTTCCCAGCATCAGATCAATGGGTACTAGTTCGTTGGGGAAGTAAAGGTGGTTGGAGTGCAATGCTAACCACATTGCAATATAATCAGCAATTACCACTTTGTGACACATAAAGAACTGCTGAAGAAACGCTTTACTTAAATTCTATTAAAAAAATATGAACCAGTCGATAAAGAAATGTAAAAGAAAAAAAAAAAAAGAAATTTATTCGCAGCTAAGATGTAGACATTATTTTTTACTATTCCATATATTGAATAACAATTTAGTAATCGGCAAATCTCAAGAGTACCAGATAAAAATAAAATATGTGTTCTGAGAATCTTGATTAAAAATAAAAATACAGTTTCAATAGCCAAATAGTAAAAAGAAAGAATAAAATATTTACTATAAATTAAAAGTCTGCTGAAATTAGTTAAAATATAATTATTTGCTGCAATTGTTGTCTTATGCTATTTGAGAATACTGACAAGCGTATTTTAAGGCAGTGGGGTGTGCTTCTCCTTGTTTTCCACTGGCGCCATATATGGCCGAGAATTCAACTTCTGTCGCACATATACGCTACAATCTGTTTTACATGGAGGACACATTCACATACCATCCAGCCATAGAATGTAAACTTAATCTGAGCATGATCAACCTACGATTCAGTACCTTTAGGGGTATCAATTTGCTATGAAAACTTGAGAGGACTTTGTGACCTTGACATGGGTAGTGTGCACTAGTCACCATTTAGTATATGGGAAGTCTTTGGTAACAACCTCTTGGACATGAGCCCAATGACATACCAACTAAGATATCTATTTATTTGTTGAAAAGTGAACAACAATAAAGTAGATACAAATATTTGACTCTATGCCAAATTTTTCCATTTGACATACATAATAATTAATAATTCAATAAATAAAATAAACCAGTATATAAACAGATGAAATAAAAATGATAATTTTAAAATTATTATTGATAATTTGCAGTTTGAATTAGTCTCTACTTTTTTTGTGTAGCATCAAAGGAATTTTGTAAAATTATTAAACCAATTTAATGTAATTTCTATTGGTGCTAAGTTCTTAATATTTTCTTTTACAATCACAAGGGGACTTAGCTTGCTGCTCGCTATGCCTGTCAACTCCCAAAAATTCTGACGCAGTTTCTTTCTAATATGCTTCTTAATCTCTTTAATCTTACGTTTTTTTTAATACTCTAATTATTATGTAACAATATTTTTTTATATTTTATTTTAATTACATTAAAGGCAACTCCCTCTGCTATTTATTGCATAGTTTCATTAGTGTTTCTCAAATAAAATAAAAGAAAATGATTTTTCGTAAACGTGCCAAATGGCCGAGGAAAATTTGCTGAATAGTGCAAATCTTTGGGAGGTCACAGCAACTTTCTATGACCTCCAATCCCTGTGCACATGGGTGTCAGGCATTAATGCAAAAATATTTGCTATTTATTAATGAACTAAACTGCGAAAAGTTCTGACTAGAAAGAGTCTTAATTAAACAGTTTCAAGAAATTTTACATATGGCAAGTAGGTAGGAGGGGGTTGGGAGCAAAGAACAGCTTCTTGCATTCTGCATTTATTCTTCTACACCTTCACAGTGAATTTAATGAATGACGGTTGTAAAATTCCTCATTTTTTACAAGGTAGTTGCAATCCAGATGTACCTACTGTATATAGAAACTATGTAATGAGCTTCCTTCTAAATATTCTTGAATTAAATTTTTTAGATTTTAAGAGAATGACATAATTGAAGCAATAAGTCTAGTCACTTAGTATTCAAATGAATAGACAAGGTAAAAAAAAATTTCGATTTTTTTTCTCCTCCATCATATTTAATTTTCTTACTTGAAAAGTACTATTTTGTCTAATTAATAATCAACTGAATTTCATTTCACCAATGCTAAGATAAATATCAGTGCTAGATAAATTCTTTAAGTAAAAAACATTAGTTTTAATACGTTAAAGTAAATAGACAAAATAAAAGATATAACATAACAATATTTTGTTGTTGTTGTCGTGTCTATGCATACAGTGCTAGTGAAGTGAAAAGATTAGAGTCCTCCAAAAGTCTTGATAACAAGACTTGCAAGCTCTGGAGCCCGATAGCCAAGGAGAATTTCAATGGGGGTGCTCCAAGTTGAAAGCGGGAGCCGATAATGGCCTGGCAGTCAAAAATATGGTCTGGAGTTAGTTGCAAATGAGGACAGTACTTGCAGATGGGATAGCATTTTATATTGGTGTGTGAGATCTTCATACCTTTGAAATGTCTAGTACGTAGCCTAGCTATTGTAGAGGAGAGGTTTCTTGGGCAGTTTAGACCAGGGATTGCATTATTCATAGAAGAGGGGTGCCATTGCCTCCGGAAAGGTTGGACTTCTTACATAATTAATATTTTGTTACATCAAAAATGTAGTAAACTGAATTCTGCTAATATAAATTGAATTTTGATAGCTGCAATGTAATGCAAATTATTAAAACTAGTACCATCTTTGTCAGATGACATGAAGAATAATAAATTTAAAAAAAAGAGAGAAATATAAATGGGACACTTAAACTAGAAAAAAACATGTAACGTAAATTTTTTAAAAATAAATAAGTTTAATAAAATAAATAATTTCATAAATAAATTTTAAGATGAATAAAAGCATGTGAAGTAGAGTTTGAAATAAAATTTGCTAAATTTACTTTAAAACAAAGCAGATTGATATAAATATAAATGCGGATTAAATTAGTGTCATTAAAAATAAGAAAAGAATAAGCTTTTAGGATTTTTTGATGCTTATAAATTACACAGGGGAACAACTTTTCCGTTGCATTTATGCAAATATTTGGTATTGCCTAGTTGGAGCAAAGGAATTTCAAATCTGAAATTATTTTTGCTCTTAAGGCAAAATTTTTTTAAAACGGCTATTTTCAGTCCATTTCTTGCCGAAATTCGCAAGTTTAAAAACGGTATAGATAAAAGAGGGGCATTTAAATGTTACGGCAAACTTGTAGGGAAGTTAAGGCACATCATCAGAATTAAAATTGCAAACAAACCCATGCCTTATAAGATCATCATAGGCGGCTAGGAGAATTTCCCTATTATGATCTGTTTCAAAGCGCATGAAGAAATATTTCATAATAGCTACAAACGACACATTTTCAGGAATAGGTTTCTATGCAATTTTAATCCTGATGATGTGTCCTAACTGCCCAATAAATTTCATGCAACATTTATATAATCCATGCCTAATATGACGTTTTTAAACTTGTATATTTTAAAAAATAATAGACTAAAAATGGCATTTTCGAAAAATCTAGAGCTGGGAAAGTGAAACAGATTACAGATTTGAAATCCGAGGCACGAAAGTATCTAAGATCTGGTAAAAAAAATCTCATGCAACAGAAAACAAAAAAAAAAATTGTTCCCCAGTGTTATCAATACATAAATGATCTTCTTGTATTATTAGAATCTTACGGAGGAAAATTTTTTTTAATTTCTAATGGTAAGTCGTTAAAAAAAAAAAGCTACTAACTAGAGCTGCTTCAGCTTCATAACCACTTGTTATCCAGGCTTTAGTTCCATTCAAAACCCAAGAATCTCCTTCTAATGTAGCTGTTGTTGATGCAGCACCTGCATCACTACCATTCCCTATGAAATTTAAAATCTATTTATTTAACATCAGTGATTAATATTGTTTGAAAATTCAAAATTACAAGTAATAATTATAGAAATACTGTAGAGTAATACTATTAAGTTGACTTTTCAAACCCCAGGAGTGATTGTGAGCTCAAGTCAAAATTCCGGAAAATTTCATGAGTAAAAAAAAAAAAAAAAAATTTAAATTGAAAAAAATTTAAACAAGGTTTTTTACATTTTTCTCAATATTTCTTAGTTTACTTAAAATATATTTAAAATTTTACACATAACTATACCATTTACACATACCTATGATGACTAATTAACTATAAGTAATTAAAATTTACAAATAGGTCTTTCTTTCTTGAGTTGATGATTATAACTATTTACTGATAAAAAATGAATATTAATTATGAATATAAGCTTATAAAGTATCTCTCTGGCTCTCCCTTACAACCAAACAAAATAAACTGTGTTTTTAAGTTCCACCTTTGAAAATTTGATTTCCGGAAATTTCTGTGATCAATGATTTTTTGAAATGTCTGAACCTTCGATCTCCATAAACTTCCAGATCACTGTCAGCGAAAATTCCGGAAATCCAGATTTTTTCCAGAGCACAATCAGCCCTGAAACCCCCAAAATTTTATGAAAACCAAGGGGTCAAATACAACAGTAATAAACTTGGAGATTTGTTGATCATGAAATATCTACTCATTATAAACAATGAAATTTATATAAATAATTCTATCAGTTTAGCACTTTAAAAACTATTTTGAATACGTTATAAACATTTAATTTTGTATTTTTTCTCATCATATCTTCGTTATGCGTAAAGGTTATTTTTTAGAAGCAATACTTTAACTTACATTCAGAAAAAGAAATCAAGAATAAGAAAAGTTGAGATAATTTATTCAAGAGTATTTAAAAAATATAACATAATAAAACCTTTCAAAATATACCATAAAGCGAAAAATATAACAATGTAAAATTTATGTCGGATTTAATAACCATTAGCAGTGTAATCATACAGAGTCCATTACAGATAATGGATTCTACCTTATCTACTGAGTCTCATAAAAGCTATTCTTTAATCCCATTAAAAGAATTCAAAATTCTCAAATTTTAAAGTATTTCAACAAAATAGAAATTTTTATTCAGCCATCATCTTTTATACACCCGTCATACAAAAAATTTGCTATTTCATAAACCAAAATAAGAAACTGATGACTTATACATTAGGATATACAGAATTTACTATTTCAGTTAAAAATAAAATTTTATTTCCATGCTTTAAATGAATGCAAACAGTTTGATATCCACTTTTAAAAACAATACTATTTTCTCTTCATATATGAGCACAGAATACATAGATCAATTTTTGGAAGATGCCGACCTGGTGGCCGAGTGGTTAGCGTGCCTGACTGCGGAGTTGCTGGTCACGGGTTCGGATCCTGCTCAGGGCATGGATGTTTCTTTCTCTCTCTCTCTGTGTTCTATGTTCTTTCTCCTTTGTGTGTGATTGTGACCCGCCCCATAAACGGGTTGTGGTTGTTTGACGTGGGTGACGCTGTCAGCTTTATGTGGTGACTTTAATATCCATCGCAAAAAAAACGAATTCAACGATCTCAATAATGCCAGTAAAGAATATCCTGAATTCAGATGATTTGGCGTTCATTGAATGACATTCCAGCCAATTTCCATTAGAATAAGAGCATTATAGTAATAACATATTTGCATAGAAGTTTAAACTTGATACTAGCTGCTTCTGATATCATTAAAAATACCAGCAGAGGAATTATATATGACAGTGGCTCAAGTCATCCTATCATTATTAGGTATAAGAATTAAATTTCCTTAAAATATAATAAAATGAGAGTTAAAAATCAATAGAATTTTGAAGAGGCCAATTGGGCTAAATTATCAAAACGGCTTACACAAATAGACATTTTATCTTCCAAATGAATGTCTTAGCTCAAACAAAAATAACAAATTTTTTTTCTTCTAGATTTTAGAATATTATATCTTTATGCATCAAAAAGTGGATTGCTAAAGATACATAGCCAAATTTACAAAATTAAAAACTTTGCAAAATAAATTAATGTTATGTTTATAAAGTAGTTTAACCCTTTCGCGCCGACTGTCACATATACGTGCCAGCAAGAAACACGCTCACTTCCCGGCCGACACACCCACGTGCAAGAGAGTTAACCCCGGCCGTCACTCATTTGTGCCAGCGTTTCGGAACGTTTTAAAAAATACAATTTCTTCCAAAAGATGGCATTGTATGTCCATATGGTTTCAGATACATGTAGATTTGACTTTCTAGTCAAGATGAGAGTACATTCATGTGGTTTTTAGGGGGAAGGAATGTTTTATGACGGCTCTTTAAATTCGCGCGTGGTATTTGTTTACAGTAATCAGGGTAGGGTTTTTTTTCTCGCTACTTTCGATTTTCGGTTAAGATTTTAGTGGATAGTTAGATCTTTATATTCCTGTTTTAAAATTCTTCACACAAAAATGAACTTTAAGTCATAGTAATGTTTTCAGATATGTAATGTTAAATGTTATTAAATGATAAGTACAATAGGAAATAAAATGTGTAAAATATATATTTAAACAAGAAATAACTTAAGTAAATTAAGTATCCATAGAAATATATATAAAGCATATGTCATTTAAATACTCTACAGAACAATATTAAACAATGCGTTGATATTTAGGTAATTTCATGGAATTAGGCTTAACAGCAAAAAGCCCTCCGGCCCTGGAGAGACACACGCTAGAGAGACTGCCGGCCTCAGCGGTAAGCGCGCTTCCCATCGCGAAAGGGTTAACTGGAAACTCAATTTTTTTTCGGCTAAACTCTCCAATTGCAAGAAACTTTTTTTTTGATATCTGATGTCTTTTGATATCTTTTTTTCTGATATCTATGTAGAATTAAAAAAAAAACTTTATAGTTTAGGATCCAATAAAAAAAACAGCAGAACTTAAAAAATATTCACCTGATACATAAAGACAGTGATCATCAATAAAATGCTTTTTTAATTTATTAAAAATTATCAAAATATTTGATTAAATCTATCATCATTAGAAATGTTTACCTGGTTCACTTAAAGCAAAGCAGCCAACTCTGTCACCACTTGTAAAGGGTGTAGCATATTTTTTTATTTGATCCTCAGTTCCAAATTTCAGAAGACCACCAAGATACAGAGACTAAATAAAATAAATTAGAATTTCATTGAGACACTTTGAAAGAAAAAAAAAATATACAGGACAATAAAAGTACACAAATTTTAAACAAAAGATTACATCTGATAATAGTTCAAACTATTCAATTTTGCCATTACAATTCTAATGGATTCCTACACAGTAACATATAAGTCTTATTTCAAGGTTACCACTCAAATCTGGAGAGAAAAAAATTCCCTGCGTTTTCCCTATACATATTATGCACAATATATTAAGAGGAAACACACAATCACTGTGTTGTTGAGTGAGTTATAATATGCTAACTGTCCTAATGCTGGTGCCAGAGTTTTCTCCGAGGCTTTTTCCTTCTATGCCCCTGTGAGACAGAGATCTACTTTAGATGAAGAGATAGCTGCAATCCAAATAGCTCTAGTCCAGTTACAGTGTCACATTGATCTTTTTGAAAAAGCTGTTGTCCTTTGTGACTCAAGAGCTGCTTTGCTTGCCATTGCATCCTTAAATAATCCCTTAACTCGAGACATTTTGGACTGCTGCCTCCAACTTGAATACCAAGCATCCCTTAAGAAAACCATTGTTCTCCAATGGGTTCCTGCCTATTGCGGGGTTACGGGTAATGAAAATGCAGACTACTTAGCAAAAAAGGGGGCTTTAATTATTCAAACTTCTGCGCACATTATGCCCTTCTGTTCCATCAAACAGCTTATTAAGGGGACCTTTAAGACCTGTGCTCATGAAGAACTTATCAACCGTACTTCTACTAAGTCTTGGAGAACTACTATCCTAAATTTGCGAAATGGCCCAAGACGAAGAGCGGTGGCTGAATTCCGCTTGGCCACCGGTCATGACTGTCTGCGGAAACATCTGTCTAGATTTGGTATCGTTCCTTCCCCGGTATGCACTCTTTGCAGTTCTGGTGAGGACATGGACTCCACGCACCTTCTCCGCTGCTCTGCACTTTGCAGGAATTCTATCACTGAACGCTATTGGGAAGCTAGAGACATGTTGTGATTAATAGACTCTGTTGCAGCATCTTTTGTTTCTGTTCTTATTTTTAGATGTTTATGTATGCTGTTACTGTCTATAATCTAAAGCTGTCTATAATATGCTAACTATACTAGTTTTAATAGCTGGAAAAACTTAAAGAAATAAGGAACAATTTAGTATACTTAAAACAAATAATACTATTGTAAATGAAATAGCTTAGTATAGCTGATATCCTTAAATATCCCATAGATTGCGTTTTGAGAATTTGCCAAAAGATATTTGAAGATGGACTAACTAGTAAATTAATCACCAACCAGTCTGCGCCAGTTTTGCTATCACTACAAGATATAAAACTTAATGAATATACTATCTAAAACTTTTCCAAATTGGAGCACCCTTCATTCACAAGAAATTTGTAAAGGATTTTTTGCTTGTTTTGTGAAAGCTGAAATATTTCAGCAACAGGTAATTCCACAAAAAAGAAACTATAACTATAGATGTACAAAACAAAAGCAGTCACTTAAAAAGTTATTAAATTTTTGTTGGAAAAAAAGTTAGAGTTAATTAACTCGAACACCGAAATCAAGTTAAAACATTTCAAAGCATATGTTGCCTGCTCATAGCTATTGCATAAGAAGATTCCGATAAGAAATGATTTCCTAAAATCTACATCGTGTAATGACCCAATGTGTAGACCTTAGCATTTAAACATATGACCCAATTTTCATTAATAGTGACACATGTCTTGTCGAGAAGAAAAAGAACTCTTTGAGTAAGACACTTGAAAATTTCATTCAGATTCCATCCAGCCTCCAAAAGAGGGTGATAGTATTGTTAAGTGGTGGATTTATATATATAGAGAACTGGAAGGTATTCATTACTAACATGTCTTTATTCTAAACTCGAGTAAAGTTTTAGTCTTATGAATAACATTATATCACCAGGAACAACAAGGTTAAATGTACAAACTTTTGATGCCACCCAGGCAATCAAACATCATCTTTTAATTGCTAAATAATCCTTGTTAGCTTATTATGCCAGCCAAGAAGGATTTTTTGCCAGATCAAGTTGATAAAAATCTTGTTCAAAATTTGAACTCTTCTTGCAAAGTCTACCAAGAAGAAGAAAAAATAAAAGGAAGGAAAAAAAGAAAACAGAATAAATATGCTAAAAGAAAATAAAGAAAAAGTGTCATCAAAGGAGGTGGTAAAAAAGTTATGCGCAATTGCTGCTAAAAGACAAAGACTCAAACAAACAAAAAAATATATATAAACAAAAATGACAGCAAAGATAATAAAATCATTGCAGGCAAATCAGGGGCTATGACAAAGGTTTCACCAGAGACTGAAGAAAGCTTATCAAAAACTTCAAATAGGAAATCAGTTGTAAAGTGTGCCTGTGCAGATCTATATCCTATGCCAACACAAACACAGGGATCTCAAATAAAAATAAAAAAACAAAACAAAAGAGTGATAGTTCTTTAACTATTAAAGGTATAAAAAATCGCAGGTTTATTTTCTTTTATAAATAATTTAAAAAATAATGGTCCTGTTATTTATGCTATAAAAGGCCAAAATTCTTGGTAAATGAAAAATAAATATTATCCTAACAGTTGCTTATTATCAAGTAATTTNTTTCAGCTTTTACTCTGAATTCAACTTTTTCAAAGCTTTTTAAGCTCCATAAATTTATTAATTTCATAATGTTTGATTGTGTTTATGTAGAATTCAGCTTTTTTTGCTAACTGGCATTTTCATCTCTGATGGTTGGCTTTTTTAATACCTTTCCCCAATGCCTAAAGAATACTATAAAGAAAATATTCTACCTCAATTTCTACTGCTTGTATCAGTGCATTTTTATTTTTCCTATATCTTCATTTTTTTTTCAATTTATCTATTTTTCTGTTAACAGAAGTATTTTGAAAAAAAAAACTTATCATAAATTTTTGTTTCATATTCTTTATCTTTCTTCTCACAAATATCTTTAATTATCTGAGAGGATATAGAACATTCTAGTTCTATATTCTCTCATTCTTTCAGCTGCTGTTTTCCCCATACTGATTACTCGCTTAAAAAACTTTTAACTATAAACTAAGCACAATGTCAAATAAAAATTGCACATCTTTATATGAAAAGTGTGCTCTGATAGTGGAGGAACTAATTGAAACTTATTGAATCAGGATGACAGTTCCTTAATGGTCACAGGGGTCTGTCTAGGTTTTTCTGAAAGGTACCTATTTTGTGAAAATTTAGACATAATTTGTGAAAAATTAAAAATTACATTAAAAAATCAAAAACATGGTAAAAATATAGATTTATCGTTTCTTAAGGAATGCAAAAATAAAATTTTAAGAAAAAGTATTTAGTGAAATTTTTCCTAAAGTTGAATTTGTGAAACTACCGTTTTACCTAAAATTGACTTTGTGAAACTACCGTTTTACCTAAAGTTGAATTTGTGAAGGTACCTCTAAACGGTAGTAAATTCGGCCTGGACAGACCCCTGCTGAAATATAATATATAATATGGCATTAATAATATGTCCAGGAAAACCTAGAAAAAACCATAGAGTTTCAAATGTTTAAAAAAAAATTTCAAAATATTAAAATTCAAACAAATTACTGGCGGAGAACTTTTCCGATAGTGTAATCCTATCATGATTTATTTGCATTTTAATATTATAAAAAAAAAAATTTCAACATTTAAAACTCCATGGTTTTCTCTAAGTTTACCTGAACTTATTTTTTTCTAAACTTTAATAAATTTTAAATTTCTAATAATGGGGATGAAGAATTAGCAATGAAAAAGTTTGACTAACAGTGTAGTGTTCGCTTAAATATCAACTTAAGTCATAATGATAAATTGAAAAGAAATGAAAAACAAATAACTTAAATTTTTTTTAAACAAAACAAGACATTATCGTTATAAAAAAATTGCTTATTATAGTCAGTCAATGTAAAGATAACTATCTTCACCATTCATTTACAGCAGTGATGACTATGTTTATGAGGATTAACTATTTCAAGTAGGGGTATTGGATCAATATGAGAGACAGGTATAGGCTCAGGTTGCTAAGAGAAAGGGAATCTTGCTTCTTTAGTTAGTCTATCCTAAAGCTCCTCTTTTTCATATGTATTATTTCATGTTTCCATAGCAGCAGATGGGTTTACACTTGGAAGCGAGAAGCTTTACATAGACACCACAAGATGCGCAGCCTCTAGATACTTTTTCCATAGCAATTACATAAGTTAAATACTCTATAGCAGCACCTCCAAGTTTTTCTAATTTTTTTTTCTTTATATAGGCAGACAATATACTTTTGGTACATTAAATATTTCTATTGAATATATGTAGAAGCTTTATATAGACAGACTACACCTAACTATATATTTTTGGCACATTGAATATTTCATTCTAAAAACTTTTTTTTAAATTTTTTTTAATAACAGGTGTTGAACAGCCAACCAAATTCTGAGTTTACGACTATCACTGTTCTACTCCATAGTCTTATAATGCTGAACCCAACCAAGAAGACAAGGAAACTTTTCTACAAACTAGTCTCCGTGGAGGGTTTTTTGGTGCAAATTAAAATCAAATTAAAAAATCTTGCAAAATAATACTTAAAATCACAATAAATGTGAATACTTACATTATTGACACTCATGATCACACCACAAGATGCACAGCCTCTAGATACTTCTTCCATAGCTATTGCATAAGCTAAATAATCTAAACCAGCACCTCCATATTTTTCAGGTGTAGATATGGCAAGCATACCAAGTTCTCCTAACTTTTTTATCTTTTAAAAGAAAGAAATGTTTCAATATATATATATAAAAGTAGAAGGGACAAAAAACATGTTCATTACTTTTTTATACAATGTGTTCTGTAATAACCATTATTAATTTGAGTATCTAAACTAAAAATAAAAAATAAAAATCATGCCCATTAGGGGGCACAAATATTTCACAAAGACACAGAACAGTTTAGATACTTACATCAGGGTTGCAAAAAAGCCTTACCTTTTCTGAAAAAGGTCCAGTTGCAAATATTTTTTTAAAATTTAAATTCCAATTATTACTATTTTAAATTTATTTATTGAGGATTATTCATTTAAATAATTTGAGTTAAGTATGTTATGTTATTAATTTCATTGATTAATGTAATTAAATTGATTATTAATTTTAATTGAATTATTGTAATTAAATTGATGATTCATGTTTACATTCAAAACCAGACAATTGTGTCCTCAATCACTCCTCAATCATGCTCTAATTCATCCTTGCTGTGCTCTAAATTGATTCAGAATAATTATTTTTTATTTTTTAAATTGTACTAAATCTTTTGTAAATTAGGCATTTTCCATAAAACTGTTCATAATTTGTTCGAAATAATTCATATATTTTGCTTAAAAAGTTGGACAACTGGTAATTATAGTTAATTTTGCTTTATTCGTATATCATACGCTTATGTTGCATTAAAAAAGTTGATTTCTAATTCTAGCTTCAAATAGTTTAAAATTATTGTTCTTAAAGCTTCAAAGGTTTAAGATGTTGCTCCAAACTGCTTCAGAAGTGAAAAGTTGCAGCTCCAATTTGTTTCTAACATACAATAACATCAACATAGTAATTAGTTGACAATTTTATACCCATTTCATATTAAGGTTATTGAAAAATATTAGTTCTAATAAAAGTTGGTATTTTTTTAATGAAACCAGTCTCTTTTAAGTGAATAAAAAAAATAATAATAACCAGCATTATTTTGGTCAGGCTAAAATCTGTCAACCCTGAAATATATAATACTACAAAAAATATATTCAGGATGTTCTGTAGCAACTGTTCCAGTACATATTTTTGGAAACCTTATAAAAAGTGAAGGAAAAAATTATACACATTTGTAGCCACATATTAAAAGATTAAGTTAGAAAGAACAATTTAAAATTTGATCCTTTACTATTAGTTTCAAAATGAGTGAAGAAAGGATTAAAATCATGTGGAAAAGTTGGTCACAGTTTGAGAAGTATCTCCTTTCATTTAATTATTAATTTTGAGTCACTAATGTGCGTTATAGCAGAACATCCTGCGTAAATATAAAATAAACATTGCAGTTTAAAATTTTCGTATAGGGCATTCAAATGTAACTATACATACAGTAAATTAATCAATGAATTCTAATTACACCACAACACTACAAACTTCTTGGGAAAATTAGAATTCAATGGAATATAAAAATTATTTTAAGACTCAAAATAATTAGATAAAAAAGATCTATACAATGCAATTCTATAAATTACTATCTTCCATACAAGACATTACCTATACATACACTAAAGCAAACCAAAATTGATACAATTGTTAGTTTTTAGTTCTAATGCTTTTGATAGAATAAATTTTTCCTCTAATTATAAATACTTTAAGTGGATATTTTTATATTTTAAACTTTTTGTATTTAAAAACTATTTGAAGGCAGCAATGATCAGTTCCAGGTAATATATTACAATATTTAGTTGATAAGTTAAATGATATGTGAGGGTATCAATATAACACAAAATTTTATAAAATGCAAAGTTATAAAACATTATGAAGATCATCTATTCTATCTCGATTAATGCATAGATCAAAAGGAAATGAATGATATAAGGGGAAAGAAATTAATCTAAACTAAGTCTAAACCTAAGATTCTAATTACTTGATCTTTAGGAAATATCTTTTTCTCATCAATCATAGCTGCTACAGGCTGCAGTTCTTTTTCAGCAAATTCTCGAGAAGTCTTCTGAAGCATTTTGTGAGTATCAGACAAAAGATATCCATTTGAGATTGACCTGATGCCAACTGTTTTCTTCAGTAACGGTTGCCCTGAAAGATTTTTTTTATTTGTAAAAGAAAATTTTCAGTACAAATTAAAACAGTAACAAATATTAGAAGCTGTGACAATAGGAACCGTTCTTCAGAGATATATTTATTTTATTTCTAATTTTTTAACTTCCCCATTTGATACATTGAAATGGATGTTTCATACCTTAGAGTTACATAAGTAGAAATTAGTTATTTTGCATCCTTTGTTGCATTGATTTATAAAGAAGTTACATCTTAAAATATTTAGATTTCTTTTATTCTTAATAAGAAAAAATTACCTTTAGTTAAAAGTTAAAGCTCTTCATTTTTATACAAAAACATAACTAATTGAAGCAGTTAACAGTAAATAAAATAGTCTAAAATAAGTTTTAATTTAATGGGAATGGTTTATTAATTATATATTTTTACTGAATTCTATGTAATTTAAATTTTCTGTACACTCATGTCTGTGAAAATTTTTACACTATGAAGAAATTAATCAAACTTACATGAAATGTAAATAGAACTAAGACATATAACCAATTATAATTATAAAGCAATTATGAATGTACCACTGTTGTGCATGTTTATTTGTACTACTATCTAAATGTGACACAATTTCAGTAATTAATTATAATACCTTACATGGTGTAGCAATTTTCAAACATAACTGTAACTTAAATTGAAAAAAAAAAAAAAAAATTATAAATGAAAAAATAGTATTAAAGTTTCAAAAACAAATAGAAAATCTTAACAATAGAAAAATATGTACTTATTCATTTTGGGAAGATATAAAAAAAAATAGTCAAACTAATGGATTTGATACCATTGATTGTGGAAATAATTATTACGGGTATTGTGTACAATAGGCTGCTGACATACTAATAAAGATATTTTGGAAAAATAATGTTAAGACCCCCGAAACAAATAAGAGTGAAAAAAGGGATTTTTCCATATCGAAACCTATTCGTGCGTACTGAAATCGACAAGGCTCCAAATGAAATTGCAGATTTGTCTAATTTGGAATAAATTAAAGAAAATTACATATTGGCTTGCATAACATAGGTTAACATTTTTACTTTTTAAGTTTTTAGTTTCACCATGCCAATTTCTGGAAGTCACAATTACTTGGAAATTAAATTTGCTAAAGTACCAATACGGAAATCTCTCACTAAAAAAGCGGTTTCTTTCGGTTAATGGAGTGCAAGTAAAAAGTCAACAAAAAATATAGCTCTCCACCAACTTTACTTTTATTTTTTTTAACGCACTTAAATATTAAATAACATAAAATGTATTCAAAGAAATAAAATAAAAATGAAAAAATAGTTGAATTTCCTTGCTTTTGGCTACCTGAAAAACTTTAAAGGAGAAGTTTTCACAAAATATGATGTGATTTTGATGAATAAAACTTTTTCTTTCTTTAATAGGAAAAAAAAAACTTAAAATCCTATAAAAAATTAGAAATTAAGAAATGAGGATATTTCTGTATCCATATCTGATTTCACCTATTCATTTCTGGCAAAATGTTTTGAATTTGCAAAATTTTGTGAAAAGTTTATGTGGTTTGCTCAGCGATGGTTAAGATTTTACTTTTTTAGTTTGTCCTCTCATATGTTCTTTTTAGTTTCTCACAGGCCACTGCTCTGAAAATGCCAAAATTTGTCAATTATTTTGGTGTGCATATCAATATGAAAATCTTCCAAAAAATACTAAATAATTTAAAGTTTAACAGCATGCTTCAAATGCTCACTTAATATTTATTCTTTAACAAAATTCTTGATGAACTTCATATGTAAAGCTTGCTTGATTTTATTAGTTAATTGGTTTTTAAATCAATTATAAGAAATCTATAAAAATTCAAAAGTAATTCATTCCTCAGCACAATTTGCAGTGTCATTAACACAGTAATTGACATGGTTACCAGAACAAACTTAGCCACCTTTACTTTGATAAATGAGTTTTCTATTTGTATTTTTTATTTATTTTAATAATTCCTAAATAATCAATCGCAAAGTCTTTGAAACTTGCGAGCAGTGGCCCGCGATAAACTAAAAAATAACATCACAGAAAGGGACCAACTCGAAAGGTATAGCTCATAGCCACCCCCGGGCAAACATCTACATCTGTTTTGTTTTTTTTTTAAATTTGCAAGTTTAAAATAATTTGGCACCTTGGCGATTGTAGTTGGAGCAACAGATCACGATTCGGAAATATCCCCCTGTAGTTCAATTTCAAATCCCAAACTCCTTATCATGTGTCTTTAAATTGATAATGATTAATAGTAAACTGTAAGTCAATTCCAAAATCTCTTACTGTAAATCAATTCTAAAAAATAATTTATAGACACTTTATTGAAGAAATTTGTTAATTTAGAATACAGCAATAAACATTCATTTCTAGAAGACTTTTACAAAAATTTGATAAAAATTTAATTACCATTTACATGTGAAATGAAACGGAATTATGTTTTTAATGCATATAAATGTTTAATTTACCTGATAATCGAAAGAGTGTTCCTAAATAATTTTTTGGCAGCACGAAACCCATGTTTTAATCTATACTTTAGAATTCTACAAAATTAGAAGAAATAATTACAGCCAATTAATGAAATTGAGAGACGTGATCACAGGATATGCACTTCGCAAAAGAGTAAACAAGCTTGCACTTCGTACTGTTTACGCACAAACTCCTGCCTCCAATATAGCGAATCAACGATTAGTGACGAAAAGATCCGAATACGCCTGCGCTTTCGGATCTTTTCGTCCTCCAGAACTTTCAGAACATTTTTCGTGACCTCTTCACCTCTTCAAGTAGGATGAAACAGATATTTAGTTATTTTACTATGAGCCCAGCACCTTACCAAAACGGTTGTTTTATTTACCTAATACAAGCCATATATTTGTACACAAAACATTCTTTAAATTATACGTTGATAACTATTTTAGGTAGTTTTCTATTTTGCCGGCGCATGCGATAAAGTTACATGTAAAACGTCACAATTGCATGTTAATTCATCTTTTTTTTTTTTTAAAAAAAAAGTTTTTTTTGGTGATATCTATTTGAAAAAAAAAAAAAACTGAATAAGTAAATAAAATAACTGAATTAACTTGAACCGGTGAAATATAAAAGTATCTAAATTTTATTTGTTTATTTATTTATTCATTTATTACATTCATTTAAAAAACAAACGAAACAAAAACAGGTTATGTTTTAAATGTCTTTGTTAAAATTGAACTTTTCTGAGCTGATGTTAGTCTAACGGCATAGGAAAAAGGAAGTACATTACAAAACTAGAGAATTAAATTAAGCGAACTGATTAAAGTCTTTAATAAATTTAATTTTAAAAACTAATTATTCAAAATATAAATTATATCTTTTTCGGAGCAAGAATTATTTCATTAAACTATTCATGAACTATTTCATGAAATATTTATTTAAACTAATTATACGTTGATAACTATTTTTGGTAGTTTTCTATTTTGCCGGCGCAAGCGATAAAGTTACATATAAAACTTCACAAGTGCATGTTAATTCATCTTTTTTTTTTTTTTTTTTTTTTTTTAAAAAAAGCTCTTTTGGTGATATCTATTTGGAGAAAAAAAAAATAAATAAGTAAATACAATAATTGAATTTACCTGCCCCAGCGAAATATAAAAGTATCTAATTTTTATTTGTTTATTTATTTGCTTATTTATTACATTCATTAAAAAAAAAACAGGTTATTTTTTAATTGTTTTCGTTAAAATTGCACTTTTCTGAGCTGATGTTAGTCTAACGGCATTGGGAAAGGAAAGTACATTACAAAACTAGAGAATTAAATTAAGCGAACTGATTAAAGTTTTTAACAAATTTAATTTTAAAAACTAATTACTCAAAATATAAATTATATCTTTTTCGGACCAAGAACAATTTCATTAAACTATTCATGAACGATTTCATGAAATATTTATTGAAACTAAACAATAAACAATTTAAAATAATTTTAAACTACACATTTTAACCTCTTTTTTAATTACAGAATAACGATTTACGTTGCTTTAAAAGATGCAAAAAATTTAAATTCTTACAATTAAAACTAATTTTAAAAATTTCAATTGTTAAGTTCAAAAAATTAAGATACTTAAAAAGTATCAGAGAAAAAATATTTAATGATCTAAAAATCAGTGGTGCTATTGGTGCCAAATCAGTCCCTTAATACGATTAAAAAGAAGCATTTTTTTCAAAATGATGTATGATTTTCCGCTAAGAAAGACCCTCACTTTTTTTTTCAGTAGTAAGATTTGTTATACATTTCAATTGTAATATTCAAGAAGTGGAGATACATAAGAAGTACCTGAGAAAAAATATTTAATAATCAGAAAATCAATGGTGCTATTGCATCAAGCAATAGCACCATTGATTGCTTGATGAGATTAGTTTCGATCCAAACCAGCCCTTAATACGATTAAAAAAAGCATTTTGTTAAAAATGATGTATGATCTTCCAGTAAAAAGCCTCCTCCACCTCTTTTTTTTTTTTTAAATTCTTCATATGGCTAAATTTTTAAACGAAATGAAAAATAAATCTATATACACTAATGTTTACTCAAAATTCAAAATGGACTAAAAAAACTCTGCCTGTCGCGAAAATGAGATGTGGGTATTAAGTATTAAAATAAAAATTTTAAAGACATGATATCGAGAGAGTAGAACCTGCAGTGATTTCAAAATAGACCCATGAGAGTACATAAATGTTGAAGTTAATTTCAAATTGTGGTTAAAATATTCTTAGTTAACTGACACAATTTATTGACTGAGACTATTTATAATAATACGAAACAAGATATCTGTTTTTCTAACTCAAAGTCCTGAGATATGATGATGTGTGTCCCATTGAAAAATATGACAATAAAATCTATAAATAGTGATCAGCTTACTATCAGATTAAGACAAACATACTACAATCTTTTTTAAATAAAACGTTCGCCTAATAATCGGTTTGTTATCAGTCATCTTATATCAGTCATGCATAAGGAAGTTATGTAATGCTTTTATTGAGTATTATTTACAGGGCCTCAATGCAAAAGGGGCCGTATCTTCCCAAAGAGCCTGAGCAGGGGCCCCCATCAGGGGGGAAGGTGGGGGCACGATGAGCCAACTTAAAACTTGGAGGGGGAATTTTTACACTAAATAAAACGAATGGTTTTGGGGGGGGGNCTAAATAAAACGAATAGTTTGGGGGGGGATTTAGAATTTGCCCAAGAATGCGCCCAAGAGCTTTGGGGGGATGGGGGCCACTGAGCCTGGGAATTGGAAATAAATACAAAGCACACCTCCATATCTCATTAGAATTTTTGGAATTTTATAATAACATGTTCATGGTAACAAAATCAAATTTATTTTTAAAAGAATTTTTGAAATAAAATTTACTTTCTATTAACTTCATAATTTCTCTTAATAATTTTTGAAAAAAAAAGTTTTTTTTTTACATAAATGCTTTTTTTTTCTTCTTTTTTTTAAAAGATTCGATTATTTAGATTATTTTATAATCATAAATGGAAGTTAGAGTAACGCTAGGAAAAGTAAATTGCGTGGAAGTTTCAAATAAAGGTTTCGCTTTCAATATTTTTGATGAAATTTCGATTTGAAAAACACTTTCTGGTTTTCTGTTGATCATGAAAAAATAATTTGAATATTCAAATAATGATATTTTAACATAAATGCTAAAAAAAAAGAGATAAGAATCCGATTATTTAGAGAACTGCATTAATGGAGATTACCATGACGCAATGAAAAGAAATTATAAAAAAAATTTTAATCGAATGTTTTGATTGAAATATTTCTGAAAATTGAAATATTTCAAAAAACCCTTTCTGATCAGAACTGTTGATCATAAAAAACTTTTTTGAATATTTAAGTAAAAATTATTTAACTTACATATTAAAAAAAGTACAATTTAAATTATTTTAATAATAATAATAAAATCATGATTTTATTATAATAATCTACAATAATAAAATAACGCAACGAAAATAAATTGTGAGGAAATTTTAATCGAAGGTTTTTCTTGCAATATTTTAAGCAAAATATTGATATCAGAAACACATTCCGATCAGAATTGTTTAACATAAAAAACTTTTTTGAATGTTTAAATAAAAATTATTTAACATAGATATTAAAAAAAATACGATTTCAATCATTTTAATAATAATAATAAAATCATAATTTTATTATAATAATCTACAATAATAAAATAGCGCAACGAAAATAAATTGTGAGGAAATTTTAATCGAAGGTTTTTCTTGCAATATTTTAAGCAAAATATTGATTTCGGAAACACATTCCGAGCACAATTGTTTAACATAATAAAAATAAAACACATCTAAAGAATACAGTACGTTAGTTTATTCGAAAACAGCATAGATAAATTACTTAAGAGCTTTCATGTTTATTAAAGTTTTTCTTTATTTTCAGGAAAAGCCAATTTAAAGCTAAACATGAACACAACTTCGCAAGATTTGTAGAATTTCGTCTGTAATTTTCACTAATTATAGCACAGAAGTTTCATTTTTAGGATAACATCCATAAAAAGATTAATTATAGACTATTCATTAAAAAACCTAAAAATAAATATTGTATAGGGGAGAGTCGGGTAGCTCCGCTCACTTAAGGAGTATTGCTTATATTTCTGTATAATACTGAGTAATAATCAACATTTTTATATGTTTCTATTGTTTTATCATCTAATTAAACAATGCAAAAAGAATAAACCAAAAAAAGAACAATTAAACTTAAAAAAATAGAAATTTAAAAAAACATGTTTTTCAGCTCTTTTCAAAATGTGTCGGGTAGCCCCGCCTAGTTACAAAAATTGTGTTTTTTGGCAATTTTTTCAGGTGTAAATGTGAATGACCAATGTATTGACAATAGATAAACCTCATTTATCATTTTTATCCCAAAATTATTTTATTTATTACATATTTATATACTTTTAGTGAATTCTATCATTTAATAACAA
>NC_092208.1:35924893-35932703 GCF_043381705.1 Parasteatoda tepidariorum
CTTATTCAATGTCATAAAGCAGTGTTTCCCAAAGTGTGGTACGCGTACCCCCAGGGGTACGGGAACAGTTCAGCGGGAGTACGTGTTCTTATACAAAATATCATGCAACAAACGAAAATTTCAAAAAATTTTATTTTAAAACAGAGCTAGCCATGAAAATTTACTATTATATATTTTTCTATTGTCTATTTTTTGCAGAGTTAACAGTTAATAGTTAGTGGCGTCAACAGCCAGTTGTGATTTTTAACTTTTGTGCAATTTTTCTTACAGTAAAAAATACATTCATTTTTTTATTAGTGGTACACAGCGTTACGAAAAATTTAGAAAGGGTACACAAAAGTCATAAGTTTGGGAAACACTGTGTTAGAGAATATGTTTATGAAAACAAGTTATTTGTTCGCATATAAATTGGATTACAAAACATTCTACATGGCAAAATACAAAATTTCAGCGAAATCGATTAATCTTGAGAAATTAAATTTTAAAAAAGTCGTACATATAAAACTCGATTTCTAAAGAACTAATCAACCAATTGCGCTCAAATTTTTTATTTTCCATGTGGAATTAGATACTTTAAAATGAAAAAAAAAAAGAAAAAAAAAACTATATACCTTACGATTCAAAAGTTTTCAGACTATTATTGTCCGGAAGTGGACTGATCGTTAAGACATGGCTCCCAGCAGATCACCGAAGTTAAGCATCACTGGCTGCGGTCAGTGTGCGGATGGCTGACCACTTGGATCAGTCTGCGTAGGGACAGAGGGTGTGCGGTATTGGTCCTCGTTAAACTGTTCTACCATAAAGTGCTCGACTTCGCATGCTGGTCGCCGGGCTACCGAAGCGGGGGTGCCATCCCCTCTGCAGAGGATCAATCCTCAAGGGATTCTTCCCAGACCGTCGCCAATAGTCTATTGTGCAGCACTAGTGCGACGTAAATGATCAGCAACATCAAACTATTATGAAATAAAAAATGATAAATATTTACTAAAATTTATTTTTTGCATGGAATTATCTTTAGATAAAAGAATTTTATAATCGTGTGCAAAAACTTTTCAATTCCCTTAAAAAGCTCTCAATCTGTAGTGAAATACAAAAGAAAAAAAGTATAAAGCATTTAGGGTCCAAAATTTGGATAGCTGACCCGACCCAACTATTGTGAAAATATTTCCCAGATTACAGCTACCTCCTATATTACGGAGGTTAGAAAATCGAATCTGTTTCCTCTAAATATAATGTTAATCATAGAATGCCAATTTTATAAACCTGTTGAATTCAGTTACTATACCGTTAGGAAGGTCTTTTCAAGACAAAACCATTATAAAACTGAAAATTATTTTTTTAGTTTCAAATCTAAAAGTTTTTGATCGCGTTATGGAAACTGAAGGAAATGATAGACTTTTTTTTCTATCGGCACATATATCCACATTTTAAAAAGTCCTAATTGAAAAAATATACAGAAATTTTTTCTCTATATACATCGATTAACAAAAACAAAGTTGCCTTACTCCAATATGGACAGGTCCCTAGAAAGTATAGCTATATTTTGAAAAGAATTTGTTCTTGAATATTTGGCCTATGTATTCATGACGCCATGTAATCATATGTGGCAAAATTATGACAAAGAGTAATAGTTTTTTTGTTGTTTTTCTTATGAAAGAAAAATGAGAAAAAGTCAAAGCATATTTGCTAATTTAAAAAAAAATTCCTTTTAATGGTTTGTCATGGCAATGAATTTTAATTGCTACGGATTTCTAAGCTGATGTTCATAGCTCTTTTATTAAATTAAATGCTTCTTTTTATTAAATTAAATATGATTTTTTTTATATAAAATAAAGATTGCATTTCATTTTCTAATAAAAACAAAGTTGTTAAAAATCCGAAAAATTCGAAGTTCCAATTCAAAAAATTTAAGGGTCTTAATAATTTTAAAAATATAGAATAAGAGCAAAATCCATGCACACAATAAACATTAAAATTATCAATTAAAGTACTATACAAATAAAATTTTATATACGAACATAAGAAAAAGCAATTTTTATGTTACCATTCTTATAAAAGAATTCTAACAGTATATAAATATAAAATTTAAGTGTATTAAATGAGTTAAATGAATGCAAACATTTGCTTACCTCCTTATAAATAAATTTACTTTGGGTTTTCTTGTTTTCCAAAGAAAATGCTTATTAAGAATGGGAATTATTGATATCACGATTTATGTTTGAAAAAAAGGAAGTTGCAAATAATTTTAATAACTCTTAATTAAAGTTAAATTTTAATTTCAAAAATTGAACAAAACTGAAGGTAACAGAAAATTTATATCTGAAATTAAAATGGTTCATTTAAATGACGCAATTAAATGAGTTAAAAACGGAAATTTAACTGCAACGTTTTACGTTTGTCTCAGAAAAAATCTCTTGACAAAATGACCTAAGTATGTGTCAACAAGAGTCATCCCCTTGGATGGACCTTAAAAGCTTACATCTGTTTTCCTAGAACATCTAGATAATTGCTAGTTTAAGACAACTTGAGGGACATATAGATGGTACTGTAAATATAGGACATTTTATAAAAGCACAAAAGAGCCCAAGTTCATAAAAATAATTAAGGCAATTTAAAGAAGGAAAAGGTCGTTTTCCCATGGTGTAAAAGGAGATGGCTATCTTTTCAGGAGTCAGATAACTGTGGATCAACTCTGTGGATGGTATGAAGGTTTTAACACCTTCATACCACCCACAGTCAAAAGATGCTTTCAAATATATCTATTAGTCTCAGTGTAGGATGCAAAACAGTGGTACTTATTTTGGTTTTCTAAACTCTTGTTACGTTTTTTTATGATGTGCTCCTCTTCTCTTTTCGTGTTTTAGTTTTAATTTTTTTTAATAAATTAAGAGTTGTAATATGTAGAAAAAAATTGAAACAAAACCGTAGTATTTTTCTTGGGAGGGGGGGGGAGGAAGAATTTCTAGTTCAATTTGGAAAATAGCTAGTAAATTGGAAAAAAAAGTAGTTTGTTTTTCTTAAATTCTCAATTCGATTTTACTTTATTGTTGTGAATGTCAAATTTTCAGAAGGGGAAGCACGCATTATCTTCCATCCTCCAAATCCTCTAAAAAAAATTTAAAAAAAATTACTGGACTATATTTTTTCAAATGTCTAAATTTCAGAAGATACAAAATTTTTTTAGCCCCCCTTACTTTATATCAGAAGAAAATAAGTTTTCTATCCCCTTACCATAATTTAAGAGGAAAATGAGGTTTTCTATTTGGAAAATATCGTCGAAGTTATGAAACAAAACAATTCTTTTCATGTTAAATTTCCAACTTTACTTGATTTTATTCTATTAATGTCTAAATTACAGAAGATGAAAAGCAAATTTTTCACCCCCTCACTTTTATTTCAGAAGAAAATAAAGCTTTCTATTTGGAAAATAGATTCAAAGATGATATTTTTTTAGTTATCATATTTTATTATTTTTGAGCACTTTGAAATTTCAGAAGGAGCGAAACACTATGTTCGCCCCCTCATTACTATATCGGAAGAAAATAGAGTGAAAATTGGAAATAAAATATTTTTTCTACTTTTGCTTTACTTTTCCCAAAAGTCAAAAAACATATTAATCGCCCATAACAGAATAAAGTTTCCTACTTGATGTATATCTTCAAAGCTGAGAAAGAATAGCTTTTTTTCCCCTCTAAAATTATCCATTTCAATAGACTTCGTCTTGGCGAGTAACTAAATATCAGAAGAGGTAAAGCACATAAATGTTAGAGGAATATAAAGTTTTCTATTTCAAAAATAGCTTCAAAATTGAAAATTTTTCTTTTTTTAAAATTACTGATTTTACTTGACTTTATTTTTGTGTCTAAATTTCAGGAGGGGTGAAACGCATCGTTTGCCCCATCACTAAAATTTTACAGGTGCATCCCCCTGGTTGGCACGCCACTGGATCTGACGCAATCAATTACATGCAGCTGTGACCTTTCCCCTTCTCTGCAAAGCGTGTTTGTTCTTTTGAGAAAGGGAAATAATTTTCGAAAAGGTGTTTTACAGTTTTTTACCCTTCCCTTTATGTTATAGTAGGTACGCAATTACAAAAAAGAAAATTTTCATCAACTCTATCTTAACACAATTTCTTTCCTACATATAATTAGAGTGCTCTATTTTGAAAAAAACATGATGTGGTCTCATCATATGGGGCCCCCTTGACCATCGGGGCCCCGGGGCTGTGCCCCGGCGTAGTTACGGCCCTGAGCTGAAGCAACATTAGATGTCTTGGTAGATTTCGATTATCCTTTAAGTAAATGTATTTTATTTCAAATACCACGTTTAATTCAAGTCTTTTATTGTCGTGATTGTAATAATTCAGAAAAAAAAAGGATCACTGAAGAAGATAGCGATTTCGACAGCTTAATTCTGCTTAATTCAGTTTCATTGGTTTTTATACTACTTGCAGAGATTCTTTATCGATATTTTTAGCTGGGGTTTAACCAATACCTTGTAGAAGAGGGAAGGGGTTACTATAAACAAGAAATTTGATCATTTAGTAGTCCAAATGCATAGTTCGTATTTTTCTCCACTGAGCAGCTTAATAACCCGAACACAGTGATATCTTTCTTACTTGGCCTCCACTGCGCAATTTATCAGTGGCGGATCTAGAAATTTTTCCTGGGGGGTCATAGTTTCAGATCCCCCCCCCCACAATGAATTTTTTTATAAAAAAATTTTTTTTTAAATATTTTTTTTGAAAAAAAAAACTGGGGTTTTTAATGCTAGTCTTCTCATTATTTTTTCCCTAATGAACAATAGAACAATACATAATTAGTACAAGTACTCAAAATCTTTAAATAATAAATGTAAAGCGTTTTTTAGAAACTTCGGCAAATCTGTCAATGATTTTTTTCAACATTCAAATCGATTTCTCTTTGAATGTGTTTAATAATGCCAGATTTCAGTTACGAGTTTCGCAAGTTTCCCATCTTCACCTTTATACAATCTTTGGTTAAACCTGTTGAAGAGCGCTTGGACAGCTCGGCGCGCTATAACATTATTAATGTTTACAATGAAACTATGACGAATTTCGTTTTAATCTTTTGGATTATGATTCACGAAACAGTGAAGAACATAATTAGACGGAGAAAAAAAATTTCGATCTACCTAGGTGTATATGCCCCCTTAAATAATTTTTAAAATATTTTATTTCTTTTGTAAACTATTAAAAAAAGTATTATTTTTATTTTGCTTTTTCAAATTTTTTTTTCGGCGGGGGGGTCNATGACACACCCCCCCCCCAGCTGGATCCGCTACTGCAGTTTATGTTCGTAACGTCGGATTACCAATTGATCCGTGATGAAGCCTCTTCAAAGAGGTGTTGATTTTAAACATTCATTTGTAGCCGAATGCAGAAGATTATACTATATCTATCATTAAAAAGTAATTTTATCAAAGTAAATTTTCTTGTTTTACCGTTTTAGTTTTTACATTTTACAATAAGTTTATTTTAATAAACACTGTATGATTGTTATGGGAAAACGTATTTTCTGCAAAAATAATAGAATCATAATATGCATCTAGGCTTTGACTTAATTTTTTTTAAGAACGCAAACCGTAAAAAGAAATTTGTCACGTGATATCGCGCTGTAAAGCTACGAACGTGCTTATCTGTATTTCACGGTTTTTTATGCTTAAATAATATCTCTTGTTGCTAACATTATCTGGACTTAATATAATTCTAATCAGACCTGCAACTGACATAGTGTGAGTATTTCGATCCAGATTGGTTGTTAAAATGTGGCATTTGTTTACGTTAGCAACTGTTCTTTCCATTCTATTTTGAGTAAGCCTAGGCAGTCAAGCATCAATTCTCTTAAGTAATGCATTCTATATTCGTACACAAATATTCTTACACAATAATTCTTTCACGAAGATTTCAATTCTTTCACTATATATTTCTTACTTAACTCAAGGACAGGTATGAAGTTATACAGAACAGGGTGGCGCATTGCTCAGGGTGGCGCATTCCCTAAAAAGTCTAAACAGTCACATTAAGTTTTTATTTATAATTGTAAAAACAATTATTTTTTAAAAATATTTTTTGAAATTAAAAATTCGAAAACCTCGTTTACCGTTTTTTCATATAGATTAAATAGTAAAAAGAGTAGTCTTCTCCACATTTGTATAAGACACACGCCAAAAAAAAAGAAAAAAAAAAGAAAAATATTGAAAATGAAATTTATTTTAACATTTAAGCAGGCCCTTTTATACAAAATTCCTCAATTCTAAGAGCCGCTAATATTGTATTAATAAAAATTAAAAGTCAATATATAATTAAGAAGGAAAACTATAGAAAAAGAGGATTAAATCGTTCGTTTTTAGGAATAAAATTCGAGAAGATAAAAAACATATTTATTTCGATGATATGAGGGAAACTTTTTGTTTATAGTTGATTTATTTTTCTAGGCGCAGGACATAATCAGAAAATATGAAATGCCCAGCAAAATTATTTGTTTCAAAATCAAACATAAAATGTTTGAAAACGAGTAAAAGAACGATAATTTTTAGAAACGTTTGCTTGTGGGGAAAAACAATGTCTCTCTTTTCCCTTCTAATTTTAAAATATTCTTGAAAAAAAGAAAAGAAGTAAGACATGACTTTTTTGTTAATAAATTATTCAACAGCTATAACTTATGAACTAAGCAAACTTTAAAAACTACACTATTAATCACTTAACAATATTCAAGAAGAGATATGAGTGCGGAAAAAGGCTGCATTTGAAAGTGAAAGTGAAAGTAGATTTGCCTGTGATGTAATTGAAAGTCACGTGTCTTTGCAAAACAGATGAAAATTTTAACATGGCAATCTAAACAAGTAAGCGTTTTCTCTCTGTAAATAAGGAATCGTCTGTAATTAGATTAGTTGTTTTAGGAAACTTTAAAAGGTATGTAGATTTAAGTAACACTTTTAACTCGAATTTATAATAAATTCTGTACAAATTAGAAGATGAAATAGCCGATATTCTTTCGGAGCTTAAATCGTTCGAAGGGCGGTTCTATTTAGTTCGAAGGGCGGAACGGCAAAACTTATCGTTTTACTGGTAAAATACAATCATAATACAATCATAATACAGACGATCATAATACAGATCATACAATCATAATACAGACGATCATATTTCGCAAATTAGCTTACGTGAAAAAAGTATGATTAAAAATACAAATTTATTTTTCCTTCAAAGTTTGTTTTGGTATGTATTTATCGAGAAGAAAAATAATTGGTTATAGCATACAGTACTGCATAAACCAAATATATTATTATTATTATTAACCGTGTTCAAATTATCTAAATGACACACAAAATGACAATCAAGAATTTTAACTTTATGATTCGAATTGTTTTGAATACAAAATAAAATAATTACATATAATTTGGACAAGATTTTTGTAATTTTTAACTTAGTGCGACATTTTGACTATTGCTGACGATTTTTTGAAAATAGAGAGTTAAAAACTCAAGTGGACCAATGTAATAGATTCTAAAATTTTAAAAATGTTACATAAAATTTAATTAACATTAATTTCATGAATTGTATACTGCTAAATTATATCAATGTCAATATTTTTTGAATTATTACATTTTTATAATACAGGCCAGCAAAGAATGGGGGGGGGAATCACTCTTTTACATGCATTACCTAAAAAATAACATTTGATTTAGATATTGCATGTTTTAATTAGCATATTAAGCTGATTTGTAAAGTAATATAGAAGTTGTTACTCTTTTTTTATCATGGTTAACATATATATATATATATGTA
>NC_092208.1:35934203-35942161 GCF_043381705.1 Parasteatoda tepidariorum
TATATATATATATATATATATATATATATATATATATATATATATCCAATAAAAGAGGATATTTTTGAATGATATCGTAGTTATTTTTTTATTTGGGATTTAAAATATCATTTAAACGTTTGCTTAAATAAACCAAACACAACCCAAGTTTATTCGACTGTGCTTTTTTTATCATTAAATGTTTCTTTATTGTTTTAACTTATTTTTGTTTCTTGGAACCAAACAACTTATTGAATATTTTGTAATCAAAATTTGCATTCTGATTAGTAAATTTTAGGAAAAATTTGATAGACTGGTTATATTTAAATATTTTTCTAGTTTTTTAACTATAAGAGGTGTTTTATGCAAATTATTATTTTTTATTTATATTAATCTTAATTGTAGCCTGCGGTTTTAACCGATGTTTAACCGATGCGGTTTAACTGATGCGATGTTTAACCGATGTAAAATGTTTAACCGATGCGGTTTTTTGACATGTTTTAATCGAATGTGCTCTGAACTATTTTATTATCAAATAACTTTGGAAAATTTAGTACGATGAGATATTAAAAAATAAATCGCCGTTAAATGCATAAATTATTAAAAAGTTTAAGATTATTAAGCATAGTAACATTTTAAATATATTAATTTTTTAAGGGCATCCGATATTAAAGAATTGTTCGATTAAGTTATAAATATTACGCAATGAGGGATCTGATTTTCTCAAAACTATCAGGGAAAAGTTCAGAACGAAAAAAAATATGGAAACACTAATTTACGTTTTGAGAGCTTTGGGCAAAGTAATCATACCACTCTAATTACAATCTTTGACTAATTTATATAAATAATATTTTTTTATTATAAAATATTTTGAGTTAATTAGGATTGCATTAGGTTTCGCACTATCTCTCAATCGAAAAGCTGAGTTTGAAAATTAAAATGAAATATAATTCCTATAAGAATATTTGGCTAGTATTTGCGTCAAAATTGGAAAGGGATAGAATAGTGATAATATGGAAACATCATTTGTTTCATGAACTTTTAAAGGTAGAAGTCGATATTTCAAAAATAGACCTCCATTTTTAGGATTTTTAAGGTTATAAGCAGATTTGAAACAGAAAACGTAAATGTGCCAACAAATAGTGTTTAGTAAATAGTTTTAACAAAATTTAAAAAAATCGTGGTAGTCGAGAAAGGCAGTCTGGAACAGGGGTTTCCAATTTACATGAAACCGGGTGCCGCATTAAAAATCATCAGTCAAATGGCGGGTCGCAACTTTATCAAAATTTTATATAGGATTCTTTTATGTTTGAAGGAACTTTAAAAATTACTGTCAGATTTTTATCAAGTTGTACAAAACAAAAGTATTGAATTACAAATTAAAATACAAAGTAGATTTTTAAAAATATTTGATTGCATATTAAAAAATTCTATCTACAATAATTTTAATGTTCACCCATGTATTAAACAATTAATGTGCTAAAGATACCAAATTGTTGAGATATAAAACTTAAAAGTATTTTTAACACATACAGATTTTTTACGAAAATTGTCCGCAAAAAATGACAACTAATATGTATCAGTTCACGGGCCACAAAAAAAGGCTTCGCGGGCAGTAGGCGGCCCGCGGGCTGCCAGTTGGAAATCACTGGTCTAGAACAACGTGCTATAAAGAGTTGATGAGGAACTCATATCATTAACCAAGGATTTGGCATCGTTTTACTAAGGAAACAAGATTTAAGAGTATTAAAATGAGCTGATTTGACAGGGGTGGAAATAATTTTGGCCTTATCCAACTTTAAGCTAAAGCCCAAGATTCCAACGATATCTGTCAATAGGTGATCCATCCGATACTTAAAGATGGATATATATCTATCGATTTCCTTTTATCTAAGTTTTGAAGTTTTTAAGGTATGTGTTTAAGACCCTACACTGTTTTAAAAAAAAATGTTTAACCGATACTTGGTGCAAAGTTTCTAATTGCCCCCTAGTTTGGTTAAATAAAAATTGTTTTATTTAAGTTACACCAAAAATGGGTAAATATGATCAAGAAATAATTGATTTCACCAAAATTTCGTAAATGAGAGGCGCAAGATTTAATTGTGACCGATAACTTCTGGACAATTTTGTTGTTGAAGTTTGGTATCCTCTCATGCACGCCTGTCTTCGAAATTGTCTATTTCTCTTGAAGGTTCTTATTTATTTACATTAATTACAGTTCATTTCTTTCATATCATTTTTAAAGATTTTGTTGTCTGTTCTGAATGAGATAGCTCCAAATTTCTAGAACCTATATTCGTTTTATGAATGATTAAATATTTTAAAATGTATATCAGCTCTTTTTCAATAAAAAAGGAGACACATCCATTTTATGACCACAGAAAATGCAATACCAGTTGCAAATACCATTAAATGCGGCAATCTTTAGCAGCACATCTTTCCACCTAATTTACTGTCGGTGAAATTTTTTAGAACCGTGTTTTAATTGTATTCTACCGAAAAGAAAATCGAAAATACTTTCTGGTAGGATTAACATATTTT
This sequence comes from Parasteatoda tepidariorum, assembly GCF_043381705.1. Lineage (NCBI taxonomy): Eukaryota > Metazoa > Arthropoda > Arachnida > Araneae > Theridiidae > Parasteatoda > Parasteatoda tepidariorum. The sequence continues at coordinate 35,936,724 of NC_092208.1, forward strand.
TTTCAATATCTGTGCTTTTATTTTGTTTTTCATGTGGCATCATTCCATAATGCTCATGTGAAGTAACTACCACTAAGATTATTAACATCAATTCACTAGTATACAAGGCATGCTAACTTGATTCAATCACGTGGTACCTTTTGATAGATGAAGGTTGGCATTGTCGATAACTCCTCCCCCACATTGGTGACCCGGACGTGATGTGAACACGCCTATCTTGACAGTAGCGCCCACTTCGATCTGGTTCACACTGAACAGTTGACTTGCTACTTGTGACTACGACATTATCCTCCTCGCACTGTTGCTACTCAGTCTCGTCTCGATCACTAACAACGTCGGCCGACATACACTCGACTGCTAAAGGCAACATATGAGTGACCACGACCATGAACTTAACATAGCTCTCATAGCTAAAGCTCAAAAACCGGTGACCTTAATCCAGCTCTCCCGGTCGTTCACAAATACAGCAATAAGTGACATCCGTTCATCGAATTCTATCCCTGATAAAATTCTGGTGGGGGAATATTGTGGCGTAACTACCACTACGATTATTAAACATCAATTCACTAGTATATAACACATGCTAACTTGATTCTATCTCGAGGTACCTTTTGATAGATGACGGTTGGCATTGTCGATAACTCCTCCCCCACACTCATTTTTGTTTGCCATGTCACATAATTACATGAATTTTTGCCTATGCATTCCTAAAAGCCTTTGTAGTAAAATTCTCAAAACGAATTATACTCCGTTTCACCTAAAGTTGGCACTTGGAAGAAAGGCAGTTAGACCGGATTACATTAGCACAAAGGCACCGACAACTTCAATGGTTTTAGTCAAGATAGCGTCTTAGGAAAAAATATTGTTATAACCAGTTCAAAATCTATTGATAAAAATATTTGTTCTACCGAAATTGCCAGAATTCTAGAAGGTTATAAACAGTTTTTCCGAACTTGAAAAGTACTAGTTTTAGGAATAGCTTACAAGCAAGGTATGTGTTAAGCTTCAAGTTTTGAGACGAGAGAACCATTGTTTAGAAAAATAATTATTATTTTGTGGAAAGGCTCCAAAGTTCTACTTGTGTTTAATCTTTTTAACTCTTGTTATGTTTTTCCCATATAAGAAGTTATCAATTGAAAAAATGGGATGTAGTTAAAATAATAGCTCCAGAAAATCTTTTAGATTATTATCCTCTGTCAGACAGTGCTTTTTGCTTTATCTTTAATTTGTTCCATTGTGATACGAGGAGAATTTTTAATAATTTTTTTTTTTTTACTAAACATACCAGAATGTATTCTGGTCTATTTCTTTACTTTTTGCCTTTTTTTCTTTCACACTTGGCAAACGAATTATTTCTAGATGTTCTTAAACTAAAACGTCAACTTCCTCTAATTTATTTCTCATGAAAGAATGTATTATTGTCGCTATTAAGTCTAGTGTTTTGTATGTAATTATGTGTATATTTTTTCTTATTATCTATTATTATATAATGTTTGTAAAACTTAAATATGTATATTAAGAGCATCCCTTTTTTTCTTTGAACAGTAAATTAACTAACCAAAATATATAATTTGATTGGAGCAATTTTATTTGTAATTATCATTGAATCGAAGAGAATTTTTAATAATTTGTTTTTTTATTAAACATACCAGAAAGTATTCTGCTCTATTTCTNGATAATCGATCAAATACTCAATTTGTGTTATTTTATGAATAAAAAAATGGAATATATAATAAAGTTATGAATTTTACTTCATGAATATCCTACATAGTAACTAAAATAACAATTTAATAGTAAAATTTGATTATTTACAATGTTAACATTCATTTTAGTAGAATGGGTAGACTCGCCCCATACGAGAGATTTGTCAGCAGTTCTATAAAAATATACAGTAACAGCGTAACTGTTAATATTTTCTAAAATCGATTTCCAGCTTTAAAGAGGGATAAATAGCGATTCCGAAACACTTATTAAAAACCTTTTTTCTTTAATATTTACAAAAGTTTGACCACTTGAAAGTTGACAAACGGAAAAAATGGGTAGACTCGCCCCGGTTTAGTGTAATCAAAATCCTAACGATACAGCACTACACTAATTTTTGATGATGTCAATGAAACGTACTGCGAAAACAAATTAGTTTTACAAACTTGTGTTTTTTTTTATAAGCCTAGCAGCATAAAATTACTTGATTATTAATATATTTTAGAAGAATATCATCTGCATCGATAAATAAATAATATTTTATGCATTTAATTATTATATATTAATAAATGTTAGATATTTAATTAATATTTTATATATTTAATAATATTTTACTGATAGTTATAGGATCCAATTACCTTAGCAAAATTTACCTATTCCTCTTTTTTAGAATTACGAAAAAAAAGGTGATGTTTTAAGTCAAGAAATGAATTATTTATATTAATTAAAATGCAAAACATCAATTTTTTAAGTAAATTTTTAAAATGAAAAATGTATTTATTTAGTGGTTAATTGCATTAATTTTCCAATTGTTTTTTATGTTATGTAAGGTGAAAGAGTTTCTGCAATAGGATTTAGCATTTTTACGAGAAATACATCAGAACAAGAATTCTAGAACAAATAGGCACTAAAGGCACTTTCGCAGAGCCCGATAGGGTTGCGTAATTGCCCGAACGGTTACTCACAAAATGTTTACCCTTTTTTGCTGTTTATCTTAATATTTGGTTAATATTTTACTTTTCATGTGATGCTAATATCTCATTATTTCTCAACGATGTTTGTAAAAGGAGGAAAAGGAAATCGCAGACACTGTAGAATTGATATCAGTTTAATTTCGTGCATTTTAAAAATCTGTATTCAGCTGCAAATAAAAATTCTGAACACTTCACTTCCACATTAGTGGAGCAGCATAGTATAAAAAGGATTATAATTTTTTGCTCGTAATTTGAAAAGGACATTAAGATATCGTTGAATTTCATGTTGCATTTCTAATAGGATAAGGGGGGATAGACTTAAATGCTATCTAGTATTTTAACGATTTTTTTTACGTTGAATCGAGAGACTAATATTATAGAAGTTATTTATATTTTATTTATTAAAGTATAGTTTTTTATTTGTACCTATTTACGTATCTAACTTCTAATAATGTTGTTGAAAATAATTTGTCATGCTAGCAATTTCTTTTATCTCAGATATTTTGTTGAACCCTGTATGTCTGGTATAGAAGGAAACAGATGTGACATTCTTTTTATGTTAGGAATTAAAAAAAATAAGGAAACTGTAAATGAATATTGTTCTAAATGTTCTTAATACTAAATGTTTTATTTTTTAAATTGATTCTTGTGTTATTCAAGATACAAAACACATTTAAAACCTATAAAAAAATATTAGAGTACATGAAAAGAGTGCTCTTAAAGAAATGCTATTTTCAATTTGAGTTTATGTATTGTATGTTATAATGAATTTGTCCTAAAATAAGTCCTGTAATTTTTAATTAGATTATATGATTTCAATAATGAATGTTTTAAATTTTCCAATGATAAACTATAAGTATGACATTTCGTTAATCAAAAACAAGCCTCTAGTATTTGAATATGATTTTTTTTTAAAAATGGCAAAAGAAAATTATATTTCTAATGATAATTAATGTTACATCAATTAATTATGTGACAATAATGATATGACAATAAGGCATTGCTATTTTGACAAGTCAGGCATTATATTTTGAGTATTTTTTAGACTAAATTTCAAAAAGCAAAATTAATTTGATAGATCTAATAGTTTTGATGTTATAAGTATTTTATGAGTAAAAGATATGTCAAAATTTGTATATTTCATATACGAAACCTTCGTTTCTTCTAAACTATTAGTTTAAGGGATTAATTTTGATTTCTTTGGATTTATGAGGAAAAATTACATTTGAAGCAATGTCTCAATTTTCTAGATAACAGTGTCAGCTACGTTAATTTGTATAAACAAAAATTGTTCTTACTTTGTACACACAAAACCTGTAATAACTTTTGTAACTGATAAACTTTGAAATCAGACAATTGGGTTCATTCGATTTAGTGTAAATATACCTTACTTACCTAGATAGCAATGTTAGATGCGTAAATAGGTATAAGTGAAGTAAAAGAACTACTTTTTATACATGAAGCATAAATAACTTTTCCAATATTAGTCCCTCTATTTAACGTAAAAAAAAAACGCAAAAATACTAGAAAGAAGTCATATAATTAATCATTTTTATACTATGCAGCTCCACTAATGTGGAAATGAATTGTTAAGAATTCTTATTTGCAGCCGAATAAATATAATAAAATGCGCAAAATTAAATGGCTATCAATTAATAATCTACATCGTCTGTGATTACCTTTTCCTGAATTTGCGAACAGCATTAAAAAACTATGAGAAAATAGCATCAGACGAAAAAAAAAATATTAACGAAATATTAAGATAGATAATAAAAAATGGTAGCCCTGTGGTGGAGGTGATCGCCATTAGTGGTAGAATAGAAAAATTCATCATGGATTTACTTTACCGTAAAAAAATACATCTAAAATTATTGATGTAGTAAGATGATTATTTCCAGGAAATTATTATAAATCGTTTAGCGAAAATTTGATTTATTAAGCAGAATTAGTATGATGGATAATGGCCATATTCATCATACAAAAAAGAAATCCCCTAAAGATGTCAAATCAAGCACTCTCACATCGAGAGATGATACAGCATGGACATCATTTTTTTGACGATTAATAATTGAGCCTGGGGAGGTCCGAAGGGGGCACTCCCAGTCTCCACAAATTTGAAATTATTTGTTCCCAACGAACACAGGAGAAGCATGGGTAGGAGATCCAAAATTGGCGAATTATCAAAATATAGCACAGCCAAAACAAAGCCAACCCAGCATTATCAATATTTTGATCAAAAATACCTTGGTGATCACGAGTCGCCAAGAAATTTAAGAGAGTTATTACAACCATGCAACTGTAACATTTTGCGGTTAGAAAATTTAGAATTAAAAAGTTATAAATAGATTTTTATTTTCGATTAGGCGCGGCAGTGAATTAATAAGTCTGCATTAGTAATGAAATAAAAAGTATCCGTTACATTGATCGATAAGAAAAGAATAAATGTTTTACATTCGTTTCAACAGATTAAGTCTTTGATTTATTTCAAATATATTTTTATTAATAAAAATAAGCTTAAGTAATGAAAGATATTTTAAAAGGATAGAAAATAAATATGTAATGCCAATTGTGGCATCACAGAGACATTATTAATATTTGAACCCTCAGCTGTAGTTTCGCCATTTTGCTTTCAGTTGAATTTCGAAATTATAGTTTTAGTTGAAAAAATTGGAAAAAAATATTTCAGGCCTTTTTCAGCAAATACTCTTAACAAAAAAATTTCATTAAAATTTGTGACAAGAAGGCATACTGTTGGATGATTCT
>NC_092208.1:35942552-35952061 GCF_043381705.1 Parasteatoda tepidariorum
ATGGGGCAGATGTTGAAAATAATGAAAGATCCAGGAAGAAAAGTGAAACGTATTTTATTCTAAAGGGCGTATCGAAGCTTTTTCCAAAATGCGAGAAATTCCCGAATTTTGAAATTGATTTATAGAATTGATTTTCTCGTGGTAATCATTTTTTAATGCCAGAAAAGAAAAAAAATATGTGAGATTCTCGCGTTCTCGCTCTGTAGGGAAAACACTGCTAGTTATTATTTGCTTTTGTATACTGATTTACATCTATCAACAATGCAATTATAATATGCATTCAGTTTGCGCCTTTTCGTATTCAGGGTTGCCACTCCACAGGGAAAACCTGGAAAATGCGGGGAATTTTCATTTTTTCTTTACAAACTGGGAAAATACAAGGGATTTTGTTTTTTTTAAATTTTGATCTCTTAAAAAATGGTGACCACTAAGAGATTTGCCTTAGGCGCTTCTTTCCATATATGGAAAGAAGCGCCTATGGATCATACATATGGATATGTCTATAGATATGTCTTTGGTTTGCAGCGAATTCACATTTCTTTTATATCTTTGCACTAAACTAAAAAAATAAACTTAATGAATTTGAAATTGTTAACTTTTTAAAATGTTTAGAATAAAGAATTATGCAATTATATTACTTTATTCTAACAATCTACCACTAGATAATTATAAAAATACATACATATTTTATGACATTTCTAATTAAAATATTCTTAAAATGAAAAAGACTGACATTTTTGTTGAAATAAAAATTAAAAAGTTGAAAGAAAAAGTTTGTTCCTAATTAAAGTAGTAGGTTATACTAAAATAAAAAAGAATATTTTTGAAATTTTATTTCTATCATTAAATATGTTAAACTAAAAACATTTCTCTGTTTAAAATCGAGTGAAAACATGTTTGAATTCAAGAATAAAAAGTGTTACTTACATTCTTTTTATATAATATAGTTATCAAAATATATTTAGTATAATCAAAATCCTAAAGATGACAGCACTACACTAATTTTTGATGATATCAATGAAACGTAGTGTGAAAAAACAAATTCGTTTTACAAATTTGAGTTTTTTAAATTTTTTTTATGAGCCTAGCAGCATAAAATTACTTGATTATTAATATATTTTATAAGAATATCATTTGCATCGATAAATTAATAATATTTTATATATTTAACTATTATATATTATTAAATATTAGATATTTAATTAATATTTTATATATTTCACAATATTTTACTGGTAGTTTTAGGATCCCAATTACCTTAGCAAAATTTACCTATTCTTTTTTAGAATTACGAAAAAAAGTGATGTTTTAAGTCATGAAATGAATTATTTATATTAGTTCAAATGCAAAACATCAATTTTTTAACTAAATTTTTAAAATGAAAAATGTATTTATTTAGTGGTTAATTTTTTATGTTATGTAAGGTGAAAGAGTTTCTACAATAGGATTTAGTATTTTTGCGAGAAATACATCAGAACAAGAATTCTAGAACAAATAGGCACTAAAGGCACTTTCGTAGTTCGGATTTGCCGATAGGTTTGCTTAATTGTCCGAAACTCACAAAATGTTTACCTTTTTTTTTCTGTTTATCTTTATTTAGCTAATATTTTGTTTTTTCATGTGATGCTAATATCTCATTATTTTTCAATGATGTTTGTAAAGGGAGGAAAAGGAAATCATAGACTCTGTAGAATTGATACTGTTTAATTTGGTGCATTTTAAAAATCTGTATTCAGCTGCAAATAAAAATTCTGAACACCTCACATAATGGAGCAGCATAGTATAAAAAGGATTATCATTTCTTGCTCATAATTTGAAAGTGATGTTAAGATATCGATGAATTTCATATTGCATTTCTAAAAGGATAAGAGGGATAGACGTTGAGCATTTTTTAAACTAAATTTTGAAAAGTAGCATTAATTTGATAGATCTAATAGTTTCGATGTTATAAGTATTTCATGAGTAAAAGATATGTCAAAATTTGTATATTTCATACATGAAACCCTCGTTTCTTCTAAACTATTAGTTTAAAGGATGAATTTTGATTTTATTGTATTTAGCGTGAAAAATTACAATCGAAGCAATGTCTCGATTGTCTAAACAACAATGTGAGCTGCGTACATTGGTATAAGCAAAAATTGTTCTTACTTTGTGCACACGAAACATTTAATAACTTTTGTAACTGATAAACTGTTAAATCAGACAATTGGGTTCATTTGATTTAGTTTAAAGATACCCGTAGGTAACCCAGGGTTGCCACTCCACAGGGAGAATTGGGAAAACATGGAAAATACAGGGAATTTAAAAATCACCTAAAATAACAAATGCAGGGAATTTTCCTTTTTTCTTTACAAACTGGAAAAATACAGGGAATTTTGTTTTTTTAATTTTGATCTCTTAAAAAATGGTGACCACTCAAAGCGTAATTTATGGGATATTTAATCATGATATTTCACCTATACTAAACTATTTCATTTGCCATAGCATTATTTAAGTATGTTCAGCTGTTTTTCCAGCATTTGAAACTAATAAATATAGTTAGCCCAATATAGCTCACACAAGAGCACATTAATTGTTGTTTCCTCTTAATATATTGCGTATAACATGTACAGGGAAAACACAGGGGATTTTTTTCCAGATTTGAGTGGCAAACCTTTCAACCATACCTCACTTTCCTAGATAGCAAAGTTATATACGTAAATAGGTATAAGTGAAGTAAAAAAAAAGCTACTTTTTACACATAAAGCATAAATAACTTTTACAATATTATTCAATCGATTGAACGTAAAACAAATCGCAAAAATACTAGAAAGAAGTCACTTAAATCTATCTTATTTCACCTCTTTTCCTTTTAGAAATTGAATATGTAATACCCCTATATTTTAAAATCATTTCCATATCCGGGATAACCATTTTTATACTTTGCAGCTCTACTAATATGCAAGTGAATTGTTTAGAATTCTTATTTGCAGCCGTGCAGCCGAATACAGATGAAATGCACAAAATTAAATGGATATCAATTAATAATCTATAACGTCTGTGATTTCTTTTTCCTAAATTTGCTAACAGCATTAAAAAACTATGAGACAATAGCGTCAAACGAAAAAAAATATTAGCGAAATATTAAGATAAATAATAGAAAATGGTTGCCCGTTACGAGCAACCGTTCGTGCAATTAAGCAACCCTACCGGCTACTCCCTACCGCGAAATCACCCCTAGAGTTGAGGATAAAGTGAAGGTTACGCTTACGGTGGTTCATGTTTTTTCTCCTACGATATCCGTATTAGGGAAACTTAAAAATGAACGTCAGTTTGAAAGACATGCTCCGGAGGAAAGCGCATCTAAAGTTTTCCAAGAAAATGCAGTACACCACTGTTTATAATTGGAAGTAGTGACGGATTATATTGATGAACCCACTCCTCATTATTCTATCTAGGAAAAGTGGGGTCATGTTTTTTTTATTACCGTGATTGAACAGCCGAACCAATTTTCAGTTTGTGACTACTAGTGTTCTACTCCTTACCCTTGTAATTTTGAACCCAATCCAGAAGACAAGAGAACTCCAGGATCAAGTATTGGGAGAATTTGCCTTCGGGAATGGAACTAATCCGCATTTGCATTACATTGAGGGGAAAACCACGAAATCCCTCACGATTAGCCTGACGGCAACGGGGACTCTAACCCTTGATAGTCTACAACTAGGTTTTTTTTTATGTCAGCACTGTCATCCGTGCGAGTCGGGTGTGGAATTCGTATCTAGCAGCCATCACTGGGATTCAAACCCGGTTCACCTCATTGGAAGGCGAACGCTCAATCCCTTGAGTCCTCACGACTCAAGTGTAATCGTTACTCATTACCTTATTTGAATTTTATTATTATTTAATTTTAGATACCTACTCAAGTAGCAAGAAGGTGGTGAACATCTTCTAAAGCGCTAGGTTTAATAATAAAACTCGGCTCTGAATTTAATAAGATTGAAGAATGTAAGTGATTAACTCACAGAGGAATGATGAATTAAAAATGATGCGCTACTTAGAGAATTCATAGCATAAAGTGCGAGTGTTTCTTCACTTTTTCCTTTTTATAAATAAGTTCAAAGTAATTTCAATATATATTTTATAATAAAAAAATAGTTTGCCCAATAAAGAAATCGTTTTGAAGCGATAGCTATAAAATAATGTTTGTTAGCTTACTTGTTGTGCGATTTATTTTTTAATTAGTGTTAACTATTAATAATATTAAAAAATCTCCATAATAACATTTGTTCAATGCTTACAATAAAATTTAAAGTATCAAAATTTTCCCTAATTCAACATTTTTAATTTCTGTCTTGCTGTTATCCATTTCATTCAGAACAAAAAATGGCTGTTGAAAAAAGAAGATCTAACCGAAGACTTGAGAAACGCTTGTGGTCAGAACTTGAAGATGTTCGAACTGCAAATATGAAGGATATTTATGATATCAAGTTGATGATATATGAAAGTGGAATGTACTTATTGTGCCACATTGTTCACCTTATGACAAGGGTGCCTTTCGAATCGAAAGGATCATTCCGTATGACTATCCTTTCATACCACTGAAAATATTATTTCAAACAAAGATTTATCATCCGAAAGTTGATGAGGAAGGATATATCCATTTGGAAATTTTAAGTAAATATTGGAGCCCTTCAACACAAATAGAACAGGTTTTTCGATGTCTCATAGCCGTTGTCAATAAACCATATCATATCAGTGTAAAAAGTGAGGTGGAATTTTTTAAAAAAGCAATGGAAATGACAGAAAATTTCTCTGAGAGAAGACCTGATGATACCGATAGACCACTGCCCAAAGAAGTGGGTAAAATCGCTAATAGACTGAGAATAGAACTCGAAGAAATAAAAGCAGCAAATGTGAAGTGTTTTGAGAAAATACGCGTAAATGATATTTGGACATGGAATGGACTTCTGGTGCCCGATTGCGCTCCATACAACAAAGGTGACTTTAGGTTCGAAGTTAACATCCCCCCTGAGTATCCTCATGCATCCCCAAAAATATATTTTCGAACTAAAATATATCACCCGAACGTTAACGATTCCGGAGAAGTTGATATGCGTGAAACCTGCATCGAATGGAACAGCACAAGAAAGATGATTGACGTCTTCCAAGTTCTTCGCTGACTTCTTAGTGAGCCTGATGCTAATCACTTTCGTTTCTCTGAAGTAATTGAATTGTACGCCAAGATCCGTGAAAGGTTTCTAAGTGTTGCTGAAGAATTTGTAAAACAATTCGCAGAAAAATTATCAACTGAGGAGTTTCCTGAACCAGAAGGCAAGTGCCTTCCTCTCATGGACACAATTGAGAAAATAATAAGTTCCTGTTAAATCCATTGATTTAGAGGAAGGTAAATGCTTAGAAGTGAAATTAATAGAAAATGCTGGTCAAGAATCAAAACAACTATCTGAAAGACAAGAAATGTTTTCCTAATTGAAATTTCAGAGAAGGATAAATCAACAACATTGAAAAGCGATGAAGAATTTGCTAAACAGGCATTATTACCATAATTGCAAGGATGAAACTACAGTGCTTGTTTCTTTATCTTTGTGTTACTACTACCTTGTATCTTTAACTGTGCTTGTATCTGTTCATTTGATTTACAAAAAAAGAGCTTACATCTCTTGCAGTTTACCTTTTTGGCTCGTAATTATAACGCATGCACCCACACACGCATACCATTAAATAAAATTAATTCAGTTGAGTGCAAGGAAATTAAAAATAGATTTTTCTCCCACCAAATGTAAGCTTAAAATAATACGTTAAAAAGCCATTACTGGTTATAATTAGTTCTGTCTTTTATTTCAATAATAAGCTTAGGTACTGGCAAATAAGCAAAATACGTTACAAGCCATAATACTGTTGATGTTCGCCTTTACTTGCCAGCAAGTGCTTACATTATATTTGAACAATTCCTGATAATTTTTTTAATTCATCAAAAACTAGTTATCGAATGACAAGCACGTTATTTCTCCTTACTAATAACAAAAAGCATTATTCGTATTAACTGAGCTCCCCTTTGTCACGAAATGTCCTACTTCACCCTACCCCCTAATTTTCACATGTCCCGCTGTACTACATAAACATATGCTAGCAGTTCAGAAACAAAGTGCATGTTTCAAATTATATTTTAAATTTAATTTTTGAACTGTAACACTTTTTAATGGTTAGATGTGTACGTATTTTGATGGAAAATACTTAAACTAAATAAATGTATTTGATGTCTGGTTTTAATTAAAAATTTTATGATACTGGACTTTAACTCTGATTTGGATTAAAAATTTTAGTTTTAATCCAAATGTGTGACGTTACAATTTTTTGGAACCCTTTTAACCATGAAATCAATTATGGACGATTTATGTTTCAGACAGAAAATAAATTCCGGCTCGAACAGGTTGTGCTTATGCATGCCTATATAATAATTTGCTGAATTAGACCCTATTAAGTTGTAAAAATAATTAAAAACAGAAAAGTCATACTATTTAATTTTTTCTACATACTTTTCGTAATTTGATAAGTTATAAGGAAGTTTCTTAGTCTTGAATTTTGTGCAACATGCAACGCAAAACAACGTTTTTTTAAACTCTAGTTTAAAGCAGTATTAAATATTTATTATAATTATTATATAATTTTAACAATTATTTTTATTATAATCTATAAAAAGTACATCTTTAAGATTTGCTTCTGCATACAGTTTTTGAATTTGAATCAAGGCAACTCTTCATATTTTAAATTGATTTATGAGAAGCAGCTTTTTTAAAGTCTTTTAATTTAAAAGTATGAATTGATAAATTTAATGCTTTTTGTTTTATATAAATAATTTTTAAGTAGATATGACTGTTTTTAAGCGAAAACATAACTGGTTAATTCAAACTAATATATTCAGAACAGATATGCCGCAGAACATACTATGCTGTACAATACGAAAAAAAGAACACCCGAATAACTTGATCTGATGATTTGATTTTTAACTGCTAGGGCTCAATCTCAATAGTTTTTTCTCCAATGCCGACTTAGGGAATGACTTTTCGTCATACAGGTATCTTAAAACAGATTTGCTGACCGCTCGTTCAGGGGCACCATATTAGATGGGCCAACGTTGCTCCCACAGTAAGGACATATAGCACGGAGAATGAAAGAACATCCATGCCTTGTCCGGGATTGGAACACATAACATTTCTGATACAAGGCCAGTTCCTACAAAGTTTTTTTTAACAAAATGTTCAGAAACATATCTGACATGTAAAAACAAAAAATTTGAATTAAAAAAAGTTTGGCTGAATTTCACGAATTTGAAGGACACTTGACAAAAACAACAAATTAAAATAATGGTTGACTAATTAAGTTTTTTTTTCATTGAAGTAGCTGCTTGTTTTTAATAACTAAATTTAAAAAAAAAAAAATTAAAGCAAGAATAAATCAATCAATCAATATAAACATTTATTTCAACTTAATTAATAAATTATACACTTTAAAATTTGTTAAAATGATGTAAAACTTAATAAAAAAAAATCTTGAATTTAATCGATTAGGCTTTACTTAGCAATTTTTTGCATTTCTTTTTGTTAAAATACTACTAGTTCTTAAATAAAAAAATGCAATCGAATAATCAGACAAAATGTATAAAAGTATTTTAATGCAACAAAAGAGAAAAAGATAAACCGGTAAAAAACCTCTTATTAAGTATTCAACGCAAACTTATCTTTCCTATACCTCTAAAATTTCAAATCCCCTCTGCAGAGGATCGAAATTGTGATGGCATGTCTTCGGATCATCCTCAGGGATGTTTCCCAGACCGTCGCCAATAGCCCACTGTGCAGCTCTAGTGTGACGTCAATCAGCAACAAGAACAATTTCAAAAGAAAAAAACACCAGTACTTCATATTAATAAAAGAAAGTCCAGAAGCTGGTTTTGAAAAATTAACTAAAAGAGTCAATAGTTGCCTTAAATATTTTTCTGATGAGGAAAAATGTAGCTCCGTCTTTCAGGTTGTACTCCATAATGTTTCGCCTAGTACGTAGTAAATTCTCCAACTTGTAATTCTGCCCTCCGGTCAATTCTTTTGTAACTTACAGGTCGAAAGTTCCGAATTAAGATTGTCTATGTTGAATTTAAGCTACACACTATTCGGAACGTAAAACAAATATTATAAATATTTTTTTGCATGTTTAAACTATTTGTTTAACATTATTTCAGTTTTTAAAGTTCCTTCATTGATAACTTATATAGCTAAAACTTTTGACTCTTCTTACTCAAAAGTATACGTACAATAAAAATATTGATAATACAATCTTTCTCAATTTGAACCATTCATTTTTTTTCGTAAAGTACTGTCATAAATCTCTAAGTATGATGCTAAACCTTAAAACGGCTGTTAGATCTTATATTGACTGTTATATTAACCTTATATAAACCTTATATTCACTGTTTCAAATAAATTTAAAAGTGTTATTCCGAGTATAAATAATCTTTAAAGTAAAGAGGAAAATTTCAATATGAGTTTAAAAAAAAATGAGATTTTTTATTTTTTTAAGCAGAAAAATAGAAATAGATTATTTACTGACTTAAACAGAAGCTTTACTGAACAGGAATCTAAACAAATGTTTTGATAAAAATGTTCTTTTTTAGGTTAGAAAAAAAAAGAGTTGCTTAGAGTTAAATCTGAAAATGTGAAATCACTTTGCATGGGTGTTGATAATCTAGTTAAAGTAGGCTTAAGGGATGATTCATAACTAAATAAGAATAGAAAAACTTAGATTTCTTAACAGAATGCCAGAGAAATTTCTATTTTACAAATGCATAGATATTACTGATCATTGAATGAATTGAATAAAACCTATAAACATGATTGTTCTGGTTGCCAAAGTTGACTAACTATCGTTGAATTTCAGTAAAGATGGCTAAGATATGAAATTAAATATCTGTTTCAAAGCATATTGAAATAGCAATGTAAAAAAAAACTTCACGAATAATTTCTTGAATATCTGAATAAAACATTTTAGAGATACATAGTTGCTTTATAGATTTTCAATATTTTAGACTCTGGTCAAGAGCTATGTTATTAAGAACGAAACTGGAATTATAATTACATTGATTTTTAAATATGCAGTATTAAAGTGCATTGTGGTAGAAAAAACACATTTGCGTGAGTTTTGCTTGGCTTTTAATTTGAAACTTAAAATTATTTTTTTAAAGCTTTTGATAATTTCGTAATGATAATTGGTTATTTTTTTATTCTATCCTTATTTTTTCTCCTAAAAACATATAGCTGTCATTATAAATTTCATTTATATCTTCTTGCATGATTTTGCTTTGCGCCAAACCATACGGCTTGCTTGAGATACGTCTTCATTATAATAGAAGTTAATCAATAGTAATTTTTTCATTATGGAATTATCTGAAATTATATGTATTGTATTCAACAGTGCATTGTTATAAACTTTCGGTTAATGTTTTGACAAATCACTTTTTCGGT
>NC_092208.1:35952561-35974489 GCF_043381705.1 Parasteatoda tepidariorum
GATGTTGAGCCTCTGCTAATCTTAACCATCATTAAGATGTTGCTGATGTTGACTTTTATCGATAACATTTCTGGTACATTGTATTTTCCAACAAAAAAATGTTACAATGTTAAGGGGGTTCCTGGTCTACAGATCAGGTTTAAACCACATTTTTAACTTTTTTTTTAGAGAAATAAAACTCTACGTTATATAATGGTTTCCTTCATGGTTTATTTTGTCACCTTTTAGTTACGTATCAAAATTTTTCTAGCACAAATTATTTATAAATTAAGATAGAAAAATTATGGCAAGGATTACAGTGTCAATGTTGTACTTTGGACTGATTTAAGGTGGGTAAAAGATGCAATGTTAGACTTAATGACTCACAGTATGTAAATTTCAAGCCCTAAGTAAATCTATTAAGTTTTAATAAAATATTGCTTATTTTTGCTTCTATGGTTTATTTAATTTGTTTTAGCTACCTCATTAAAACTTATTTTTAGTGAACGACTGATTAAGAATAAGTTTCAATTCTGTGAACTTCAATCAACTAACATGTTTTGAAACAGAAGTCAGTCTAGGGGGAAATAAGACGTAGGTAGGTACTTTATTTACGTCACCCTAGAGCTTCCCAATCGACTATTGGCGATGGTCTGGGAACCATCCCTGACGATGATTCCAAGACATACCATCTGAAGACATCATCTGCAGAAGGAATGGCTTCCCTAATTTGGTAGCCCGATGACCTGCTCATGAAGTCGAAAACTTTACTGTAGAACAGTTTCACGACGACTGATAGCGCTCACCCTCGGTCCCTACGCAGGCAGATCAAAGTGGTCACCCTCCACAGCCGGTCTTGCCAAGGCGCAAAATCTCAATTATATGCATTTTTCAGACGCAATAACGAATTTGTAAGTCAGTAAGAGCTGAACTAAGCTACTTCGAACACCGAAACTAAAATACCATATAATTAAACGTACGCTATTACGTCTCATTTTTGAACACGGTGGATCTCAATTTCTGTTCAGCAAATCATCTTCACACAATTAGTAGTAAAATCAAAAACAGGCATGAAGCTTCAAAAATGAACGTTTTTTTTTTGTCGAGGGACAAAACGACACCTTTTGGCTGTTTTAGGAATTTCCTTGATTTCATTTTAATAATTAGCACAAACGCATGAAATTTTGATACAGATTAATTAGAAACAATTTAGAAAAAGTTTTTAAGAAATGAGAGATAGGAAGCGCACTCGCATCTTCAGAAACAACATAAAAAATGGCAAAAAATGCTCAAAAGGATTCCAACGGCATTTCTGGTGTTAATTTTTGCGCATGCACCACGTGCGATTTAATATTGATTAGAATTATTGCATTTTTGTAAGATGCCTAGCATTTTACAAAAGTTCATAAGTTCAGCATTCTTTTAGGCAAGATCAGATTTTTTGTCTTTAATCTTCGAGCATGCCAACTTCACGATGCCTTCGATGAGTAAATTAATATTGAAACTTGATTAGATATATAATTAAAACTGAAGCAACAATCTACGAAATTACAGGGGAGGCACAATGTGGCAAAATATGGTTACATTCTGCTTCCAATGCAAAACCGCGTAAAGGATTTAGGAGCTCGTTTCCAGTTTAGTAGACAGATACAAGTGCTCCCTTAGTCGGGCATGTAGCTACAAGATACTAATCCCCAGAGCGAAACCCGGAGAGGTCTGTCGTTTCGTATACACATTAAAAATTCTAATTATTAGCGATTTCTTCTTTCTTTTTGCAGAACTAAAACATTTTTTTACACTCAAGAAAATTTAAAATAAAATTTTAATTTGTCATTCTGAATATTCAATTCTTTGTAAAGAAGGCATCACATCATTGTGAAAAGTTTCTGCAGATATTAGGAGTTAGGACATTTTTTTAAATTTTTTATTTCCATTGAGCTGTACAATCGGTCTTGCCGATGAGCAGACCTAGTGCGTTCTCCAGAGGTGGTATCCACTCTTTCAGGACCACCATAATGGGTGAGATACCGTTGGTCATGTTAATTTAGACGTATAGTTTCTGCCACACTAGATGGCAGCACCGAGACTCTATTTGGATGCTAAATGCCAAGAGCCAATAAGGCACACCAGGGATCTTTTACATGCCGCATAATCATACAACATGGACGTAGAGGATTTTCCGCATCCCGAAAATCCGGTGTCTGGGTCGGGGATCGATCTCTACTTATACAGATAAGGTCTATATTTTACTTTTATATTTACGAATAATTTTTCAATTTCGTACTGTTTATCATTTCAATATAAATAAACATGAAACCAAGCCGCAAAGTTATGGACAAACTGTTTCTGGACCTAATTGGGCTGTTAATATTCCCTTTTTAATTGAAGAAAACGACATTTTTTCTTAATATATAAAATGACCTATAAAGTCATTTTATAATAACTTAGTTGGACAGGTATATGGTTATAACGTACTTGACTCCACGTGAAGCCGAAGAATCATAGACAAATTAAGGGCTGCACAATCCGGCATAATATGGTTCCATTTTGCTCCCTAAGAAAATGAATAAGAAACAAACCGATGACCGTGTTCCCATAGTAAGCTATGAAGCGTTGGCTTGCTAATAATAAGAGCGCGATTTTAAACTGAGGGGCGCTCTGCAATAAAATATGTAAATAAAAAGGCTAATCATTAGCTTTCGCTTGACACGGAATTAAAAATATTTTTAACCTTTTTTTAAGGAATGATAATATAAATCAAATATTTTAAATTATCGCTCTCAACATTTGTCTTTTTAAAAAAGCATCGAGTATTTAAGAATATTTTTTGAAGATCTCTAGTATTTTTTGCATAAAACTAAAGACCTATATTTTGATTTAATAATCTATAATTTTTCAACTTTGTTCAGTTTGTTAATTCAATTAAAGTAAATGCAAGGCCCAGCCTCAAAATTATATACGTGTTACTTTGGACTCAAAGTGGCCTGATTATAATACGAGACATTCCCTTTTCAATCGAATGCCGCATCTTCTAAATATAGAGCCAAGATGGCTTAGGGGAAAGAGCGTTCGTCTTCCACTGAGGTGTACCGGGTCCGAATCTCAGCGATTGCTGGTCGATACGGATTCCGCATCCGGTAACCCGGTACCCGGAGTAACCCGGAAGAAGTTCCCAGATTTAGCACTTCCAAGAACTTCCCTGATTCAAAGCTTCAATGAACTTCAGCGATAGCTTAATTACAATTTAAAGTAAACTTAATTTATTTAATTTTTCCCGTAATTAAAACAGTAGATTTTACATGTATTTGAGTTGATTGTATGTAGAGTTGTGTAAAATCATTTGAAAATAAATGCATTAAATAACTATTAAAATGTTAAATCATAAAATTTACTACCATTCCAAATATTCATATTAAAATTTTCAATTAAAAATATTTCGATAAATCGACTGGTATAATTTAGAATGTGATCTCTCGGTTTTACGCCAATCTGAAATTTTTTTTATCAAAGTGTCAAAACTTAAACAAATAACGGCAGAATTATGTAATAGTCATGCTATACTTTACTAATCCTGCAATGTGCATTAAGATATAATTTGTCTTAGTAGTTTATTGATGATTTTTTAAGCTTTTGTTCTGTTGTTTGTAGATTACAGATTTACCAAAATCACCAAGACTTTTTTTTTTAATTTATTGAAAAACATGTTTTTTCAATTAAATATTGGATACTAATTTTTTATTGATATTTTTATTTCACAAGAGAAGAAATGTAAACGTAAGAAACTTAAAAAACTTATTTCTAAAACATGAACGAATGCAACAAGTAAGATTATATTTGTTTAAATCACTTCTACTTGTAGGAGTCAATATCATCTCCTTTTTGTCCATGTAACATCCTTGTAGCCCAAAAAAGGATAACTTCTTTTGAATAAATAAACATTTCAGTGCTTACGTGTACATGTTGAAAAATTCTCAAGAACTTGGAAACTCTGAATAGAAAACTTGATCTTAGGATAAATCAGTTCACAAAATTGTTCAGCCCAGGAAATCATGATTTAAGAATCCTTATTAATATATTAAAATATTTATAAATTACTGTTCATTTTGAGATTTATTTCAACTGAACTTTAGAGCTCAGGTTTTTTCAGAATTACTTTTTTCTTCTTTAGTTCACTTGGGTGGTTCATTTAAGTGGATTCCCTCACATGTTGGGGTTGATGGGAATGAGTGGACTGACTTCCTGACCAAATCCGCTGCCGAAGAAGAAACTGATCATTGTGGGAAGCTTACCTTTAGGGAAATTTCTTCTTTGGCGAAAATGAAATTGAACAAGACCATACGAACTCCTCCCAACCACTCTTGGTATTTTGCAAAAGAAAACCGGGAGAATCTTTCAATCTTAGACCGAGAGCCCATCAAACTGTCCTTTCACGCTTCTTGAGTGGCCACACTAGATCCCTTACTTTCAACCAGGGCCAAAAAACTTATCCTGAATGTCATTGGTGCTCGACAGACATGACTTCCCCTGCGCATATTCTGACTTGTTTGGGGTTCGTTAAAGATGAAGTCCTGCGAAACTCCAGTCTTTTTATGGACTTTTTGGATGTGTTCGGATTCATGGGAGCTGTCTAGCGCTGCTAGACGATTCCGAGATTAGCAACAACAACAACAGTTCTATACTGGTGTCTACACATTTACAAATGAGCAGGGTAATTATTACTCGTACAAATAATACATACGAAAACACGCAAGATGCGTAAAATTGCGAACTCTCACAGTTTTAACTTTTATTTACTTTTGTTTTAGTGAACATACATTTCAGGTTTGTTGCTGATAAATTTTTCACGATTTGCCTAATTCATTTCAATGAAATGAACTAAAAAAAAATTTAATATCAGTATTTTTTTCTCCAGAAATTATATGTGTTTATTTACAAAAATACTTTGCTTTATTAGTTTTCGAACTAAAGGGATTTATTTATTTACTATGATACATTTAAAAAAATTAAAAATAATGTGACATTGTTTCCTGCAAATTCATTAGATTTGCATGATTCGAACTGTGTAGCATATTGGTTTCCTGATTTTGGAAATTTTTATCTTCACCGAAAAAGTGATTTGTCAAAACATTAATCGAAAGTTTATAACAATGCATTGCTGAATACAATACATATAATTTCAGATAATTCCATATTGAAAAAATTATTATTGATTAACTTCTATTATAATGAAGACGTATCACAAGCAAGCCGTATGGTTCGGCGGAAAACAAAATCATGCAAGAAGATATAAATGAAATTTATAATAACAACTGTATGTTTTTAGGAAAAAAAATAAGGATAGAATAAAAAAATAACTAATTATCATTACGAAGTTATCAAAAACTTTAAAACAATAATTTTAAGTTTCAAATTAAAAGCCAAGCAAAACTCACGCAAATGTGTTTTTTCTACCACAATGCACTTTAATACTGCACACTTAAAAATCAATGTAATTATAATTCCAGTTAATAACATGGCTCTTGACCAGAGTCAAAAATATTGAAAATCGATAAAGCAACTATGATGCAGCTCTAAAATGTTTTATTCAGATATTCAAGAAATTATTCGTGAAGTTTTTTTTACATTGCTATTTCAATATGCTTTGAAACAGATATTTAATTTCATATCTTAGCCATCTTTACTGAAATTCAACGATAGTTAGTCAACTTTGGCAACCAGAACAATCATGTTTATAGGTTTTATTCAATTCATTCAACAATCAGTAATATCTATGCATTTGTAAAATAGAAATTTCTCTGGCATTCTGTTAAGAAATCTAAGTTTTTCTATTCTTATTTAGTTATGAATCATCCCTTAAGCCTACTTTAACTAGGTTATCAACACCCATGCAAAGTGATTTCACATTTTCAGATTTAACTTAAAGCAACTCTTTTTTTCTCTAACCTAAAAAAGGACATTTTTATCAAAACATTTGTTTAGATTCCTGTTCAGTAAAGCTTCTGATCTAAGTCAGTAAATAATCTAATTCGATTTTTCTGTTTAAAAAAATAAAAAAGATAATTTTTTTTAAACTTAAATTGAAATTTTCCTGTTTACTTAAAAGATTATTTATACTCGGAATAACACTTTCAAATTTATTTGAAACAGTGAATATAAGGTTTATATAAGGTTAATATAACAGTCAATATAAGATCTAACAGCCGTTTTAAGGTTTAGCATCATACTTAGAGATTTAAGAGCGTAATTTACGAAAAATAATAAATGGTTCAAATTGAGAAAGATTGTATTATAAATATTTTTATTGTTCATATACTTTTGAGTAAGAAGAGTCAAAAGTTTTAGCTATATAAGTTATAAATGAAGAAACTTTAAAAACTGAAATAATATTAAACAAATAGCTAAAACATGCAAAAAAATGCTTATAATATTTGTTTTGCGTTCCGAATAGTATGTAATTTAAATTCCACATAGTCCTCCGAAAACAATTCTATGGGAAAACCTCCACGTATACCTCCAAAAACAATTCTATGGTAAAGTCCTAATTCGGAACTTTTGAACTGTTAGTTCCAAAAGAAGTGACCGGAGGGCAGAATTACAAGTTGGAGAATTTGCCACGTACTAGGCGAAACATTATGGAGTACAACCTGAAAGTCGGAGCTACATTTTTCCTCATCAGAAAAATATTTAAGGCAACTATTCACTGTTTTAGTTAATTTTTCAAATCCAGCTTCTGGACCTTCTTTTATTAATTTAAAATACTGGTGTTTGCACTCAATTTCTTTTTTGAAAAAACTTAAAAAGTTATTAAGAGAGATTTTTTTTTTTTTTTGAAATTGTAGAGGTATAGGAAAGATACGTTAACGTTGAATACATAATAAGAGGTTTTTTGCCGGTTTATCTTTTTCTCTTTCGTTGCATTAGAATACTCTCATACATTTTGTCTGATTATTCGATTACATTTTTCTATTTAAAACTAGTAGTATTTTAACAAAAAGAAATGCAATAAAAAGTTAAGTAAAGCCTAATCGATTAAATTCAAGATTTTTTTTATTAAGTTTTACAGCATTTTAACAAATTTTAAAGTGTGTAATTTATTAATTAAGTTGAAATAAATGTTTATATTGATTAATTTATTTATTCTTGTTTTAATGTTTTTTTTCTTACTTTTCTATGTATTAAAAATTTAGTTTTTTTAAAAACGTAATAAAAACAAGCAACTACTTCAATGAAAAAAAAAAACTTAATTAGTCAACCTTTATTTTAATTTGTTGTTTTTGTCAAGTGACCTTCAAATTCGTGAAATTCAGCCAAACTTTTTTTAATTCAAATTTTATGTTTTTACATGTCAGATATGTTTCTGAACATTTTGTTAAAAAAAACTTTGCAGGAACTGGCCTTGTATCAGAAATGTTATGTGTTCCAATCTCGGGCAAGGCATGGATGTTCTTACATTCTCTGTGCTATATGTCCTTACTGTGGGAGCAACGTTGGCCTATCTAATATGTTGCCCCTGAACGAGCGGTCAGGAAATCTGTTTTAAGATATCTGTACGACGAAAAGTCGTTCTCTAAGTCGGCATTGGAGAAAAAAAACTATTGAGATTGAGCCCCAGCAGTTAAAAATCAAATCATCAGATCAAGTTATTAGGGTGTTCTTTTTTTCGGATTGTACAGCATAGTATGTTCTGCGGTATATCTGTTCTGAATATATTAGTTTGAATTAACCAGTTATGTTTTCGCTTAAAAACTGTCATATCTACTTAAAAAATTTTTTATATAAAACAAAAAGCATTAAATTTATCAATTCATACTTTTAAATTAAAGGACTTTAAAAAAGCTGCTTCTCATAAATCAATTTAAAATATGAGAAGTTGCCTTGATTCAAATTCAAAAACTATATGCAGAAGCAAATCTTAAAGATGTTTTTTTAATTGATTATATAATAATTATAATAAATATTTAATACTGTTTTAAACTAGAGTTTAAAAAAATTTTGCTTTACGTTGCATGTTGCACAAAATCCAAGACTTAGAAACTTCCTTATAACTTATCAAATTACGAAAAGTATGTAGAAAAAATTAAATAGTATGACTTTTCTGTTTTTATTATTTTTACAATTTAATAGGGTCTAATTCCGCAAATTATTATACAGGCATGCATATGCACAACCTGTTCGAGCCGGAATTTGTTTTCTGTCTGAAACATAAATCGTCCATAATTGATTTCATGGTTTAAAGGGTTCCAAAAAATTTTAACGTCACACATTTGGATTAAAACTAAAATTTTTGAAACCAGAGATCAAATATATTTATTTAGTTTAAGTATTTTCATCAAAATAAGTACACATCTGACCATTAAATCGTGTTAAAGCTCAAGAATTAAATTTAAAATATGATCTAAAACATGCACTTTGTTTCTGAACTGCTAGCATATGTGTATTTAGTACAGCGGGGCATGTGAAAATTAAGGGGTAGGGTGAAGTAGGACATTTTGTGACAAAGGGGAGCTCAGTGAATACGAATAATGCTTTTTGTTATTAGTAATAAAAAATAACGTGCTTGTCATTCGATAATTAGTTTTCGATGAATTAAAAAAAATTATCAGGAATCGTTCAAATATAATGTAAGCACTTGCTGACAAGCAAAGGCGAACATCAACAGTATTATGGCTTGTAACGTATTTTGTTTATTTGCCAATACCTTAACTAATTATTGAAATAAAAAGACAGAACTAATTATTACCAGTAATGGCTTTTTAACGTATAATTATAAGCTTACATTTGGTGGGAGAAAAATCTATTTCTAATTTCTTTGCACTCAACTGAATTAATTTTTTTAATGGTATGTGTGTGTGGGTGCATGCGTTATAATTACGAGCCAAAAAGGTAAACTGCAAGAGATGTAAGCTCTTTTTTTGTAAATCAAATGAACAGATACAAGCAGAGTTAAAGATACAAGGTAGTAGTAACACAAAAATAAAGATACAAGCACGGTAGTTTCATCCTTGCAATTATGGTAATAATGCCTGTTTAGCAAATTCCTCATCGCTTTCCAATGTTGTTGATTTATCCTTCTCTGAAATTTCAATAAGGAAAACATTTCTTGTCTTTCACATCAGCATATTGCTGAGCTATTGCCAATTGGTTCGTGAAAGTCATCAGATAGTTGTTTTAATTCTTGGACAGCATTTTCTGTTAATTTCACTTCTAAGCATTTACCTTCCTCTAAATCAAAGGATTTAACAGGAACTATTATTTTCTCAATTGTGTCCACGAAGGGAAGGCACTTGCCTTCTGGTTCAGGAAACTCTTCAGATGATAATTTCTCTGCGAATTGTTTTACAAATTCTTCAGCAACACGTAGAAACGTTTCACGGCTCTCTGCGTACAATTCAGTTACTTCAGAGAAACGAAAGTGATCAGTATCAGGCTCACTAAGAAGTCTGCGAAGAGCTTGGAAGACGTCAATCATCTTTCTTGTGCTGTTCCATTCGGTGCAGGTTTCACGCATATCAACTTCTCCGGAATCGGTAACGTTCGGGTGATATATTTTAGTTCGGAAATATATTTTTGGGGGTGCATGAGGATACTCAGGGGGGATGTTGACTTCGAACCTAAAGGCACCTTTGTTGTATGGAGCGCAATCGGGCACCAGAAGTCCATTCCATTTCCAAATATCATTTACGCGTATTTTCTCAAAACACTTCATATTTGCTGCTTTTATTTCTTCGAGTTCTATTCGCAGTCTATTAGCGATTTTACCCACTTCTTTGGGTATTGGTCTATCGGTATCATCAGGTCTTCTCTCAGAGAAATTTTTTGTCATTTCTATTGCTTTTTCAATAAATTCCTCCTCACTTTCTACACTGATATAATATGGTTTATTGACAACGCCTATGAGACATCGAAAAACCTGTTCCATTTGTGTTAAAGGGCTCCAATACTTACTTAAAATTTCCAAATGGATATATCCTTCCTCATCAACTTTCGGATGATAAATCTTTGTATGAAATAATATTTTTGGTGATTTGAAAGGATAGTCATCCGAAATGATCATTTCAATTCGAAAGGCACCCTTGTCATAAGGTGAACAATGAGGCACAATAAATACATGCCACTTCCAGACATTATCAACTTGAATATCATAAATATCCTTCATATTTGCAGTTCGAACATCTTCGAGCTCTGACCACAAGCGTTTCTCCAGCCTAGATCTTCTATTTTCAACAGCCATTTTTTGTTCTGAATGAAATGGATAACAGCAAGACTGAAATTAAAAATGTTGAATTAGCTAAAATTTGATACCTTAAATTTAATGTAGGCATTGAACAAAGGTTATTATGGAGATTTTTAATATTATTAATAGTTAATACTAATTTAAAAATAAGTCGCACAACAAGTAAGCTGACAAATATTATTTTTATAGCTATCGTTTCAAAACGATTCATCTATTAGGCAAACTATTTTTTATTATTAAATATATACTGAAAATACTTTGAACTTATTTATAAAAAGGAACGAATGAAGAAACACTCGCACTTTATGCTACAAATTCTCTAAGTATTAACGCATCATTTTAATTCATTCCTCTGTGAGCTAAACACTTACATTCTTCAATCTTATTAAATTCAGCGCCCAGTTTCTTATTAAACTTAGCGTTCTAGAAGATGCTCACCACCTTCTTGCTACTTGAGTAGATATTTAAAATCATATAATAATAAAATTCAAATAAGGTAATCACTAATTACTACACTTGAGCCGCGGTGCTCGAGGAATGGAGCGTTTACCTTTGAATAAAGTAAACCGGGTTTGAATCCCAGTAATGGCAGGTTGATATGAATTCCACACCCGGCTCGCACCAATCACAGTGCTGACGTAAAAAAAATCCTCAGTGGTAGACGGATCATGTATTAGAGTCCCCGTTGCCGTCAGTCTAATCGTGAGGGATTTCGTGGTTTTCCCCTCCACGTAATGCAAATGCGGATTAGTTTTATCCCCGAAGACAAATTTTCCCAATACTTGATCCTGGAGTTCTCTTGTCTTCTGGATTGGGTTCAAAATTACAAGGGTACGGAGTAGAATATTAGTAGTCACAAACTGAAAAATGGCTCAGCTGTTCAATGACGGTAATAAAAAACATGACCACACTGTTCCTAGATGGAATAATGAGGAGTGGGATCATCAATATATTCCGTCACTACTTCCAATAAGAAACAGTGGTGTACTGCATTTTCTGGGAAAACTTTAGATGCGCTTTCCCCCAAAGCATATCATTCAAACTGATGTTCATTTCTAAGTTCCCCTAATACGGATATCACAGGAGAAAAAAACATGAGCCACCGTAAGCGTAACCTCCACTTTATCCTCAACTCTAGGGGTGATTTCGCGTTAGGGTTAGCCGGTAGGGAGCAGCCGGTAGGGAGTAGTCGGTAGGGAGTAGTCGGTAGGGAGTAGCCGGTAGGGAGTAGCCGGTACGGTTCCTTAATTACACGAACAGTTGTATAACGAGCTACCATTTTTTATTTTTTATCCTAATATTTCGCTAATATTTTTTTTCGTCTGATGCTATTATCTCATAGTTTTTTAATACTGTTCGCAAATTTAGGAAAAGGAAATCCCAGACGTTGTAAATCATTTATTGATATCCATTTGATTTCGTGCATTTCATTATAATCTTTATTCGACTACAAATAAGAATTCTTTTCAATTCACTTGCACTTTAGTGGAGCCGCATAGTATAAAAATGTCTATCACGGATATGGAAATGATTTTAAAATACAGGAGTATTACATATTCAAATTCTAAAGGTAAAATAGGTGAAAGAAGATAGATTTAAGTGACTTCTTTCTAATATTGTAAAAACTAATATTGTAATATTATATTGATTGACTAATATTGTAAAAGTTATTCATGCTTCATCTATAAAAAGTAGTTTTTTTTACTTATACCTATCATATAATTAATTACACTTATTTACGAATCTAACGTTGCTATCTAGGGAAGTGAGGTATGCTTATCTTTATCTTTACTTCTTATGGTTATCTTACCTATGAGTATCTTTACACTACATCGAATGAACCCAATTGTCTGATTTAGCAGTTTATCAGTTACAAAAGTTATTAAAGGTTTCAAAGAAAAGCAGAAAAGTAAAGGTACAATGTAAGAAAAAAAATTTTCATAGCAATTTACGCAGCTGACATTGTTATCTAGACAATTGAGATATTGCTTCAAATGTAATTTTTCACGCTAAATCCAATAAAATCAAAATTAAACCCTCAAACTAATAGTTTAGAAGAAACGATGGATTCATGCACGAAATATACAAATTTTGACATATGTTTTACTCATAAAATACTTATAACATCAAAATTATTAGATCTATCAAATCAATTTTGCATTTTAAAATTTAGTCTAAAAGATACTCAAAACATAACGCCAGACTTGTCATTATAACAATGTCTTATCGTCATATAATTATTGTCATATAATTAATTCTATTTTATTATCATATAATTAATTAATTGATATAACATTAATTATAATTATAATCAAAAAGATCACTTTCTTTCACCATTTTTTGAAAAAGAAATTATATTCAAATACTAGAGGCTTGATTTTGATTAACTAAATGTCATACTTATAGTTTATCATAAGAAAATTTAAAGCATTCATTATTGAAATTATATAACCTAATTAAAAATTACAGGACTTATTTTAGGACAAATTTATCATAACATGCAATACATAAATTCAAACTAAAAATAACTAAAAATAATATTTCTTTAGGAGCACTCTTTTTATGTACTCTATTAATTTGTTATTGGTTTTTAAAGTGTTTTATATCTTGAATAACACAAGACTCAATTTAAAAAATAAAACATTTGATATTAAGAACATTTGGGACATTGTTCATTTACATTTTCATTTTTTTTCTTAATTCCAAACATAAAAAGAATGTTACATCTGTTTCCTTCTATAACAGACATTCAGGGTTCCAAAAAAATATCTGAGATAAAAGAAAAAGAAATTGATAGCATGATAAATTATTATCAACAACATTATTAGAATAACTATTAGTTTGAAATTAGTTAAGTCTTCAGGTATCCTTCAAAAACCTTTTTTAGGTCTGATAAATATTTTGATTATAGTTCTGGGATTATTTGATACACAAAGAAATATGGAAAGTGCAATTAATTTTGGAGTTTTTATGATTGGACTGAAATTTATTTGCTTTAGAAAACATACATTATATTTTTAAATCTTATTTTTTTATTGAAAATAAATCTATAATGAAAAATAAGTAGGAAAAACTTACATACTTGCTCCCGTTCTTGAAGAATAAAGTATCAATAGATAAATGTATGTTAACTTTGAATAATAATAAACTAAATATTATGCAAACCATCATACACCAAAACAAGCAAGGGATGAATGTAAAAACAGATAAGAAAATAAAAAGGAAAAGGATTATGGAATATAGGAGAGTAGAGATTGCGGAATTTATATTTTTGAAAATTACTTCTCATATATTACATTACTACCGTTTTTTAAAAATTCCTGAATAATTGCCATAAAATGAAATAACTTTGTGGGAGACAAGGTAAGGATTAGCTACACAAGTTTTCTGAGTTTTCTAACTTGTTACCGTTTTAAAATAATTTTTTTCAAAAATTAAAAGAATATTAAGGGGAAAAATAAAATAATTATTTCACAAGTAAAATAAATTGTAATTTTTTTTCAAGTAATAAAACACATGCTTTTACAGTCAACAGAAATAAGGATTAAAATTTAAAAATAATGAAATACAATTTCTATTATAGTATTTTATATGTTAGAATAATGCATCAAAGTCTTGCGACTTGCTTGGTGAACATTATAATGCGTAACTTTTCACCAGGAGAAATCATTATTTTTATAAAAATAGAAATTATTTCAGTCTAAACTAATAAAATCTTTACTTGAAAAAGTAATCATATATTTTAGTTTTATTAGTTTAGAACAAATAAATATTTAAAAAAAACAACAACATTGAACTGGAAAATAGTTTACTGCACATTGAAAAGGATGAACGGATGAAATTTTTCATCGCTGAAACGGAACAGCCTTGCTGTTTAAAAATAACATTTCCTTTCTCATTAAAGCATTAAAAGTACTTTCATAGGATGAGATGACCATCTCAATGCAGTTGGTGCATCATAACAACTACCTGCACATAATTTTAGTGGCGGTAAGTTCAGCGAACTATTTGCTAGATAAATTTTCTTTTAGAATATTTATTCGTTTCAGACTAATAAAATTAAAACTTATTATAATTTGTTCCATTAAAAGTTTTGATTACTTTAGATAGAATTTCTACTTTTACACATGGCGAAAATATTCGCCAAGTATAAAGTAGAATTATTATTATTACTTGCATTATTATAACATATAAAATATAATAGAGATAGTATTTCTTAATTTTTTAATTTTATCTTTATTTCTGTTTATTGTAAAAGCATATGTTTGATTGTTTGAAAAAATTATTTTAAATATTTTTTTATTTATAAAAAATTATTTTATTCTTCCCTAAGAATTCCTTTAATTTTTGAAAAGCTTATTTTAAAACAAATTTGAAAACTCAGAAAACATGTGTGGAAAATATTTACCTTGTCTCTCACAAAGGTAATTATTGAAATTTTACGGTACATATTGAAAAGTTTTTTTTTTAAAAAAAAGTAGTAATATAATATATGAGAAGTAATTTTTAAAAAATAAAAATTCCACAGTCCCAACTGCCCTTTATTCCACATTCCCTTTCCTTTTGATTTTCTAATCTGTTTCTACATTCATCCCCTCTTCGTTTTAGTGTATGATGATTTGCATGATATTTTGTATTATTATTATTCAAAATTATCTTATATTTAGTTTTTACTTTTCTACAATGGTAGTAAATATATAAGTTTACCTTACTAATTTTTAAAAATAGTTTCATTTTCAATGGAATGAAAAATATTTTATATATACAATTTCGTTTTCTTTTTTAAATTTCAGTCCAAACATCAAAACAACAAAACCAAATATACCTCCCATCTTTCATCAGAGTATAGAATAATTTTAGAACTATAATTAAAATATTTATCAAACTTAAAATAAGTTTCTGAGAGATACCTGAAGGCTTAACTGATTTAAAATCATTAGTATTTAATCTTCCTAATTCTAATAATCTGTCGGTAAAATTTTATCATGAAAGTGATTTTCTTTTAGTTCAGATATTTTGTGGACTCCTGCAAAGTTTGTCTGGTGTAGGAGGGAGGAGATGTGATATTGTTTTTATGATTGAAATTTTAAAAAAAATTTCTAATGTAAGCTAATAATGTTCTAAATGTTACACTTGATATTAAATGTTGTATTTTTTCAATTGACTCTTGTATTATTTATAATTCAAAAGCTTAAAGCCTATAGCAAAAATAATAGGGTACATAAAAAGTGTGCTCTTAATAAAATATTGTTTTTTTTCTAATTATTAATAAATTTAAATTTATAGTATATGTTACAATAAATTTGTCCTAAAAATTTTTTTATTTAATTTATATTATACTAATAATGAATCTTTTAAATTTTACAATAATAAATTGTAAGTATAACATTGAATTCATGAAAACCAATCTTCTTGTATTTAAAAAAAATTTTAAAAATTCTTATTTCGTATAGATATAAAAGTGATATTCCTGATAATAATTACAGTTGTAATGTAAATGAATTTTATAACAATGAAATTTTGAGACATTGTTGTACAGACAAGTCAGGCATTATTTATTATGCAGTTTTTAGGGTAAAATTTTAAAAAAATCAGAATTGATTTAATAGATCTAATAGTTTTGATGTTATACATATTTTCTGAGTAAAAGGTAAGTCAAAAATTGCATATTTCTTACATTAAAGCCTCATTTGAATTATTATTTCAAAGTACAAATTTATAGGATTAAGCGTAAAAAATTAAATTTGAAAAAATGCCTCACTTGTCTAGATAGTAATAACAGTTGCATAAAGCTGTATAGGTCATAAAATTGTACTTGAATACACATGAAACCTTTATAAAGTTTCGAACTTCTAAGCC
The DNA here is from genome assembly GCF_043381705.1 of Parasteatoda tepidariorum. Classification (NCBI taxonomy): domain Eukaryota; kingdom Metazoa; phylum Arthropoda; class Arachnida; order Araneae; family Theridiidae; genus Parasteatoda; species Parasteatoda tepidariorum. The sequence goes on from NC_092208.1 coordinate 35,968,634, forward strand.
ATTAGATCAGACACCTTGATTTTATTCTCACTCGATTTAGCGTGGTGATAAATATATGTAACGATACCTCACTTGCCTAGTTAGCAATGTTAGATACGTAAATAGGTATAAATAAAAAGCTATACTATTATACATAAAGTATAAATAACTCCTATAATATTAGTCTCTCGATTCAACGTAAGAAAATCTTAAAAATACTAGATAGTATTTAAGTCTATCCTCCCTTATCCTTTTAGAAAGGCAACATGAAATTCATTGATATCTTATCATCATTTTTAAATTATGAGCTAGAAATGATAATCCTTTTTATACCATGCCTTCCCACTAATGTGGAAGTGAAGTGATCAGAATTTTTATTAGCAGCTGAATAAAGATTTTTAAAATGCACAAAATTAAACTGATATCAATTCTAAAGAGTCTGTGATTTTCTTTTCCTCACTTTACAAAAATCGTTGAGAATTAATGAGATAATAGCATCACATGAAAAAAGTTAAAATATGAGCCAAATGTCAATATAAACAGTAAAAAATTGTGAACTTTTTGTGAGTAACCGTTCGGGCAATTAAGCAACCCTATCGGCATCTGCGAAAGTGCTTTTAGTGCCTACTTGTTCTGATGTATTTCTTGCAAAAATACTAAATCCTATTGTAGAAACTCTTTCACTGTACATAACATAAAAAACAATTGGAAAAGTAATGCAATTAACCACTAAATAAATAAATTTTTCATTTTAAAAATCTATTTAAAAAATTGATGTTTTGCACTTGAATTGATATAAATAATTCATTTCATGACCTAAAACATTACTTTTTTTCGTAATTCTAAAAAAGAATAGGTAAATTTTGCAAAAGTAATTGGATCTTATAACTATCAGTAAAGCATTACTAAATATATAAAATATTAATTAAATATCTAATATTTAATAATATATAATAATTCAATATATAAAATATCATTAATTTGTAGATGCAAATGATATTCTTATAAAATTTATTAATAATCAGGTAATTTTACGGTGCTAGGCATATAAAAAAAAACTTAAGTTTGGAAAACGAATTTGTTTTCGCACTACGTTTCATTGACATTATCAAAAACTAGTGTAGTGCTGTCATCTTTAGAATTTTGATTATGCTAAATATATTTTGATAACGATATTATATTAAAAAATATAATTAGTTTTTTTATTGTTTAATTCAATCATGTTTCACAGGATTTTGCAATTTAATTACCTTTTATATTAAATGTAGGTAATCCTTTTTCCTCGCTTTTTCCTCTTTAAAACATAGAGAAATGTTCTTAGTTTAACATATTTAATGGTAAAAACAAATTTAGGAAGTTTTCTTTTTTATTTTAGTATAATCTACTACTTTTATTAGGAGCAAACTTTTTCTTTCAACTTTTAAATTTTTATTTAAGGAAAATTTCAGTCTTTTTCATTTTAAGAATATTTTAATTAGAAATTTTTATAATTATCTAGTGATTGGTTGTTAGACTTAACTAATATAATTGTATAATTCTTTATTCTAAATATTTTAAAAAGTTAACAATTTCAAATTCATTAAGCTTATTTTTTTTAGTTTAGTTTGAAAATATAAAAGATCTGTGAATTCGCTGCAGATTTAATAAGAGCTAAAATTGACCCGTGTACCGAGTCAAGTTGAACAGTATGAATCTAGTCAAGAAGTACGATAATATGAATCAATTATGCAACATAGTTCATAAAAATGTCTATACGCTAAGCATAACATTTTGTTTATTTATTCATTCATTATTATTTTTTTGGGGAAAAGTTTACCTAAGTTAGACAAAATATCATACGTTTTATCATTGAGGATATTATAGTATTGAGGAATACTACAGATAAGAACTCACATGAAGTGAAAAAAATACTTTAATGTATTCGGGGAATATTGAGAAATTATAGAATGCCTTAATCTTGGTGTTTGTAGTCTTAAAATTTGGTTCTTTTAAAAAATAAAAGTAAAGAAAAAAACAAATCAAAAGTTTTGATTATTATTAGTTTTTGCGAAAGATTAAGATCAATGTTGGTTCCCAAAGTAAGGAAGGAATTTTACAAAAATGTAATTTTCTCCTCTTTTTAAGTGTATTTCCAAACAATATTCTAACCATGCGATGTTGTGGAAACTTAATTTGTTTCATAAATTATAAAGACGGAAAGAGTTTAGTTCTCAGAAATAGACACACATTCTCAAGGCTAGTCAAACTAAAAAATAAAACAGATTTTTAGAACGGAAATTAAAACAGATTTATAGCAGAAAACATAAAGCTCTCAACTAAAATAATGGAAAATAAATAAAACTGGAAAATAAAACTGAAAAGACCACGGGATCCAAGATAAGCAAATCAGGGCAGAGTACACTCCTAAGCGCCATGGAGATGAGCTGAAGAATTCTAATTTTTCAGTAGGGAATCGACATTCATTTAAAGGAAGTTAGATTCGAGAGCATCAAGATGAGCTTTATGTGACAGAGGACGAAATAATTTTGGCATTATAGGTAATTAAACTTTGTATAAGGTTTCAACATTATGTGGCAATAGTTGGCGGACAAATCTATCATATCCCTTTAATCTAAATTTTAAAGCAATTGGTCTTCCCGAGTTACAGAACAAGTTATGTGATAAATGCCTATGATATTCAATACTGATAGGATCTTTAAAGGACTTAAATTTAATTAACTGACCTGAAGAAAACATTAAGACCCAAACAGAATAGCAATTTTACAGCAAACGGATTTGGAAAACGGCATATTAATAAGTGCACTGTAAGGATTAGAAGAAGGAGGAGCGTTTTTGTCTAGTGAGGATGGTTGACTGAATGTAAACAATAAAAAAATTTCTAAGAATCGGAAATTCAGAAAACTTCCCTATGTATCCCTCCGCCTATGTTTTGCTTACGAGGCGATATGTGAACAGGCTTAATATTCTAGGAAGCTTTATTAATGTGATTTGTGCTTAAATTTGCGCGTAATTTTATTATTCGTAAGAGTTTTGTGTATTTTATAAATTCTAACAGGCCGTGAGCCCAAAAACAATTTGACAAAATTTATATCACAGCATAAATAAAGTGTAAGGTTAGTCATGTTTTGAGTGTTATTCTTCATTTGGCTATATTAGTGCAAAATAGCACCGTTGGTTATTTTTTGGGTAGCATCACTGCAACCTTGCGGAGTCTTCCAAATTCAGCTGTTGTTTATTTCGTCACTAACAAGTAATATTGTAAACACTATAAGCATAATAATATCGCATGATGCGATTTTTCAAGCTAATAATTACTTAATGAACTAAAAATAATTCTGCCAATAAAACTTCAAAACATCGTTGTTTCCTTAGCTCTGATGCAGGTCCATGATTTGTAATTGTCCTCAATCAGCTTTATAAATCTAATGCGAGATGACCTTTAAAGTTTGACTATTTAGTCAAAACAGAAGTTTTACGATATAAATTCGTATGCTTAAATTTTGAAACTTTAAATATTTTCACTGATCTTTTTCAGCCACTTTTTTACTCCATATATTTAAATTAACTGAAAAGCACTAAATTCATTTTGAACAATTAATTAAAGTCCTAACAAAAAATAGTTGGTTTATGCAGTTTATAACAATAATCGGATTCCTGTAATCAACCATTTTTCTCCTCGATAAATACGCACCAGTACCAAAACAAAATTTAAAAGAAGAATAAATTTGAATGTTTAATTATACTTTCTTCACATAAACTAGATTTCGTAAGTATGTAATATTATTATATGATCGATTGTACCAGTAAAATGATAAATTTTGCAGATCCTCCCTTCGAACTAAATAGAACTACGAGCTATGAAAGAATGAACTGAGCTCCAAAAGAATATCAGCAATTTCGTCTTCTATTTTGTACAGAATTTTTCATAAATTCGAGTTAAAAGTGTTACTTAAGTATACATACCTTTTAAAGTTTCCTAAAACAATTACAGGTACTCGTCTAATTGCAGACGATTCCTAATTTACAGAGAGAGAACGCTTACTTGCTTAGATAAAATTATTATCTGCTTTGTAATGACGCATGACTTTGAATTACGTCAAATCTCTCACTATTATGACAGATTATCTCTCAAATATTATGATACTTTCACTTTCAAATGCAGCTTTTTTATGCACGCATATATTTTCTTAAATATTGTCAAGTGATTAAAATTGTAGTTTTTGAAGTTTGTTTATTAATAAGTCATAGCTGTTGAATAATTTATTAACATAATAGATCATGTCTTGCTTTTTTTAAGAATAATTTAAAATTAGAAGGGGAAAAAATATAGTTTTTTTCTCCACAAGCAAACGTTTCTAAAAAGTATCGTTCTTTTACTCGTTTTCAAACTTTTCTTATTTGATTTTGATACATATAATTTTACTTGGATACTTATGGCATGTTTATAAAGCATTACTATCTGGAATCTGTATAAAATGGATCTAGTCTTACCCCAATTTCCTCAAAATTTATCAAAAGATGTCGGTATAGTACTTAAATCTAGAACTTTTCTCGCATTCAATGATGGAGTTTTAATAAAGGGCGTATGGGCTGGTGAGATTTGGTATTATCTAATATGGTTTATGTCCGCATTGGGAACAAGTACATTTCTCTGCGGAAATGCAACAAAATGAATGGTTAATACATTGTTGAAGCTATGCTGATGCTTTCAAGGTTTAAATTCTAGCTAATTCTGAACTTCTCCATTAAAATTTAGTCTATGTTAAACTTTTGCTAATCTTTGCAAGGAATTTTAAACGAAATTAAACTTTTGCCAATCTTAACTATCATTAAAATCTTGTCTACGCTGAACAAATGCTTATGTATGTCATAAGAAAAATCCTATTGNAGAAAAATCCTATTGATGTTGAGCCTCTGCTAATCTTAACCATAATTAAGATGGTGCTGATGTTGACTTTTATCGATAACATTTCTGGTACATTGCATTTTCCAACAAAAAAATTTTACAATGTTATGGGGGTTCCTGGTCTACAGATCAGGTTAAAAGCACATTTTTAACTTTTTTTTTGAGAAATAAAACTCTACGTTATATAATGGTTTCCTTCATGGTTTATTTTATCACCTTTTAGTTACGTATCAAACTTTTTCTAGCACAAATTATTTATAAATTAAGATAGAAAAATTATGGCAAAGATTACAGTGTCAATGTTGTACTTTGGACTGGTTTAAGGTGGGCAAAAGATGCAATGTTAGACTTACTGACTTACAGTATGTAAATTTCAAGCCCTAAGTAAATCTATTAAGTTTTAATAAAATATTGTTTATTTTTGCTTTTATGGTTTATTTAATTTGTTTTAGCTAATTCCTCATTAAAACTCATTCTTAGTGAACGACTGATTAAGAATAAGTTTTAATTCTATGAACTTCAATCAACTAACATGTCTTGAAACAGAAGTCAATCTAGGGGGAAATTTTGTCAGCTTACAAACCTTTAACGAAATTTAGATTCCTACTTCTGAATTTAGAATACTTCTGCTTCTTGAAAACGTACACTTCTCAAAATTCTAATGCCTGAAAACAAATACTTCGCAAAACTCAATTATGATCTGTCAGATCTTAAAATGGATTTTGTTACAACTCAAAAGTAATTTACGGCAACGTAAAAATGCGTTGTTTTTTTGTAAATTATGGCAAAATACAGTCAATTTTGCCATAATTAACAAAATATAGTCAATTTTATTAAAACATTTAAATATAAATCTCAAATAAAGCTTATTCAAGCTGCAATATACATCTATACTATATGTATTCCCAAATATAATTTGCTTACTATGCACATTATCACAATACGTGCATAAAACAGTCCCTAGCTTTTAC
>NC_092208.1:35974989-36006207 GCF_043381705.1 Parasteatoda tepidariorum
GCATAACATTATATACCTGAGATTGAAAACAATTACATGATGTCGAACAAAATACACCTGAGGTAGATTTATAATAACATGAAGTGTAAAATGACCCACCTTAGGTTGTTGAATAAATACTTCCACAAGTGTAAAAAAATATACTTCAGGCTGATAAGTAATAACCTAAGGTTGAAAATTAACCACATTGAAGTAGTAAATATCTACCTCTCCACAAATGTAAAATTAAACACCTCAAGTTGAAACATATATACCTCTGGAGGTATATTTAAGGTATATTTGAGGTTGATTTTGAGGTATTCATTTGCACCCTTTTCAACTTTAACGACGTATTTAAATAACAACCTCCTTTAAACCTTTAAAATATACCTCGTTTATACCTCATTCATACCTCGATTTTTTCATAAGGGATCACTTTCGAGCAAAATGCACAACCTCAAAAGTGATGTGGTGGAAGAAATATGTGAGAGAGATGTTCGTTGGCTGCTTACAGGATTCGAACCGAGAACTTCATGGTTCGCAGTAGGATGCTTAACTATCATAGATGTGGCAGAAGTCGAATTCTTGGTCATAGATGGTGCCACAGAAAAACAAGAAACGCACACTCTGCATTAAATTTGCTCGGTTTCACCAAGCAGGCTGGACCCGTGTGGCAAGTGGCATTATAAATAACAACACTCCACGCCATGGATAGTCAGGAAATTTCATATACTGTCCGCCCCACATTAGGTTCAAGTTTTTAAGATATTGCGAAATAAGCTAAAAGTGAAATTAAAATTGCCGATCTCCTGACTAAGCTGTTGGGACCATATTTCACAAATTGCAACCCTTTGTACTATTGAAATTAGATATAAACTAGGAGATTAATAGATATAAACTAGGATGAAATTAGATATAACTGCTTTCGCAGTTCATTTCGGATGGCTTCGCTATCCGATGCTCGCTTTACTCGCTCATTAGATACGTTCTTAAAGTCTCGCTTTTGTATACTTTTTTGAACACTGAAGTTCCGAAAACTTTTCACTGTAGAAAATTTTAAACCTGTACATTTCAGCATTAATTTGAAATTGTAAACAGTTCCAAATTTTTCTTAATCACACTATTCTAAATTTCAGTTGTTGAGAAAAGTAACTGTTGTAAGTTTTGTTTTAAAGTCTTTCCCACAAAAAGGCTAAAGCCATGTGTTGTAAAACAATATGAAATAGTAGTCTGCCACTGAGCTCCGGATGTAAAGCATCGGCTTCGCTAAAGATAATTTTGTATTTTTAATTCTCTGAATGGCGCCAACCATTTAACTCATTTTTGCTTAATTTAGAGAACCCCTTTTTGACAGTGTCTCATTTGCTGTTTGCCATAATTTTAAGTTGAATTTGTAGTTGGATCATTGATTCAAATTGAATCATTTGCAGTTGATTCACTGCAATGGTTGCATTTGAATCATTGTTTTTGGGGAAATCTAGCCATATTTTAGCTCGGTGATATTTAGTCCAAGCGAGATTTGATCAGCTGAGATTTTGTCCCACGACATTCTGTTCAAAAACTTTTGTTAGAATTGAATCATTATAGTTATTTGCCTCTTTTTACAAATAAATTTTTCAAAATCAACAATTCTGTGTCTTTTTTGTAAGTTTAAACACCGTTTATTAATGCTGCATACGATATGCTTTAAGATATGCAGCATTAATAAACATATCATAAGGGCTTATCCATATTCTTGAGTTTAAGTCTACCAATGTTCAACTTTCTACCCTTGTAATTTTGAACTTATTCCAGAAGACAAGAAAACTCCTGGATCACGTACTGGGATAAATTTGCCTTCGTTGGGGACTTTTTTCATAGAACTAACTCGCATTTGCGTAACATGAAAAAAAAAATTGCTAGTCATTATAAAAAAAAAAGCAAAGTTCAGCCCAGAGATATTGTACTGTTTTTTTCTAATTTGCTTATTGCTCGATTTTAAAAATATATACGAGATTTAAATAATTTTAGGCACCGTATGTACACAAAAGAGTTTTTAATCTCATAATCTACTGACTGATTATCTATTTGACTGATTATCTTGGTGAGATCACAACCTTTAAGGCCTGTTTACACGGTCCAATTTCTTGAATCCGAGAAATTGGACGGATTTCTCTGTCCAAGAAATTGGATGATTCGTTGACACTATCCAAGTTCTTGAATGTCGCTGATTCGTTGAAAGAAAAACTTGCGCATGCGCATTGTTCATATTCAACATTATAAAATAATACTTACATAAGTTTAAAATTGTTAAATAAATTCAAATAAAATCATAATAACAGAAATAAATCGCAACAGTTCAATTTATTTGGACTAAAATATATGAAAACAGACAAGAAGATGACATAATTTGCTGCCTGATTGTTGACGTCACAAAACCTAAGACGCTGATTGGTTAGGGGAGAAAAAACTTGGATGGAAAGTAGAACATGCTCTACTATCGTCCAAGAAGTTGGACCAAGTTCTTATATGTTTGTTTATACGATCAAAACTCAAAGCAAAACAAGTTTCCATCAATATCAATCAATCTCTGTCCAAGAAATTGGATCGTCTAAACAGGCGTTTACACCAACAGTTAGGATTAAAATAAACATTAACTCAGTAATGAATGATTACATTTATGAAAAGAAAATAATATATATGTTTTATTGTAATAATACTATTTTTATTGACTTGTTACTGAACTTACAATTTGATACATTTGAGAATGACACCCAAGATTGATGTTAATTGGCCGAATGATCCAATTGCCAAACTGGTAGTAATGTTAGCAAACACAGAAAAGACAAGCATTGACAACAGCTTGATCGAATTTCACGTTAGTAGGTCCAGTGATGCTTGTCAAACTAGAAGCATTTTAAATATTTTTAAATACTCAAAGGAAAAGGCTTGGAGTTTCATTACAGTTCTCTTGTTTAGTACTCAAACCTATACCAATATTATTTTAGTGGGTTTGGAAGAAGGCTTTAGCGAGATTAAAGTTTTTAAATAAAATAAGTCCTTAGATAAAATACGTTTTCAACAAAAACAAAAACTTTAAACGAAATAATGAGATATGTATTTAGAAAAGGATATGCCACAAAAACATAAATTAAAACTCACTCTTTACCTCCAAAACATAAAAAGAAATGAACTTTAAATCTTATCATTTCTTTATCGATATGACAAATTCTGACTTTTGTTCCATTTTCTATTTCAAATGATGCGGCGTTAATTGTGTTATCACATTCCTTTTTCTTCGTTTGTTTTCTTAAAGGAAACAATCTGCAAAAAAAGAGTTTTTAGGCATAAATTGTACAAGTTTGAACAGAAAAGAGAAAAAAAAACACGGATACCAAAACTTTTATTAAACAAAATAATTAAAAATAGAACTGATTGAAATGTGAAAAATTATTTAAAAAAATTTTATAAATAAAAATTTTCTTACGCAAAAGCAATAAGAAATTCTTTTTTCTCAAATATTTCAAAATTTAAGAACAACTATGAGTGAATTACGTTAGATTCAGGGGGAGTTGATTTCGATTTCATATTACTATTTCCCTTCCTTATTTTTATGAGTTATATAATTGCCATATCAAAAAAAATATCCCAAATAACGGATACTATGTACGTAAAAATTAGATGTAAATAACGACCCTTACTTCTAATTGGGCAAATAAACCGCACGTTATTTGATCTAGTTTTCCTCACAAAAAATCAAATTTCTTTGGTTATTCTGAGTATAAAATTAATTTTCTGACATTTAAAATATTTTTTACTAACTAAAACTATAATAATGTTAACTGTAATCTAAAACTACAATCTTAAGGTTAAAAAAGATTTGGAGATAATTTTTTTTTTAATTTAATTTTTTTTAAAAACTTTTTTATTGTTTGACTAAGATTGTTAGGTTATATCTGATATCATAATGTAAATGTAAACAAAGGCAAACAACAGGAGTTAGTAAGGAGTAAGATCACCCATGATTGCTAAGCAGTACTTAAACTGTCCCCTCATGTTGAGTTCAATGTTGTTAAAGAGCTGTTAAAAGCTTTTTGGAAGGAAAATTTTAAAAAAAAGGTGCTTAAGTACCCTGTATAGGAAGCAAAGCTATAGTTTTAAACTATATATGCCATCTTGCTGTGTATATTTATGAATGGCTTTAGATTTTAGAATGGCTTAATAACTTAAATATTTTAAAAGTTATAAAACGTTTTTAAAAATTTCTAATTTGTCTACACAATTCAATCGACATTAACATTTAAAATTCGGGATATCAAGGCAGAGATAACAAGTTTTCATCGAGATAAATTTAGTAAAAAAAAAGCATGTTTAATAAAATAAAATTTTTTATTTAAGTGATAAACACATATGCTTACATAAATAATAAATAAAAACAAATTATTATCAATCTAATTTAAACAAACTATTACCAATCAAAACTCTTTTAATTAAATTTATCTTTTAGCTTATTATAAGCATGTCTTTAACTCAAACATTGTATCCTGCTAAAAAATAAATAAATAACAAATAAAAAAAAAAAAAAGAAAGTTACTATGCAGTCGAAAAGTGTCAAACACGGAAGAAGAAACAGTGATAGAGGGAGACGTTGCCTAGTGTGATGGTACCCGTTCCACTGCCTTTTTCTTTCCCATATTTCGGACATTTTTGATCAAAACTCTCTGTTTAAAAGTTGGATATTAGAAGCTCTTGTGTCTTTTGCCGATTTATTTTAAAAATTATTACTACACGTAACGTCAGATGCGTAGGATCAAAAAAAATGCAAGCATGCACAGTTACTTCTAACTTACGTAATGAAACATACTGGATGATGCACAAAATCCAAAATCTTCCTATTATTCTATTTTTGCATTAAAATATAGTTTGACGTTATTTTTCATATGTTAGAGCTTTCCGTTTCTCTTCTTATGTACTGTATAATCTTCAACGCTCTAGACATCAAATCTCAAATAAATTAGAGAGCACAAATCGCCTCAATTTTTATAAATTTTTGCAAAATGCAAAAAAAAAGTTAATTGAAATGCAATAGCTTATGGGGTCATTGATATCTGTACTGAATTAATAAGCTGGTGTAAAGAGGGGAAAAAATACGACTTCCATCGTCTTCCCCATTTTTGTATAACATAGCTTATTAAAACGGAATAAAACTATTCAATGAATATTCCTCAAAAACTGCAGCGGTAAAATTTTTCATGATTAAAAACATAATTCGCTTCAAAAATATGCAAATTGGAAATAACAATTGACGTGTTTCTAACGCTCAAGAACGAGCGCCCATTTTCTAGATTTACCAAACGTGTAGTCGAGAGTGAGGAAAGATGAAAAACAGAATAAGAAACACTACTTTGACTGAAAGGGGCAAAACAGGGTAAAAATCATTTTTTACGCGATATGTTATAAAAAATGTAAAGTTGCAAGGAAAATTCTTCTCACCTTTATTTTTTCATTGACAGCTTTACATTTCATATTTCAAATAAGTTTAATCTCTTCTCATTAACTTGTGGCAAATCTTAAAAATGGGGCCTGTAAAAATGGCGCATAAAAATATCGCGACTGTAAAAATGGCGCGAATAAAGTGCATTTCTCTGAAAATAATTGTCACGAAATCGGAAAGCTAGTTACTTTTCAATTCGTTATAAGCATACAATATTTACTCTTTAGCATTGCGAAATGAAATGGGAGACTTTGAATAGCAGGATCTCGTAATATGTCGCATTAAATCGAACGTTTACAGTAAATCCGAAATACTGCAAATGTAAATCCAAGTATTCCCGAGATCTTAATTATTTACTTTTTTAAAATTGCTTTTCATTATTTCAAATAAAGTAACAATACAGTTATTACATCATTAACTGAAATTTAAGATTAACAATTTTATTTTCGCAAAATCTTTGCCATCTATTTAAGGAAATGACGTAATCAAAGGGAGGGAGCTAAATTAGTCTAGACCGAATGAAAAAATTTTTTATTTAAAAATGCAAAAAAATAAACATTTTCTCTTCTTAAAATAGCCGATTAATTTGAAATAGCCGATACAAGTTTAATATATAATTTTTTTAAAATTTCGCATGAAATACTTAAAGGATTATTTTGTAACTTTAGAAATGTTTAGTTCATGTGAATTTTCTAACTTAGCTATAAAATGTAAAGCTTTCAGAATTATAAGAGACCTATAATAAATTAAGAAAGAAAACATGCATATTTGAACACCCTATATCAGAAAATCAAGAAAAAAGCTTGTAACGTTCATCAATTGCTTTAATTGTTATTTTTAAAAACTGCATAAAGTTTCGTAAACCTAGAGTAAATATTTATGGAGATTATGTACGTACATTTTTATAAAAAATAAATTTTTTTGCCTCAAGTTTTTGCATTATAACTTTATAGATATTCAATAGAATTGAACAGAATTTTTGGAGCAATTTAAGATAACTTCTAAAACTGTTGAATTCGAATTTTAAAAATTTTCATTAAAAACTGCGCAAGTTATGGTTATTTAAGCTAGTTCTTTTATACTGCTCATGCACTGAAAAATTTTAAAAAGGTTTTCTCATTATTTTGTAGTAGATCAGGCAACTAATAAAAAAAAACTTGATTTGATATCTTAAAAATTCAACCAATTTTTCCAAGTAGTTTTTGTATTTTTCTAAAGAAAGCTGTGAGTTTTCGAAAATTTTATTTTGTATCATAAGACAAATTTTAATAACAAATGATAATACCTTGAAATAAGTATCCCGAAACTAAACTTTGATGGTATCGAGAAAGAAAACCTGTTTTGTAAGGGTTGATCTTCCACAATGCCGAAATCTTTTTTTTTTAATAAATTTTGTTGAATAGTAGAAGAAGAAATTTGTGAAGATCCCCTTATCGTTTTATACTTTCTTTCAAAAAAACTACTTACAAAATAGTTTGAAACTTTCTTAAATTTGTAGGATATTCAAATAAAGGAATGGATTTATTTTTTTATTTTCGGAAACTCAGCCATGCAGTTTTATTACTCCAGAATATTTAATTATACGTTATAACCGACGTTAAAAATCTAAACCAGATTTGAGTTTACATCTATCAATGGACTATTGGTTTAAGTACTGCGATAAACAAAATTTTAATTCTATCTAACTTCGTTATGAGATAAACAAAGAACTAAATACACAAGTGGGCGACCTTTGTGTTAAATTACAAACTAAGGTAGACAACGTTAAAGAGCACAAAAGTATTATTAAAAAGCAGACAGCTGTTTCGGATGCTCAAAGGGCAACCTTCATCAGTGCAACAGATGCACTGATGAAGGTTGCCCTTTGAGCATCCGAAACAGCTGTCTGCTTTTTAATGATATTTTTGTGCTCTTTAACGTTATCTACCTTAGTTTGAAACAAAGAACTAGCTAAGAATAAGAAGAGAGTTAGATGTCAGGAACTCTAGGTCAAGTTAGCATTCTCGTAAGACTCGAAAAAATTTGTGATTGCAACTGATGTAGTTTTTTTTAATGTAGAGAATATTGAGCATTTACCTTAATTCTGAACGGTACATGAACTAATTTGGATGCACATTTTTTTTTCTCCGACTATCTTACGAGCTATAATGCGGGATTGTGTCGTTTTGAATGAAAAGAGCGGCAAATATCTACTGAGCTTGTAATCAAAAACAGTCATATGGTCTTGTGGCAAAATTCGGAAAGCTGCAAAGCTTGAAAAAAAAACTGGCGAAAATGCTGATAATTCCAACGTCAAGTACACAATTCGGCAAAAGACAATACGTGATGGGCAGATATTTTTATATTGAAAAATTGATTATGGATAGAAATATATTTTATTGATTAAATAACACATGCAAGACCTTCATTGTGTTAGATGTTGGAAAAAAAACTTCGCAGGCAATTATATCAATAGTTTTTATTTATTTATTATAGTATTTATACACTACATTATTTTACAAATCAAATATCTATGACTTTCCGTAAGAAATTTAATTTTTTCTACGCTCATTTAAATGTAAGTTCAAAAAGAATTCTAACGAGGTAAGAGAAAAGTTCTAACCAGGTGTTTTTTCGTATTTTATTGTAATCAACATAATTTAATAATCTAAAGGTTTCGAAGAGATACAGGAAATGCAATCGGTTTTTAAGTGGTTTCATTCTCCATAATAATTTGATAATTTTGCTAATGTTATGATTAAATATCTGGTGCTTTCCAAAATGATAGAAATATTCGAAAATATGCAAAAAAGTTTTATAATCCAATTTTATAACCATTTCGGTTTTATTTTTATTATATTTATACATGATTAAAATTCTAGAAGTTAATGCATTAAAAAAATTTTTATTTAGAAAAAAATCAGAAATGGAGACTTATGAACTCTCAAAACTTTATAGATAATTGTAATCTAGTAATTTATTTTTTTTATTATCAAGCTAAAATAGTACAAGTACTGGTTGTTACACCCTGTTTCCATGAGCAGATTTAAGCCAGATTAAGGCAAAAAAAAGCTTAGCGTAAAGCTGAGTAAGCTTACATCTGTTTCCATTTACAGATATTTGAGTCAGCATAACTAAAGCTTTTTTGTGTGTGAGGATATATTATAATTAGTTTAGAGATAACAAGCTTTGTTGTTTGTTTTGATCACAAATTTTGACACCTTCGATCGTTTTTTATTAATTTTCGCACCATGAAATTTTAAATCATGGTCCGTTGCTCTTAAACTTCTTATTTATTTTTTTGCCAAGCTAATCATCTTCATGATCCCTCCAAGTAATATCTTAATTTCGATAGAAATCAAATTATTTTCTCAATTACTTTAATTTGCATTCATAGCCATCTTATCTGACATCTTGGGAAAATAACATTCTTAAAAATTTAAGAGTGTTCTCCATAAGTGTTGCCACCACTTTAAGAAAAACCGTATCTTAAGATGGCCTTAACCAGCTAGTGGAAACAGGGCTTTAAATTTTGATAAGATTAATGTCTTTAAAGTAGGTTAGCATAAGCATGTTACAACTACTTTATTGCAGCAACTGTTTAAATGTAGATGTAGCGATTCCATAGTTTTATATTTTTAATTAGAAGTTGTGAAATCTGAATTTGCGAAATAAGGTGATTCGGGGTAAAAAAAAAATTCATTTTTTATTCAATATTTCGGAGGATCACATCGTGATTCTTGATCGTTAACTCAGTTTGTAGAGTAAAAATATGCAATTTTCGAATCAAGTAATAAATTCGAAAAAAATAAATGGCTGATGTATTACTGATGCTTTGATGATGCACTGTTGGTGCTGCAATGACGAAACTTAGCAAAAATCTTTGGATGAATACCAGTTTCAGAAATTATTTTAACAAAAATACATTACATTTCATTTTTATTTTAACAATCTTTAAATTCAAATTTTTGTTATTCTGATTGAGCAATTAGTTGAATACCATGAGAACAATTTCAGATATTTCTTTTACAGAAAATTTGATTGCTGATGAAATTATATTTAATTGAATAAGTACCTCACGCAATAGAACAGTTTCAAAGGAAAGTATAGTAATAGTGAATAATAAACAATTATTGCAAAGTGATTAAGCTTTTAAGGTAAACATTTTCGATTTCTATTAAAATCTTAATTGACGCACGCATGCATTTTTTGTGACCATAAAGGCTTTAACTCATAATTGCTTTAAAGAAATTCAATATAATTATAGTTCAAAGTTTTTAAAAAGAATTTTTCTCAAATTTGTGGAAACAAATTATATTGAATACAGATTTTGAAAAAAAGAGCTGAGATTAAACTTTCAAGAGTAGTTAATTGATTATTTTTATTCAAATAACCTCAAAAACCATCGGTAGAGAAATTTTATTCTTCGATTATCATGTATTTTAAACAGAAGGTTCAATACTAGTTTGTTTGCTTGTTTTATTCATATTTTTCACGCAATAAAATGAGTAGATTGTATTTGCCATAAAGAATAATGGTGTTTTCTTCATTCATTCTACAGTTTTTGTGTATTTCGAAAGCATATCGCGCTGCATTCCATGAAAAAAAAATTTCTGTTCTTGTATACGATGGATTCTAAAACTCTGAAAAGGTGAGACAGTTTATACTATATTTATTAATTTATTTCTAGTTCTAAATTAAATTAACAAAGACTTTAATATCTAAAAATTTTGAAAGGAACGAATATTGCCCGCATTTAAAATAAGTTAATTTTCTACATTTAATGTAATTTTCATAATTTTGCTATTACTAAAATATAATAACTATTCTGCACAACAAGCGCAAGATAAGAAGCGCTTAAATATTATACAAAACAAAGTTTGGTACATAATGATAATTGAATTCTAAAAACGACTACACTTTCTTTTTAATTAGAGGTAATTGCTTAATCTTTGTACAAATTTAACTTTTTAATTTTGTTTAAAGCAGTTAGTAAAATTGGAAATTTTGTGGGAAAAATTATGTATTGGACAATAAATACATAACTTTTTGATAATGAAATGAATTCTGGCATAAACTTCAAAAATTGTTTAAATAGTAAGAAAATTTTATCCGCAGCAAAATGTTGGCCGTTGTTACCTTTTGAATAGCAAACATTCAAATTCTTTGATTTTAAATTTGTTTGTCAATTGAGATTATACTATTAAAACACATTTTTCAAGTATCCTAATTATACTGACAATAATAAAATGACTCCTAAACGTAATACAATACCAAATAATATTTAATTCAAATATTTCAAAAGCATAAAGCTTTACTGAGGGCATAAAAACTTACATAGCGTGAGGGATTGTAGGAAAATGTATGTGATGAAAATGAGGAAAATTTAAGGAATATTGTGAGGAAAATGTATTTATGTCAACAGGATCTGTCGCATGTATGTCTTTGGCAAGTCCAAGTATGTATCAAGGGACAACGAGCATAGAATTTTTTGATTTTGTTAAGCCGGAAAAAAAACTATTCACTTTAAAAATTGTTTTTATTTTATCTCTAAGTCTTATGACATCTTTTTCTTACTTACAATGGTGTTGTTTTCAATTGAAAGTATTCTAGGATTTCATCTTCTAATCAAATAGACTGAAAAAATCTGCTCAACAAAATAAGCGTTCTTTAGCACATTGCTAGAAAATATTGGGAAGCATAAATGTTTACACTGGTCCGTGTAAGTTGCAACACTTTTCTCTATGTAATTGATAACACAATGATTTTTGTTAGCTTATNTAAAACGTTTTTAAAAATTTCTAATTTGGCTACACAATTCAATCGACCTTAACATTTAAAATTCGGGATATCAAGGCAGAGATAACAAGTTTTCATCGAGATAAACTTAGTTAAAAAAAAAGCATTTTTAATAAAATAAAATTTGTTATTTAAGTCATAAACACATATGCTTACATAAATAATAAATAAAAACAAATTATTATCAATCTAATTTAAACAAACTATTACCAATCAAAACTCTTTTAATTAAATTTATCTTTTAGCTTATTATAAGCATGTCTTTAACTCAAACATCGTATCCTGCTAAAAAATAAATAAATAACAAATAAAAAAATAAAAAAATTATGCAGTCGAAAAGTGCCAAACACGGAAGAAGAAACTGTGATAGAGAGAGACGTTGCCTAGCGTGATGGTAACCCGTTCCACTGCCTTTTTCTTTCCCATATTTCGGACATTTTTGATCAAAACTCTCTGTTTAAAAGTTGGATATTAGGAACTCTTGTGTCTTTTGCCGATTTATTTTAAAAATTATTACCACACGTAACGTCAGATGCGTAGGATAAAAAAAAATGCAAGTATGCACAGTTACTTCAAACTTACGTAATGAAACATACTGGATGATGCATAAAATCCAAAATCTTCCTATTATTCTATTTTTGCATTAAAATATAGTTTGACGTTATTTTTCCTATGTTAGAGCTTTCCGTTTCTCTTCTTATGTACTGCATAATCTTCAACGCTCTAGACATCAAATCTCAAATAAATTAGAGAGTACAAATCGCCTCAATTTTTATAAATTTTTGTAAAATGTAAAAAAAAGTTAATTGAAATGCAATAGCTTATGGGGTCATTGATATCTGTACGTGCTGACTGAATTAATAAGATGATGTAAAGAGGGGAAATAATAGGACTTCCATTGTCTTCCCCATTTTTGTATAACATAGCTTATTAAAACGGAATAAAATTGCTAAGTAAATATTCCTAAGAAACTGCAGCGGTAAAATTTTTCATGATTAAAACATAATTCGCTTCTAAAATATGCAAATTGGAAATAACAATTGACGTGTTTCCAACGCTCAAATACGAGCGTCCATTTTCAACACTTGCCAAACGTGTAGTCGAGAGAGATGAAAAACAGAATAAGAAACACTACTTGGACTGAAAGAGGAAAAACAGGGTAAAAATTATTTCCACGCGCTATGTTATAAGAAATGTGATTTGGAATAAAAAAATGTAAGGTTGTCAACGAAAATTATTCTCACCTTTATTACTCATTTTTCGTTGACAGCTTTACATTTTATATTTCAAATCACTTTTATCTCTTTTCATTAACTTCTGGCAAATCTTAAAAATGGCGCCTATAAATATGGCGCATGAAAATATCGCGCCTATAATAATGGCGCGAGTAAAGTGTATTTCTTTGAAAATAACTGTCACAAAATCGGAAAGCTAGCTATTTTTCAATTCGTTATAAGCATACAATATTTACTCTTTAGCATTGCGAAATTAAATGGGAGACTTTGAATCGCAATATCTCGTAATATGTCGCATTAAATCGAACGTTTACAGTAAATCCGAAATCCTGTAAATGTAAATCCAAGTATTCCCGAGCTCTTAATTATTTATTTTTTAAAATTGCCTTGCATTATTTCCATTAAAATAACAATACAGTTATTATATCATTAACTGAAATTTAAGATTAACAATTTTATTTTCGCATCATAGGTTGTAATTACTCTAAGAAGTTAAATTCCATGTAAAAAAAAACTTACTTCTTCAAATCCTCCATCTTTTCTATTCACAGAAAAGTAATATTTAAAAAAAAATGAAGAACACCTTTATTTTGTTTACTTCTTATCTGTCTGGTTTGTATTGTATTGTAATTTTATCCCCATTTTTATTGTTAGAAAACAAATATCTTCATTTTGAAAATAATACTTCTCTAAGAATGGTTCATTGCCCTAGTTTGAAATGTGGGCAAAATAAAAATAGCTTTTTTTTTCTTAATTTCTTTAATATCGAAAGCCATTTACTAAATACTCGTGTTTTTATCAGAATCTCTGCCATCTATTTTAAGAAATGACGTAATCAAAGGGAGGGAGCTAAATTAGTCTAGACCGAATGAAATTTCTTTTTATTTAAAATTGCAAAAAAAGTAAACATTTTCTCTACTTAAAATAGCCGATACAAGTTTAATATATAATTTTTTTAAAATTTCACATGAAATACTTAAAGAATTATTTTGTAACTGTAGAAATCTTTAGTTCATGTGATTTTTCTAACTTAGCTATAAAATGTAAAGCTTTCAGAGTTATAAGAGACCTATAATAAATTAAGAAAGAAAACATGTATTTTTGAACACCCTATGCCAGAAAATCAAGAAAAAGCTTGTAACGTTCATCAATTGCTTTAATTGTTATTTTTAAAAACTGCATAAAGTTTCGTAAACCTAGAGTAAATATTTATGGAGATTATGTACGTACATTTTTATGAAAAATAAAATTTTTTGCCTCAAGTTTTTGCATTATAACTTTATAGATATTTAATAGAATTAAACAGAATTTTTGGAGCAATTTAAGATAATTTATAAAACTGTTGATTTCGAATTTTAAAAATATTCATTAAAAACTGCGCAAGTTATGGTTATTTAAGCTAGTTCTTTTATACTGCTCATGCACTGAAAAATTTTAAAAAGGTTTTCTCATTATTTTGTAGTAGATCAGGCAACTAATAAAAAAAACTTGATTTGATATCTTAAAAATTCAATCAATTTTTCCAAGTAGTTTTTGTATTTTTCTAAAGAAAGCTGTGGGTTTTCGCAAATTTTATTTTGTATCATAAGACAAATTTTGATATCATCATCATCATATTTGGCTAGACAGCCCAGGGTGGGCCAGTGCCTTCCTTTGAATTCGAATCCACTTCTCTCTACTTTTGACACTTGTTCGCCAGTTTTTCTCCTTTAGAGTAAGGAAATCAGTCTCAACTAAATCTAGCCATCTCAGCCTGGGTCTACCTCTTTTCCTTTTTTTCCTGTTTTTCCTGTGTTCCTTTTTTTCCTGTACAAATTTTGATAACAAATGCTAATACCTTGAAATAAGTATCCCGAAACTAAACTTTGATGGTATAGAGAAAGAAAACCTGTTTTGTAAGGGTTGATCTTCCACAATGCCGAACTCTTTTTTTTTTTAATAAATTTTGTTGAATAGTAGAAGAAGAAATTTGTGAAGATCCCCTTATCGTTTTATACTTTCTTTCAAAAAAACTACTTACAAAATAGTTTGAAACTTTCTTAAATTTGTAGGATATTCAAATAAAGGAATGGATTTATTTTTTTATTTTCGGAAACTCAGCCATGCAGTTTTATTACTCCAGAATATTTAATTATACGTTATAACCGACGTTAAAAATCTAAACCAGATTTGAGTTTACATCTATCAATGGACTATTGGTTTAAGTATTGAGATAAAAAAGACTTAATTCTATCTAACTTCTTTATGAGATAAACAAAGAACTAGCTAAGAGTAAGAAGAGAGTTAGATGTCAGGAACTCTAGGACAAGCTAGCATTCTCGTGATTGCAGCTGATGTAGTTTTTTTTTAATGCAGAGAATATTGAGCATTTACCTTAATTCTGAACGGTACATGAACTAATTTGGATGTACATTTTTTTCCTCCGACTATCTTACGAGCTATGATGCGGGATTGTGTCGTTTTGAATGAAAAGAGGGGTAAATATCTACTGAGCTTGTAATCAAAAACAGTCATATGATCTTGTGGCAAAATTCGGAAAGTTGCAAAGCTTGAAAAAAAACTGGCGAAAATGCTGATAATTCCAACGTCAAGTACACAATTCGGCAAAAGACAATACGTGATGGGCAGATATTTTTATATTGAAAAATTGATTATGGATAGAAATATATTTTATTGATTAAATAACACATGCAAGACATTCATTGTGTTAGATGTTGGACAAAAAACATCGCAGGCAATTATATCAATATTTTTTATTTATTTATTATAGTATTTATACACTACATTATTTTACAAATCAAATACCTATGACTTTCCGTAAGAAATTTAATTTTTTCTACACTCATTTAAATGTAAGTTCATAAAGAATTCTAACAAGGTAAGAGAAAAGTTCTAGCCAGGTGTTTTTTCGTATTTGATTGTAATCAACATAATTTTATAATCTAAAGGTTTCGAAGAGATACAGGAAATGCAATGTGTGGTTTTCAAGTGGTTTCATTCTCGGTAATAATTTGATAATTTTGCTAATGTTATGATTAAATATCTGATGCTTTCCAAAATGATAGAAATATTCAAAAATATACAAAAAAAGTTTTATAATCCAATTTTATAACTATTTCGGTTTTATTTTTATTATATTTATACATGATTAAAATTCTAGAAGTTAATGCATTAATAAAAATTTTTTTTAGAAAAAAATCAGAAATGGAGACTTATGAACTCTCAAAACTTTATAGACAATTGTAATTTAGTAATTTATTTTTTTTATTATCAAGCTAAAATAGTACAAGTACTGATTACTACACCCTGTTTCCATGAGCAGATTTAAGCCAGATTAAGGCAAAGAAAGCTTAGCGTAAAGCTGAGTAAGCTTACATCTGTTTCCATTTACAGATATTTGAGTCAGCATAACTAAAGCTTTTTTGTGTGTGAGGATATATTATAATTAGTTTAGAGATAACAAGCTTTGTTGTTTGTTTTGATCACAAATTTGGCACCTTTGATCGTTTTTCATAAATTTTTGCACCATGAAATTTTAAATCATGTTCCGTTGCTCTTAAACTTCTTATTTATTTTTTTGCCAAGCTAATCATTTTCATGATCTCTCCAATTAATGTCTTAATTTCGACAGAAATCAAATTATTTTCTCACTGACTTTGATTTGCATTCATAGCCATCTTCTCAGCCATCTTGGAAAATAACAATCTTAAAAATTTAAGAGTGTTCTCCATAAGTGTTGCCACCACTTTAAGAAAAACCGTATCTTAAGATGGCCTTAACCAGCTAGTGGAAACAGGGCTTTAAAGTTTGATACTAAGATTAATGTCTTTAAAGTAGGTTAGCATAAGCATGTTACAACTACTTTATTGCTGCACCTGTTAAAGAGTAGATGAAGCGATTCCATAGTTTTATATTTTTAATCAGAAGTTGTGAAATCTGAATTTGCGAAATAAGGTGATTCGGGGTAAAAAAAAATATTTTATATTCAATATTTCGGAGGTTCACATCGTGATTCTTGATCGTTAACTCAGTTTGTAGAGTAAAAATATAATTGTGCAATTTTCGAATCAAGTAATAAATTCGAAAAAATAAATGACTGATGTATTACTGATGCTTTGATGATGCACTGTTGGTGCGGCAATGACGAAACTTAGCAAAAATCTTTGAATAAATACCAGTTTCAGAAATTATTTTAACAAAAATACTGAAAAAAATTATAGGTTACATTTCATTTTTATTTTAACATTCCTTAAATTCAAATTTTTGTTATTCTGATTGAGCAATTAGTTGAATACCATGAGAGCAATTTCAGATATTTCTTTTACAGAAAATTTGATTGCTGATGAAATTATATTTAATTGAATAAGTACCTCACGCAATAGAACAATTTCAAAAGAAAGTAGAGTAATAGTGAATAATAAACAATTATTGCAAAGTGATTAAGCTTTTAAGGTAAGCATTTTCGATTTCTATTAAAATCTTAATTGCCACACGCATGCATTTTTTGTAACCATAAAGGCTTTAACTCATAATTGCTTTATAAAAATTCAATATAATTACAGTTCAAAGTTTTTAGAGAGAATTTCTCTCAAATTTGTGGAAACAAATTATATTGAATACAGATTTTGAAAAAAAAGCTGAGATTAAACTTTCAAGAGTAGTTAATTGGTTATTTTTATTCAAATAACCTCAAAAACCATCGGTAGAGAAATTTTATTCTTCGATTATCATGTATTTTAAACAAAATGTTCAATACTAGTTTGTTTGTTTGTTTCATTAATTTTTTTCACGAAATAAAATGAGTAGATTGTATTTGCCATAAAGAAAAATGGTGTTTTCTTCATTCATTCTACAGTTTTTGCGTATTTCGAAAGCATATCGCCCTGCATTCCATGAAAAAAAAAATTTCTGTTCTCATATACGATGGTTTCTAAAACTCTGAAAAGGTGAGACAGTTTATACTGTATTTATTAATTTATTTTTAGTTCTAAATTAAATTAACAATGACTTTAATATCTAAAAAATTTGAAAGGAACGAATATTGCCCGCATTTAAAATAAGTTAATTTTCTACATTTAATGTAATTTTCATAATTTTGCTAATACTAAACTATAATAACTATTCTGCACAGCAGAATGATAAGAAGCGTTTAAATATTATACAAAACAAAGTTTGGTACATAATGATAATTGAATTCTAAAAACGACTACACTTTCTTTTTAATTAGAGGTAATTGCTTAATCTTCGTACAAATTTAACTTTTTAATTTTTTTAAAGCAGTTAGTAAAATTGGAAATTTTGTGAGAAAAATTGTGTATTGGACAATAAATACATAATTTTTTGATAATGAAATGAATTCTGCCATAAACTTGAAAATTTTTTTTAATAGTAAGAAAATTTTATCCGCAGGAAAATGTTGGCCGTTGTTACCTTTTGAATAGCAAACATTCAAATTCTTTGATTTTAAATTTGTTTGTCAATTGAGATTATACTATTAAAACACATTTTTCAAGTATCCTAATTATACTGACAATAATAAAATGACTCCTAAACGTAATACAATACCAAATAATATTTAATTCAAATATTTCAAAAGCATAAAGCTTTACTGAGGGCATAAAAATTTACATAGCGTGAGGGATTGTAGAAAAATGTATGTGAGGAAAATGAGGAATATTTAAGGAATATTGTGAGGAAAATGTATTTATGTCTTACAGGATCTGTCGCATGTATGTCTTGGGCAAGTCCAAGTATGTATCAAGGGACAACGAGCATAGAATGTTTTCATTTTGTTAAGCCGGAAAAAAAAATTATTCACTTTAAAAATTGTTTTTATTTTATTTCTAAGTCTTATGATATCTTTTTCTTACTTACAATGGTGTTGTTTTCAAATGAAAGTATTCTGGGATTTCATCTTCTAATCAAATAGACTGAAAAAATATGCTCAACAAAATAAGCGTTCTTTAGCACGTTGCTAGAAAATATTGGGAAGCATAAATGTTTACACTGGTCCGTGTAAGCTGCAACACTCTTCTCTATGTAATTGATAACACAATGATTTTTGTTAGCTTATTGCTTTGTTTAGTTAAAAACGAGCTTCACTGGACTTATGCCTTAACAATTACTTATGTATGATTTTTTAAATTTCAGGAAAGCTCAATTAATATAAATATGGATGGCATGTAAGAGCGATATCAACTGATCCTTCTCTTCTGAAATGTTTCGAAATTAGAAGGTTACTGAGTTGAACATTAGTTGTCGTAAACCCGAAATTGGGTCTGCTGTTCAAAGACGGTTATTTAAAAGAAAAAAAAAACATCCTCATCCGGCTTGCTCGGCACCACAATGCTGACGTGAAATATCCTCAGTGGTAGAAGGATTATGGGTCGGAGTCCCCTTGCCTTCAGACAATCTGTGGGGGGAGGGGTCATCCTCTCCGTGTAACTCAAACGCAAGTTAGTTCCATAAAAAAAGTCCTCCCCGAAGGCAAATTTCTCCTCAATAGTTGATCCGGGAGTTCCCTTGTCTTCTGGATTTGGTTCGAAATTACAAGGCTACAGAGTTGAACATTAGTAGTCGTAAATCCAAAAATTGCGTCGTCTGCTCAAAGACGGTTATAAAATAAAATAAAACTTAAAAAAAGGCAATGGTTCTGGAAATAGATCGTTCGCCCTACAATGAGGTGAAACGGGTTCGAATCCCAGCTATGCCTGATCGATACGAATTCCACACCCAGCTTGCACCGATCACTGTGCTGACGAATATTTTCGATTTTAGAGATGGTTGTTGCAGATGGAAATGGTAGAATGGTTATTGCAGATAAACACTTAAAACTGTTAAATAAATTAATAAATGTTCTGTGAAAATCACATTTTAATTAAATTTATACTTAATAAATACATTTTCCAATGAAAATTCCTGAATTTGGCTTTTAGTTAAAACTGTACAATTCAAATAATCCTGAAGGTTATTCAATTTTCTTCTTTTAAAATAGACAAAAACAAGCATTCAAAAGCGAATTCTAACAGCTTACTATAGTTTATTTTATGTAAGTAAATGAATCTAACAAGTTATAAATAAATGAATATTTACCGCACATAAGAGAACTCCACTTCCCGGCTGCCAGTTGTATCTTTTGCAATTTATTATCCATTTCTTCTTTCTTTTCAAATTTGAAAGAAATCTGAACATTCGAAAGTCTTTTTCTTTAACTGTTTGTATAATTTACCGCCTCACAACCATCCATATCAACAATTTTAGCAGGCGTGAATTTTAAATACCGAAAATCAAATAAAATAAATTTGAAAGTGAAACAAAAGATTGACAAGCATTTTAGATCCAATTTCAACATATTCTCAAGGATAAGGAAATTGATAATGAAGGCAAATTTCATTAATTTTACCAAGAAAAAGTTGTTGAAATTAGAGCTAGAAATATTTTAGAAAGTTTTCAACCACAGCAGAAAATTATGATAAAACAATTAAAATATCATGACTATTCACTATAGGTCAATTAATCAGAAAAAAAATGACTAACTCCCCTAAACTGTATTAAGTATCTGGAAGACGCAGAGAATGCAAGAAGGCTTAGGTATTTGTGCAAAAATTAGAGAGGGAAATTTTTGAGAGGCAATAAAAAGTATAAAAGATAATAAATATTTAATGTTCTGCTTTTTGTTATCTGACAATTAATAAAACCATTCAGTAAACTTATTTAAACATTGGGTGTAATATTTAAGCAGCAATAAACAAGTAATAATGTTTAATAATTGTAATGCAACAATTGGCATTACATGCTTATTTTCTATCCTTTTAAAATATCTTTCACTACTTAAGCTGATTTTTATTAATAGAATTATATTTAAAATAAATCAAAGACTTAATCTTTTAAAAACGAACGTAAAATATTTATTCTTCTCTTTTAGATCAATGTAACTGATACTTTTTATTGCATTACTAATGCAGACTTATTAATTCACTGTCGCCTCTAATTGAAAACAAAAATCTATTAATAACTTTTTTTTCGAAATTTCTAACCGCTAAATGTTTCGGTTGCGTGGTTGTAATAATTCTCATAATTCTTTGTTGGCGACTCGTGATCGCCAAGGTGTTCTTTTAAACCCAATATTGATATGCTGGTTGGCTTTGTTTTGGCTATGTTATATTTTGGTAATACCCCAATTTTGGATCTCCTACCCATGCTTTCGATGTCCGTTAGGAATAATTATTTTCACTTTTAATTTCAAATTTGTTGAGTGCCCTTAGGGGCATCCCCAGTCTCAATTTCTAACCGTCAGAAATGAGATTCTGGCTGTATGATCTCTCAATAATGAGAGGGTATTCTGATTTCATCCCTTTAAGGGATTTCCTTTTTGGATGAAGAAATGGCAATTCTGTATCACCAATCATGATTAAAAAAAATCTAAATTTTGCTAAACAATATGTATATACTCTCTCCAGGAGACTGTATAAAGTTATTTTCCACTATACGAATATTAGCGGCTACTGACGGAGAACAAACCTCCGCCATAATAATTATACTCAACATTATTNATTGGGTTCAAAATTACAAGGCTACAGAGTTGAACATTAGTAGTCGTACATCCAAAAATTGCGTCGTCTGTTCAACGACGGTTATAAAATAAAATAAAACTTAAAACAAGGCAATGGTTCTGGAAATAGATCGTTCGCCCTACAATGAGGTGAAACGGGTTCGAATCCCAGCTATGCCTGATCGATACGAATTCCACACCCAGCTTGCACCGATCACTGTGCTGACGAATATTTTCGATTTTAGAGATGGTTGTTGCAGATGGAAATGGTAGAATGGTTATTGCAGATAAACACTTAAAACTGTTAAATAAATTAATAAATGTTCTGTGAAAATCACATTTTAATTAAATTTATACTTAATAAATACATTTTCCAATGAAAATTCCTGAATTTGGCTTTTAGTTAAAACTGTACAATTCAAATAATCCTGAAGGTTATTCAATTTTCTTCTTTTAAAATAGACAAAAACAAGCATTCAAAAGCGAATTCTAACAGCTTACTATAGTTTATTTTATGTAAGTAAATGAATCTAACAAGTTATAAATAAATGAATATTTACCGCACATAAGAGAACTCCACTTCCAGGCTGCCAGTTGTATCTTTTGCAATTTATTATCCATTTCTTCTTTCTTTTCAAATTTGAAAGAAATCTGAACATTCGAAAGTCTTTTTCTTTAACTGTTTGTATAATTTACCGCCTCACAACCATCCATATCAACAATTTTAGCAGGCGTGAATTTTAAATACCGAAAATCAAATAAAATAAATTTGAAAGTGAAACAAAAGATTGACAAGCATTTTAGATCCAATTTCAACATATTCTCAAGGATAAGGAAATTGATAATGAAGGCAAATTTCATTAATTTTACCAAGAAAAAGTTGTTGAAATTAGAGCTAGAAATATTTTAGAAAGTTTTCAACCACAGCAGAAAATTATGATAAAACAATTAAAATATCATGACTATTCACTATAGGTCAATTAATCAGAAAAAAAATGACTAACTCCCCTAAACTGTATTAAGTATCTGGAAGACGCAGAGAATGCAAGAAGGCTTAGGTATTTGTGCAAAAATTAGAGAGGGAAATTTTTGAGAGGCAATAAAAAGTATAAAAGATAATAAATATTTAATGTTCTGCTTTTTGTTATCTGACAATTAATAAAACCATTCAGTAAACTTATTTAAACATTGGGTGTAATATTTAAGCAGCAATAAACAAGTAATAATGTTTAATAATTGTAATGCAACAATTGGCATTACATGCTTATTTTCTATCCTTTTAAAATATCTTTCACTACTTAAGCTGATTTTTATTAATAGAATTATATTTAAAATAAATCAAAGACTTAATCTTTTAAAAACGAACGTAAAATATTTATTCTTCTCTTTTAGATCAATGTAACTGATACTTTTTATTTCATTACTAATGCAGACTTATTAATTCGCTGTCGCCTCTAATTGAAAACAGAAATCTATTAATAACTTTTTTTTTCTAAATTTCTAAACGCTAAATGTTTCGGTTGCGTGGTTGTAATAATTCTCATAATTCTTTGTTGGCGACTCGTGATCGCCAAGGTGTTCTTTTAAACCCAATATTGATATGCTGGTTGGCTTTCTTTTGGCTATGTTATATTTTGATAATACCCCAATTTTGGATCTCCAACCCATGCTTTCGATGTCCGTTAGGAATAATTATTTTCACTTTTAATTTCAAATTTGTGGAGACTGGGAGTGCCCTTAGGGGCATCCCCAGTCTCAATTTCTAACCGTCAGAAATGAGATTCTGGCTGTATGATCTCTCAATAATGAGAGGGTATTCTGATTTCATCCCTTTAAGGGATTTCTTTTTTGGATGAAGAAATGGCCATTTTGTATCACCAATCATGATTAAAAAAAATCAAAATTTCTCTAAACAATATGTACATATTCTTTTCTGGAGACTGTATAAAGTTATTTTCCACTATACGAATATTAGCGGCTACTGACGGAGAACAAACCTCCGCCATAATAATTATACTCAACATTATTCTTAAAATATTAATATTACTGATTTTTGTGACATTGAATTTTGAACTATTTATATTACTGCTTTTCATAAAATAAACTAAAATTTATGTAAAATACTTTGTGTTATTTTAATTTAGATTCTTCCCCTTTTTGAGAAAGCGGAGCAGAAAAGATAAAATGTCGTTTCAGAAATTCTCATCAAAATTACTCCAAAATTCAATGATAACGGGCATTCCGAAGATTGTGTCTGCAAACAGCCTTCATTTGAAAGTATTGCGCACTTTGTTTTTCTTTGTTTGCGTAGTTGGATTTGTTCTCCAGACTTGGGAGTTTATGCAACTCTATAGGCGATATGAAACTGTTGAGAGTGTTACAGTCAGAAACACTGATAAGTTTGAGCTACCGTCTTTCACCGTATGTAATGATTATGGGTAAGAAAATCATTTAGTTTAATTTAATTTCATTATTGCTAAAGAAAGAAATATCTTAATATAAAATATTATGGTATATAATAAATTTCATTTTGAAGTCAAATTAGTTTGTATCACCAAATGTGAAATAACCACCATAAACGGGATTGCTAAGCAAGGGCGCCGGTAGAATAATATAAAAGGGGGTGCAACCCTCTAACAAACTACCCTCCCATCCCCCCGAAAGAAAAATTAAAATATTCTGCTATTACATTTTGTTTTGTTATTATGTATACTTTCATCTGTTCATTTTTTCAAGATACATTTCTTCATTGTTAGCAAGATATTTAAAAAAAAGTACGAATTTCTTGTACTTGCAAATTTTGCCCAGAGGCGATCGCGCTGGCATAGCTACTGACTTTGAAACACAAATAACTACAAACAGTAGTTTCGTATACTAACGTGTTTGTGCACGCTTAACATTGGTATTTATTGTGTTGATGAAGTTTTACAGTTGCGAGAAGTCAGTTTGTGTTATACACCTTTGTTAAACTGAATAACTAATAGAAAATATAATATTATTTACATTTTATTAAATGAAATTTAAAAATATAGCTTAGATATCTGCCAAGTTTGTGAATGCTCAGTGTGCATAAGAAAAGAATCAAAGATGACTCAGAATTCATTGAAAAAGTTATAAACAGATTTGGACAGCAAACAAGACGATTACAATTCTTGTTTGATTAAACAATTTTTTAATTGCTATGTATCAATGATTACTTAATTATTTGTTTTTCCATAAAAATATGTTCAATAAAAAAATTTTATAATTTTTTTTTCTGTATCTCTTTAATTGTTGAAAAAAAAGAGCCAGGGGGTGCAAGTGCACCCCCTTGCACCCCGCAGCCGGCGCCCTTGTTGCTAAGCGATTCCTTTTCCTCAATCCTCCTGAATTAGTTTCCGACAACCACCATCTTTCGTTAACAGCCGTCAAGCACCATCTGTTAACGCCTGTAACGGGAAATCACTTTAATTATCAAGTATTGTCAATTATCAAGTTCTAGTTTTATTCAACCTCCGGATTGTTTACTTCTAAGAAATATTAACAATTTAAACATTGCAACATTCGAGTACCAGCCTGTGACGAGCTTCATGTTGTTTTTCCAAGGTTCAGTCGTAATATGGAATAACCCTCTTTTGCGTGTAAATATGCTATTTTCATAACTTTTGTGAATTTGTAATAGTTATACGTGATTACTATCAACTGTTGAGAGATTCGGTAATAACAACTTAGAGATTTTTTGTTTCAACAATCAAAACGTTACTACAGCGTTGCTTTATATAGGCTCATAAAAATTTGCGAAAATTGAGAATTATGCATCGACTTACATAATTTTCAAGTAAGTAGAAAAATCTTGCCTATTTTGCAATTTTTAAAAATATCTAATAGCTTCTGAAATATTTAAGTCATTTAATCGTTCTAAAGCCCAGATAATTTTTTACGGTAAAATGATTGATGTATTTTAAAATAATAACTTTGCATCAAATGCAAGGCACTTAAACTGTGGCATTTTCTTTATTTTCTTTGGCAAAACAACTTCAAAAAACACTTCAGAGTGAAAAGAAAACTGTTGAAGAACTGTAACCTCATTAATTTGAAAGAGTTTTCTTCTACATCCACCTGCAATTACAATATTGAATGTTGAGTTTGAATTTAAGATGTCTATACGCAGAAAATGCATGCGTTCTTTTCTGCCAATCCTCTCCTAATGTGCTTCGTAACTGTGTGACTCTCTGTGTATGTCACGTATCCATAAATGAGTCAATCTCTGATCCACTGATATCTAAATTCACATATATCTTGGGAGAGCATGTTTTTTAAACAATTTTTTATCTATCTCTTATAAGTAGCAGCTGAATAAAAGTCGATTCAGGAGTGCTCTAGGGTCCCGCAGTGAACTGATCGTTAAGACACGGTTCCCAGCAGATCACCGAAGTCAAGCATCACTGGCTACGGTAAGTGTGCGGGTGGGTAACCACTTGGATCAGCCTGTGTAGGGACCGAGGGTGTGCGGCATTGGTCCTCGTTAAACAGTTCTACCGTAAAGTGCTCGACTTCGCGTGCAGGTCGTCGGGCTACCGAAGCGGGGGTGCCATCCCCTCTGCAGAGGATCAAAATTGTGATGGCATGTCTTCGGATCATCCTCAGGGATGTTTCAAAGACCGTCGCCAATAGCCCATTGTGCAGCTCTAGTGCGACGGAAATGAACAACAACAACAACTAAGGAGTGCTCCAGGTAACGCAAAAAAATGATTGTAGAAAAACGGTTCCCAGTAGAGCACTGAAGTCCAGCACCACTGGCTACGGTCAGTAAGCGAGTGGGTGACCACTTTGATCAGCTTGCATAGGGTTAAAGGTTGCATGGTATCGGTCCTCGTTAAGCTGTTCTACCCTGAAGTGCTCGACTTTGTGCGCGCATGTCGTCTGGCTACCAAAGCAGGGATCAAAATTGCGATGGCATGTTTTCGGATCATCCTCAAGGATGTTTCCCAGACCGTCACCAATATCCCATTGTGCAGCTGTTGTGAGACGTAAATAAAGTAACTACCTACATTATTGATCCAGGCTTTTTATTTCTTTCAATTTCAGCTGATGTTCGGTGTTGTCTTCTTTTGTAGCACTAATTTCACAAAGTGGCGTAAGTGAATAAAAGCTATATTTTCTAAGTAAAAATTAAAGCAGTTTTTGAAATGGAGCCTAAGCCATAACCGAAAAACCGACATCGTAAATTAGAAGAAAGCATATGGTTTTGCTGATTTCTATATTAAATGATCAATGTTGGGTCTCGTTTGTGAATGACAAGACAACGGCAGCTGTATGGAATAAACTCTACTCAATTTATGAGGCTAAGGTCTGTCAAATACTCACTCCAACGGACGATCCCAACTACAATGAAGAGGAACCGAAATGTTTCCATGAGACAAAACATTGATAATGTTAATAAACTTGTAAATGATCTTTGATGAAGTGAACAACTTTGTTCAGATTGTTTATCTATTGATGTCATTGCCACAAGAATAAAATGCTGCTTTTTTAAATTTCGATTTCTCAGGAACTATTTGACAAATTTCGTTCAAATTTTGTATTTTGCAGTTTAAAATTACATTCCTGAAAATGATGTAAACTATTTATTACCCTACAATTCAAACCTTTTTTAGCCTATTATTAAATAAAATAATATATAATCACTAAAAGTGATATTTTGCATGAAATTACCTAATTTTATAAGTGTGTTCGAAATTTCTCAATGCGCTTAAGAAATTTCGAGATATGGCGAAATATACAAAAAATAAAACTAACATTAAGGGAGTCCAAGCTTTGAACCGCTCGTCGAACAAACTATGGAGACCACATTTCCCAGACTGCGGCGGCATTTTGGGGTCAGAAAACTGAATCCGTAAAAGAAAGATATGTTTAGTCAGAGAAAGTACGTTTTTGTATCTAATTTCGTAACTTTATATATCGTCTGCATTTGTTAATTTGCATAATAAAGGTCACTCCCTCAAACCATTGAGATTGAGAACTAGAAAGTGAAGATCCGATCATTAGTTTAAAAGTAATTGGCTTTTCCCAGGTTGGATCCTTTCCTTCACACTGTACGTATATAGGTGTACGTAATATGTACTTTTCAACATGTATTGTATCTATTTGCGTACATAAATATATTGCGTGTGCATAGAATATGCATGGATACAGGCTCATAAATTGTACATACAGCATTGTACATCTATACATATGTGCTTGAAATTTATACATGTGTACTTATAAACAAATTGCAGCTTGTATTGGTATCAGAAAAAGAAATCTAGTTAAAAATTTTAGCAAAGTAGCTAGTCGAAAAGTTGTCAAAACTTTGATTAGATAAATTTTTCTCGTAACGTTCGGAAGCAATTGTAACTTGTACTGTCTCTATGCACATAGCAGCAATTAAAAATTGAACACACTAGTCGGAAAGCTGTTTGAATTGTGATTGACAATAAATTCCATTTTGTTAAAAATTATTATTACAACGGTTGGGAAATTATTGAAATTTCAATTATCAGAAGGCATAGAACTGCAGTCGAAATTTAACAAATTTAAGTAGTGGCGAAAGTTGTGTGGATGTTAATTATTATTTGGCGATAATAGGACGATAAATCTTGCTTGTTACTGTCAGGAAATAGTTGAAACTTACGTTTTTGTCAAGATGAAAGGTGGTGTTGCAATTTTAATTCACGTTTTAGTTTTAAATTAGATGGATAAAAAATTGGTTGGAATTTTAAATGATGATAAATTTCAACTCGCAATAATATGACTATGAATTCTGTTTTTACAGCAATAAGAAAATATTGAAACTTGTAGCAACACCCATCATAAAGCTTTAACTAAAATTGAGTAGTTCTAGCTAATTTAAAAGTGTTGATAGTCACAGTTTGACGAACAGTGACATATCGGCGATATCAACCTATCAACGATAAATATCGTACTTCATTCTGCTAGTAGTACCCAAAAAATGATGAGAACCTATAAAATCATCCAGGACAGAACTCCCTCAGTTGTATTTTAGGTACTCTAGCTAAACTTAAAATGTTCGAAATTTCCATTGACGATTAACTCAATATTTCGTTAAAAGGACGATAAATTCTATTTTTAACGATTAAAAAATGATTGTAACTTGTAATGTTATCCAACATAGAATTGCGATTAAAACTGTAGAGTTCTAGCTAATTTTAAAGTGGCTGTAATTTTGAATAGTGATAAATTCCTTTCGACGATAATATCGTGACAAATTCTTTAAGTAACAGGAAAAAAAAAGATAGGAATTTGTATAGCTATCCCCTTCAGAGCTTTAGTTAGATTTTTAGCACTCAAGTTAGATTTAAAATGTTTGGAAATTCGATAAACGATAAACTAAATTTTGCGATAAAATGGCGACAAATGTTGCTGCATTCATGATGAAACAAATTAAACTTGTATTGTGTCCGAAATGGAGCAATCTTACTAATCGGAGAGAATTTGAAATTTTGATAGTAAGATTTTATTGTTACAAACACAAAAGCAATTGAATAAAAACGTTACAGAAATGCACTGTCGCATTTAGGTACCTTGAGTGCAGCATTGAGTGCACCTTAAATTCGATAAAAATTCCCTAAATTCTACAGTGAAATATCTTTGTTTAGGTTTCAGACGATAATTCAATTTCTGCAATAAAAATTTGTTTAGAGCTGATGTCTCAATATCTCAGCCATTTTTGGGGGGGAAATGAAATAAAAGGTCGAGTTTGACGTAAATGTCACAAACTTATAAGAAATCGTGTTGCCTTTAAGCACACTGACCTTATTATAAATGGGACGCCTTATAATAAATGTGATGCGGTGAAGTATGCTGTCAATTTTTCAGGGGGTGCTATGAAATATTCTGGGAAATTTTTTCCCCAGTTAATAAAAACCACCCTAGTATGCACAGAAACTTTTACTAAATAAATAGCAATCTGTAATAAATGTCAAAAATTTGTCCGAGCTGAGAAGAAAATAGTATTCTAACAAATATTTTGCAATATTTTTTTTTAAAAAAAATGTGTTTTTTCGTCTTTTGTTTTTAATCTTGAATATTCTTGCAAGCTAGTGCATGACTTTTTTCTATTAATATTTTATACTTCATTATTTATTAATTTTTTTACTCTTTCATGCGAATGGCAAAGCGGTATTCCTTACATGTTCATTTTTTTAGCGCTTTAATTACAAACAAAGTTATTTTTTTAATAATTTTTAATCTTGAATGTTCTTGCAAGCTAGTGCATGACTTTTTTCTATTAATATTTTATACTTTATTATTTATCAATTTTTTTACTCTTTCATGCGAATGGGAAAGCGGCATTCCTTACATGTTCATTTATTCTAGCGCTTTAATTACAAGCAAAATTATTTTTTTAATAACTTTTAATCTTGAATATTCTTGCAAGCTAGTGCATGACTTTTTTCTATTAATATTTTATACTTCATTATTTATTCATTTTTTACTCTTTCATGCGAATGGGAAAGCCGCATTCCTTATATGTTAATTTTTCTAGTGCTTTAATTACGAGCAAAATTATTTTTTTTAATTATTTTTAATTGTTTTTTATCTTGAATTTTCTATTAATATTTTATACTTCATTATTTATTAATTCTTTTAGTCTTTGATGCGAATGGGAAAGCGGTATTTCAAACATGTTCATTTTTTCTAGCGCTTTAATTACAAGCAAAATTATTTTTTTAATTATTTTTTAATTGTTTTTAATCTTGAATATTCTTGCAAGCTAGTGCATGACTTTTTTCTATTAATATTCTATACTTTATTATTTATGAATTTTTTTACTCTTTGATGCGAATGGGAAAGCGGTATTCCTTACATGTTCATTTTTTCTAGCGCTTTCATTACAAGCAAAATTATTTTTTTAAATTACTTTTAATTGTTTTTAATCTTGAATATTCTTGCAAGCTAGTGCATGAATAGTTTTGCTAGAATGAGCTTTTTTCTATTAATATTTTATACTTCATTATTTATTAATTTTTTAACTCTTTAATGCGAATGGGAAACCGGTATTCCTTATATGTTCATTTTTTCTAGCGCTTTAATTACAAGCAAAATTATTTTTTTAATTACAATAAGCAGTCAAATAATTTTCGAAAAAAGTCTGTTTGGTTATCGGAATCATATTTGTACCTAAATATAAAATCCAAAAAAAATTTCGAAAAAAAGATTGTTTCATTCATATTAAAAAATTTATCAATAAATAGTTTTGTAAATTAAAAAAGTTTCAATCATAAATAACTGTTATTCTCAGATCTATATAACTGCAAATTAATACAAAAAAATTAAAAAATATATATTTAATTAAAATTTTGCTTCAAAAGTATGAGATCATCAATTCTTTATTAATTTTCATGCAATTAAAAGTCATTATTTGATATTTTATGCTGACCCGCATTCCTGTATTCATTGTACTCTGAAAAAAACAGCAAATTAAGAACGCGTCCTCTTGTTGGTTTATAACAGTGGTTACCAACTGATTGCCCGCGGGCCACACCCGCCCAGCGAAGCCTTTTTTTGTGGCCCACGAACTAAAATATATTAGTTGTCATTTTTTTGCTAACAATTTTCATAAAAAATCTATATGGCTTTAAAGTACTTTTCTTCGTTAAAAAAAAACCGAATTTCTTCGTTTCTGTGAAATTTAACATACCAACGGAGCAAAAAATTTATTTCTCAGGTTGAAATCTACTTCTTATTTCAATTTGTAATTCAATACTTTTGCTTTGCACAACTTGATAAAAATCTGACAATAATATTAAATGTTCCTTCAAACATAAAAGAGTTCTATGCTTTGCTGTTTAACTGTCTTAAATAGCTTGAAAGCCTTTGCCCTAACAAATTAAACAAAATTCTGTTTTTCGAAGAAAATATTTGATGAGTTTTATACAGGCGCGATGATTGTTCAGAGAAACCACCTATTATTCCTCACTTTCCTGAGATCAAAAGAAAAAACTATAATAAATTATATTTGTTTGATTTACAGATTTAACTCATCATCCATTTGTGAAGATGCGAGATTTATTGAAAGATGTCATTTACCGGAATTTATGTGAATGTTTTTCTCAAAGATATTGCGAAGACGGTGGACTTTCGGACGATCGTACTGTAAGTACCAAGATTTCCGTTTCAAAAGATGCACGTTATATATATATATCTATTAATATTTTATA
>NC_092208.1:36006894-36024521 GCF_043381705.1 Parasteatoda tepidariorum
ATATATATAATTCTGCAATAATTTGTTCAAATATTCATGTTTATTTTGAAAAGATTTTATTCAGCATTTAAAAATTAAATGGTTTGCTATAGATTTTTCTCCGATCACAACTTTCTCTAAATTTTAAGATAAAAATCGAGGCGGAGCAGGATTGAAATTTTCACCCTTTAAAACTTTTCATTTATGGTATAGAATCCTCTTAAGAAGCCTCTCGGCCGAATTTAACTGTCGAGTGGAAGGAACGAACAAGAAAGAAACTCCAGGAAGTAGTATATATATTTTGCATAAGCAGTGTTAAACTCACCATGTCATCAAAATTGATTCTGTTTTCTATGAGAAGAACAAAACAATAACAAAACAAAGTAAAATAGAAGAAATTATCATAGAAAAATATCGACTACCACTTCAATTTAAAAAAAATAATAAATAAATAAATAAATAAATAAATAAAAAAAAGCATGTCTAGATTTTAAACCAACGCAATAAAAACGTCATCCAGATTTCTGAAAAAAAATATCGACAGTAGCGCTCAAATCGGTTTTACATGTAAAAAAACATGTAAAATTAGGCTCAACTAAGCTACGATACGAGAATCGGTTTAAAGTTTCAGAATAATTCAACTGAAAATTTTTTGTTGTTTTAAATTTCAATAAATTAATTTTTCTATTTTTGAATAAAATTAGTTAAATACTTTCTGTCGTTTCTCAATTTGGCGATAAAGAAAAGTGATTAACTTGTCATTGAAGTTAAGCGAAACATCCTCTAAACAGGTTTGAAATCATTTTCAAGAGGTTCTCAGCAGAGATTCTTAGAGGAGAGACTTACTCTCAAAAAATCGCAATCTCAAAAAACGCAATCTCAAAAAATTAAAATTTTTTCTTAGTTGTCAAATGCTGAATTTAATACAGGAAATAAGTACTGAAGTAAATATCTTTAACACGCTGAAGCTGCTAAAATTCTTAAAATAAACCAGACAGCAGCTGATTTTATCCGAAAAAATTGGCAAAATTTTTTTTTCTTTTTATTTACTCCCCGGAAAAATCCAATTTTTATAAACGAAATTTTTTAATTTAAGAAAGAAAAATGATTGATGGCATTTTTTAAAATTAAAGAAAATTTCCTACCAATAATAACTCCAATGTATCTTAATAAATCAAAGAATTATCAATTATGGTTGATAGAGAGACAGTGAGGCATTTTGTCAAGTTTAGTATTCTAGAATTGACGACGGGTATTGACATTGACAGTCATCAAAGTAATATAGTTTTTTTTTTGAATTGCGTAGTTTTGGATTTTATTGGAATAATAACTTTTCGAGTCAGAATGTTGACTTTTAGAGCAATATGTCAACTTTATATCAAGTAGCACCCACGGATTACTTGTTACCAGATTAATAACGATTCTCTCTTTTTTTGATAACCAAGATACAGATAAGCCTTTTTCACTTTTTACTTTTCGGTGACTCCTCGGTTGGTATGTCAGATTCCCTACAGAGTTCCAATTAGCCTGTAGAAAATATCCTTGCTGATGCCGAAAATAATAGCTCAACTTGGTTTTGGTTTATCATTGAAGCTAAAGAAAAATCTTGCACTATTCCCCAGACCTCTCCAGTACTGCTCAAAGTAGATTTAATAGCTTCTGTACCGACCAAAACAATAACAAGCATATACGCTTTCAAAAAATGGAGCCTTATTAACCCATTGTCAGCATAGTACATTTTAGCAATCAAGGACATATTGGATGTTCCAGTATCAGCAAAGGGCCTCCTGGAACTAATTTCATTCAAATTTATTTTATTTTATTTTTTATAGCCGTCGTTGAACAGCCGACACAATTTTATGGGTTTACGACTACTAATGTTCAACTCCGTAGTCTTGTAATTTTGAACCCAATCAAGAAAACAAGGAACACATAGATCTCGTATTGGGAGAAATTTGCCTCCGTGGAGGACTTTTTGAGGGAACTAACCCGCATTTGCGTTACATGGAGAAAAAGATCACGAGAACCTCCCGCGGTCGACCTAACAGCAAGAGGACTCTAACTCATGATCCGTGTACCACTGAGGATATTTCACGTCAGCACTGCGGTGCGGAGCAAGCCGGATGCGGAATTCGTATCGAATGGGATTCGAACCCGGTTCGCCTCATTGGAAAGCTAACGCTCTATCCCACGAGTCATCATAGCTCAGGGGATAGAGAATCAAACCAAATTTATTCTCAGAAATGTTCCTACCGAAACAGCAGTACTAGACGTTAGCAACGAATTCAACCTTGAAAATAGAGTTCATGCTATGGAAATCAGCCGGTTTTTAAATTGGGAAAAACCTACCTCTGCAATCTTATTTAACATCCTTAGAACAGTCATCCCGGTGAAAATTCTCTTTTGGAACCAATATTATGAATAAAGACTTTTCAGGACGGAATACCTGCATGCAATAATTGTTGGGGTTTTGGGAAACTCGACAAACACTGTAAACAATCATCTAGGTGCGGAAGCAGTGGAAGCCTTCTCTCTGAACATCTGGGCACATGCATTAGTGACCCATGTTGCGGAAATTGCAATGACTCCCATACCCCTAATCATCGAGATTATCCAGCACATTATGCAAAACTAATCGAAATAAAGACCACCCACCCTGTTCCTCTGCGTGAAGCTAGAAGAATTGCGTTTTTTAAAAAACCCTCACATACTGATATCATGAAATCCGAATCAGGAGAATATATCACTCGTACTGAATTAAAATCGGGCATTTACAGGTTCCATACAACATTTAGTTGAGAGCACCTGCATGAAACAAGTATTGTTGCTGGTGGTCCAAATTGAGAAATTTAACAAGGACAATAAAACATGTTCCTTTACCAGCAATTACAGGCGTCAGCACCTTTCCTCTGGTGTATACTTTTAAAATATTTCTTGGCACTCCTAATTCCATGATATATATTTCCATGAGTGTTACAAATACATCTTTCTGAAACATAGCCAGTTTGAAAACTGGTTAGTTCGTCAGCCAGTTTGAAAACTGGCTGACGAACTACTTAAAGATATTTACCTGAAATATTTTCAACATTACCAATTATTTAGTGTCCTAATTCTTTCTTTTCTTTCTTTTTAAGTATTCTTCAAAGTCAGTATATGAAGAGCTGTATTCCATGGGTTTTGAAAATTACACCCCGTTTCTCCAAGAAAAAAGCCAATTTCTTCACTTCTGTGGTTTAGGCTTAACATTTACAAATTTTCTTGATAAAGAAAGATGTTGGTACATAAATTTTTGATTTTTATATCCAAAATCCTGAAATCATTTTTTAAATATTAGACTGCAGTGGGGCCCTATTACCAACTCACCGAAATTTATTCCTCTTGGAAACGATTCTGCTTGGAAACTAACTTTCATCAGATTGCCAATTTCGTAAAAACCACTTTGCCGTAACATGAGCATACCGGAATCCGAAATCGAAATCGTCATTTCGTGTGATTCCGGTGAAATTGAAGTTTGTAGGCGGGACTAACTTTGACCAATAAGAAAATTACTATAATTCTAATTTATTAATATGGCAACGATATGTTTGTTTTCTCTTCTTCCATGTTAGCTAAGATCGCATTAACTTAGAACTGAAAGCTTAAAAATTCATACATTTTCAACAATTTTGTGTGTTCTAAGCCAAGCTTGTGTTTATTTGAAGTATAGAGAGTAGTGTGGAGTAAAATTACAAAGTATTATTTTCAAATGACTTCACATACAAAAATTAATATCCGCCAGCAAACAATGATTGTGGAATACCTAGAAAACAATCTAGATTTAAATAAAGGAACCCTTACCGGCAGTAAAAAGCTAAATAAAATAATAATAAATATCACTGCAAAATCACATGTTTCAAAATTTTATAAGCTTAGGTAATAAGTTGAATAAAAACTAGTTATAACTGATAATTAAGAAATTCTAGAGACTTATTTTCTCGTACAAAAGTTCGACACAAATGTTCTCAGTCATTCTAAATTGACATCAAAATTCGTTGTCGAGATATTGGAAGACCTTAAATCTTTTGAGCCGATAGATCTTTCTCTTAATAGTGTTTCGATCACTCTCTTCAGCAATAGCTAGCTGTATGACGGGAAACAGCGCCATTTTGAACACTAAAAAAACAAACTCTTATCGGAATTTAGATTTCGCTTGCTCTTAAACCTGCCGGAATGGGATTCGTAATTATTTCGCTCCGGAATTTAGTTCCGAGCGGAATCAAGAATTCGTAATACGGCCTAACTGACATTCACGGATTTATGACGTCACGAGAGCTTCAATCGGAATCAGATTCCGTGAAGCTGCGGCTCACTATTGCATCAAACATTAACTGCAAAGATTATCTTTTCTGGAATAAAATACACCTTAATGCCTGTACGATTATGATTAAAAACATACAAGATTAATAAAAGCCTATACTTTTTTTTAATCGAATTTGTGTTTCAAGGTCATGCAATTCCCTTACTCTTCATACTTATCCCCTCTGTTTTTCACTACAGTTTCTCGAAGTCTTGCATTTTTTCTCATAACATTACGCTTAAGTACGAAGCTAGAATGAAATTGCGCAGGGGAAAAGCATGATTTGGTGAGACAATGGCAACGGAGAGGGTAAAATTGTCAAGAGTGAGACACCCATATAAAGAGTAAAATGTTTCTTTAAAATAATTAAATACACTCAACATGTTTCGCGTGCACAAAACTCGCTTAAAAAACTCAACATGTTAACAACCGTTGAAGATAACAGACGAGGCTGTCTTGAAAACGGTTAGAAATAAAAATAATAGAAAAGAAACCATGGTTTCCCTGAGAATTTTAAATAGAATAGAGTATTTCCAGCAAACTATAGTTAACCATTTCAAGTTTACCACTAGCACAGGTGGCGGTAATGGTGAAATTTCGTAATGAGATTTCCAAATTACTGCTTCTGATTTATTTTTGTGTCTAAACTAGTTGCAGAAAAAATTTTATTATACTAGTTGTACTGCTTGAAATTCAATTTATAAATCTATTTATATTTAATTGAAAACATAAAATCTAAAGATAATACTCAAAACATTGAAATCATTGCGCTTTATTTGTGTCAGGATAGAAGCTATATTCTATGTGATTTATGGCTCTTTAAAATTTCGAATTTTTCAGAAGCTTTTTAGAATTTATAGATTACAGAAAAATCTTATGAATTTCCAACTTATGAGAAAATTTTAATTTCATCGAAACGATTGATGCATGTAGAAATTATTAATAATTAAATCCCAGAAATTAAAGCATGTGTACAATGAATTGTGCACACATCTTCCTTGAAACAGAATTTAAGCACAGGAACACAATGGAAGTTAACAAAGTGCCTTACTGGCACAGTGTTGCTAGGTGCTGATAACCGTTCACCCCCAGATAGCGTTGTGAAATCCCCTAAAAATTTTTAAAAAACCCCAAAATTTTTAACATAATGTATAAGCATTAAAAAATAGTACCGAAGTTAAATAATGTATAGAAAACGTTGCTTTAATACTTTTTAATATTTTATTATCAACAAATCAATCTTTTTTACATTTCAATCGTTACATTATCTTTAATTTCTACTGAAATATTTAAAATATTTTTTGACTTGTACATTTTTTCATAAATATTTTATTATCAACGATATAGTCTTTTTTAATATTTTAATTCTAACATTATGCTTAAAGTTTTGATAAAATATCCAACATATTTTCGTCAATACTTTCTGATTTGTATATGGGTCATTTTCACGAAAACTGTCATTTTTCAGTTCATAAAATCCCGAAAAGTAAAGTGAATGAAAAGCTCTGAAACTTTTTATATTAATAGAAATATGTAATGGCATTATAAAGAAAGTATATATGCTATAAAATATACTTAATATTTAAATTAATTAATTTTTAATTAATTAATTTACAATTAATTAATTAATAATAATTAATAACTAATTAATTAATTTAATAAATAAATCAATGAATTTAATAGATTAATTTATTTTTCAAATTAATTAATAAGTAAATTATTTTCGCTATTTAAAAAGTGAGGGAATGACACTAATAGTGAGGGAATGATATTTTATTTTAATACATGCTTTTATCTAAGTTACATCAACCTAAAGTTTGAAAATGATAACATACTAAGTATATCTAATATTTATTATAATTTAGTCTTATATATTTAATAGTTTTTACAGGTTTGGGAAATAAAATTGGCTGGCACGATTGAACAAAAAAAAATTTAATAATATACTCATCTTGAATCATTCCCTCACTTCAGCGTCATTCCCTCACTTTATACACTAGTGAGGGAATGACGAATTCAATAAAATTTAAAAATAACAGTTAGGCCTAATTAATTTCTGAAGTCAATCACATACAATTATATTCATACAAGAAAGCAACATATAATTATCCACTTTCTCGATGAAGTTGTATTTTATTTTACTCTAAAAAATGACATGAGGGAATGACAAATGTAAAAAATTTTACCTGGTTTGATTCATTCAAATTTATTCCACAGCAAAGCTTCTTTAAGTTGAAGATGGAAACATACTGCAATTTTGTTCTATGATGCCAGTTGTTAACTTCTGAAGTTTTTATTAAAATATTTTTATTCTAAGAAGATTGCAGGTGATAAGAACATTGTTGTGAGGGAATGACGCGAAACACTGGGGACAAAGTTTAAAATAGTGCTGTGTTAATATTTTTATCAGAAATTAAATTTAAAATTGATTTTCAGAATTCTATATTTCAGTATTCTGAAATAAAAAACACGAATTTGTAACAAAAAAATTTTTATTTCAGAAACAATTTTATTCTTTTTTTAAATCAGCAGTGGGGACAAGTGAGGTAATGACATATTGGTATATTTTAATTACCTAAAATAAGACCAATAGTAACCGACCTACCCCCGAAGGAGTTTGCGGATAAGAGTTTCACCCGTTTGCACGTGACTAAACACTACCAAACTACAGAAAAGTAAAAGTACTAAATTAAAAAGATTAAAACACATAGGAAAAATCCCAAAATCGAAAAGTAAAATAAAAATAAAACAGAATAAAGATTAAAAGTGCTTAAAACATCAAAGTGGATAAAATCAACCGACAATAAAAGTGTCAAAAATACAGGTAAAAACATATAAAAGTAAGGTCAAGTAAAACATCAAATGGTAAAATATGAAAAATCACATTAAAAATAAAAAGACCAAAATAAGCCCAATAGAATAAATAAAATAGTCGACTAAAAGTTCAAGTGTCTCCCTTTCAAGGCTAAGTGCCTCTAAGATTAAAATGTTCTAAGGTAAACCAAAGTTTCACTGAGGTGATAACACTCAAAGATGACACCAGGTAAGACAGAGGGTGCTGAAATTGATCAAGAGCAAGATTTCATTTTGAATGTCCTATGTATAAGGAAGATGCCAGTTTAAGGGGAGAATAAAGTCATGGAAACGGCAAGTGCCGGAGTAAAATACTAAAAGCAGAAAATTACCTAATAATTTCCTAAAATAAATAAAAAATAAAAATTGATAATTTTATTTTTATTCTTTTGTTAGCTTGCATTCTGAAGGACACTTTCCTTCCGTAAACTCCCTGAATTTTTTTTTTCGTAAGCTGTAAAACAAACATAAAATATACTGGGGACATGAAAATGACTGTTTTGTGAGAATGACTCATATGTTTTTGCTGTTAAACATTTTTAACATAGAAGAAATATATACAAAACCCTTTACCCTTAAACCTTTAAATTGCTTTTCGTGTTCCCAATCTTTCTTGTACTTTTGCACGTACTTCTTTTTTTCTTTATCCTTTGGCATTATTTTTAA
The DNA here is from genome assembly GCF_043381705.1 of Parasteatoda tepidariorum. Taxonomy (NCBI): domain Eukaryota; kingdom Metazoa; phylum Arthropoda; class Arachnida; order Araneae; family Theridiidae; genus Parasteatoda; species Parasteatoda tepidariorum. The sequence continues at coordinate 36,014,729 of NC_092208.1, forward strand.
ACCGATATATTAAAAATTTTAAATAATTTGAATTAAAATTCTCCAAACGTGCTGGTTGATCGAGCTAAGTAATAACCAACAAAGGGGTAAAGGTCTAAAATTAAATCTTAATCTTTTTGTTTGGTTTAACATATTGATTTTCATATTACTATATCACACATTCAGTTATAGATTTTGATATCAGAAGGAAACCAAAATGAAATTAGTAAAATTCACAAATAACACTAAAACAAACCCCTAAAAACCAATTCCCCTAAAAAACCACTGAGGATAAAAAATCCCCCTAAATTTAGGGGGATAACCCCTAATCTGGCAACACTGCTTACTGGTTTTTGAATTATGTTACTCAGTTCTCATTTAACACCGAAGATTACGGATCATTAATTGAAACAGTTATCTTCTAATGGGCTAGAAAAATACCAGCAAAAATAATAAACCAGAATTGCAAATGATCTTGTCGCATTGTTAGAAACTTTGCAATAAATTTTATTTCTGAAATGACAAATGAATTTTTTTATTAGGCAATTCAGTTGCTACTCTTATTTCAGAACCTGTGAGAAATTTGCCTACATAAATCATTTTATTTTATTGCAAAATAATATATAATAGTATTGCAACATGCTTCTTTTTAAAGTTAATGAATAAGTGACAGTAAGACTTTTAAATAAAATATTAAATGTGAAAAAAAATATGTACAGTGTGGTAAAGAATAAATGGACCACCCTGAATAACTTTTGATCTAATGATCAGATCTTCACGTTCTGAGCTCACACATTAGTGCAGATAATATTTAAAGTTACAAAATCAGGCACAAACTCGTATTTTCTATGAATAAACAGTCCTTTTTTTATGGCGGGTTCGGATATTTGTTTTATAAAATATAAAGAGTAGCAGCAATCAGGGAAATATGGTTCTCCTAGTAAAGTTAGGCGATGATTCAAAGTTTGTATCTTAATGCTAATTTTACTTTTGCATATTTCCCCATATCTCGATAAATTTTTAAACTAACTGAAAAGTTATTCACACAATTATAAATTTCCCGTATACAGAGAAAATTCCATGCGCAAATGAAGTTTAGTAAATATTTATTATTTTTTATTTTATTTAATAATAGGGTAAAGCAACCAGTGAAGAAACACACCCCAATAAAGGAACATTTCATAAATATTTTTTTTTAAATTAAGAGTTTAAACGTTTTCACTTAGATTGATTGGAAATAGTTTGATTGGAAACCTAACAATAGGAAGTCATCTAACAATGCATTTGGTTGCCAGGTCATATGGTCTTTTCTGGAAAACTTTTTGAATTTTGTAGTATCTGTTCAGCACCTTGTTTCTATGACAAAATTATAAGGTCAGTGTTTGTATTTATACGTTTTAAGTACAATTAATTGCATATAATAGTTCTATTTTTCTCACTGTGAAAAAAGAATTCAAAATATGGTTATTGAAGTTACGTTTTTATTTATTTTAAGAATCATAGCATAAGCGAGTACTGAGATTAGGAGGTGTTTATTAACTGGATTACCAAACAATGAAAAGCCAATGAATAAACAAGTGTTTCATTACTGGGATTTTTCCAAGTTAATAAAAATAAAAGAAAAATAATAATTTTCTTGTACCTTTAGTAGTATAATACATCAAAATTATGCTAAAAATACAAAAAACAACTTTTCACCATTAAGGGAACAGACAAATTCCTTCACTGGGAATAAAATTTCCTAGAGAATGAACAGTAGGTGGGAATATGATTTTACATGACTCAAAGATAATTAGTAGTTCTGCGATATAGAGGACACATGAAATTCTGTTAAATGTTGTATGAATAATTCCAAAAATAATTTCATTTCCAAATGCTAATTTAATTGTTAAATTTATGGAAAGAATTATAAGCATAATTTATTTATAATTTATCTTTATAAATGTAGCAGTTAGTTCCATTATACGTTAGACAGCTTAACAAACTTTGTTTACTAATCGAAAACTAAATAAATATAATAATAAAAACTTGAATAAAACATTTCTTTGCTGACTTCTGTGCCAATAATTAACTAAATTATTATCCTAATGCGATCTTTATCGTCATGTAGGAAACGGGTAGGGAACATCCATTTAAAGGCAGCCATTCAAGTGAAAAATGGGTGAAGCTTTTTTAAATCGACATCCACTGATAACTCAGTGCAATGCGAGGATAAGTTCAAAAGGTAAAACTTCCATTTTTGAGAGTGGTATTCGAGAGTGGTTTAAAGAATTTTAGAGGAATCTTAAGGAGGGAGCCTTGGCATCTTTTTAGAATAAGATCGCATCTAGAATGCGAACGAAACAGGAGTTGAATACTGCTCTTAAAAGGGAAACATTTTTGACCCTAAAAATTATAAGGATTTATATTCTATAGTTCCTAGGAATGAAAAAGAAAGAACAACAGTTTTGATCTACATTTCAGCTAGAGGAAAAAAAGTACCTCCATCGGTAAATTTTCCTTATTGAAGAATTCTTCCAGGTATTACAGAATCAGTTCCTGCTGTCTATTTCATTGAAAAAAGTGACAGCACATTTTACGAATACATTGAAAATGCTTCTTTCCACCCATAACTAATCGAAAATTCTATCTAATTCCTTATTTTGTTACTTCTGGATAGGCATAAATCTCGTATCAATTTGAAACTGATCAAGTTTTGTTTATCAAAACAACTTCTCTGGTTTAGCTTTCTACCTAATTCTATTAGTGTGTTCCAGTCTTGTGATGTAAGCATATTTCGAACTTTGAAATCTTAATTTAAACTTCCATTAGATCTTGAAAATAAGGGAGTCGTGAAACAATATGTAGTGATAATTTTACACCCATTTTTAATAGGCTTTTGAGGAATCAATTGACGAAGTTAAAATGCTTTTATAAAATGTGGTATTTTTCCATTTTATGTTGAAAACGTTGACTTTAACAAATGCGTGCAAGACAGACACAAAAAGTCATTGAACAAGAAAGCTTATCAACATAACACATACTTTGATAAACGAGAACTTCGAGTAACAATGAGTAACGATGCACTATTTTTTCAGAATACTACTTATTATTTGAACCACCAAAAGCTTAAAATAATATTATGTAAGTTCTCTAAAAAAATTTTTTATACATAAGTTGCATTTAACAACTAATATGCTGGCATTGACATTTAGCTAAAATTACAAGGTTTTAAATTTTTGTGATTTTTTTAAAGGTAAGCTAAGCTTAAGTGTTCCTTCACTGGTTAGTTTACCTTAGTCGAAAAAATTTTGAATTGCAAGGTAAAAGAATTTTTACATCATTTTAAAGAAAGTTATTTTAAGACGTAAAATGTAAAATATGAGTAAAATTTGTCGTAAAATTTCTGAGAAATCAAATATTAAATATTCGATTTCGTGTGAGATTCATTCGATTTCTCATGAGCTATGAGGATTCAAAATTATCATTACTTTCAATTTAAAACTTTTTTGAAAATAAGTAAATTAAGTAATAAAAAAGCAATAAATAATTTAAATTCTTTTAATGAATTAATCTTTAGATAAATAACTTTTATAAATGAGTGCAAAAAGTTTTGATTCAATTCAAACGTTCTGGTGACATGACAAAATAGTCATATGACTCAGAAATACTCATATTAAAATTAACATTAAGCTGCTCATACTTTTAACCCTCTCTTACTTCAACTTTTCGGATCTAGTTTTTCATATTTTGACAGTCAAAAACCCAAATGCGTCGAGAAAAAGGTGTGTTTATTCAAAGAAAATGTTTTTGTGTCTGATTTCATAGTTTAAAATAGATAATAGGTGGCTTAAAATAGATGATAGGCCCAGTGGTGGCTTGAAGTCCAACAAAATTCAGAGCGATGGGCAGCAGCGTGTCTGGGAAAAAAGGTTTGAAGACCACATTGCCGCAATCATGCCGTTGGTCCTGAAATCATTTAATCTCAACCACCATGATCCTTGGCCCTCAACGGGCTGTTCAGAGAATACTTTTTTTTAAATAAAGTGCTAAAATATTTGTGCTTATTTATTTACGTAGGTTTTATACTTAAGTTACTTTAGTTCTAAACTAGTAAGTAATAGAAATTGAAAACTGAATAAGAAAAATTAAATTTTACAAGCATTAATTATATTGCTTTTTAGGGACTGTTTTACACGTTCAATGTTTAGCCCAAAAACCGAGTCTCCAATTGTCAGTTCCTGTTTTACTTTCAATTCCCTGATTGGAAAGCCTGACAACATCTCAGAAACTGTAGATAATGGAGCTAGTAAGTAATTCAAGAGTTAAGTGTAAAAACATATTAGATGACATCAGTATTCTGGAACTCAGAACACGGTTTCTTATGAATACAACTTTTGAGTAAATAGTTTTTAAAAAGAAAGATATATTTTCTAATCAGCTTCTCTGTTCTAATAATTTCAACTGAATTTCTCAGACACAACAATCAGTCACTCAGCATGTTTTTCAACGACAGATTTTATTTTTTCTTTCAACATTTTAAGTCATGAATAAAGCAGGGAATTGCGCATGACTTTAAGACTTGCGTTGAATACCAATACACACAGAAGAATTGATTCAATGAGATCTTTAAAAAGAAAATGATAAAGCAAAATAAAATTATTGAATTCTATAGATAACGATCTTTGATGGACTCAAAAGTTAGCTTAGTACATTTTGTTCCAATTTCCGGAGGGGAGATGTTTTCAGCAAATATAATATCAGTATTGATGAGGAATGCCATATAACTTACAATTGTCTGCGTTATCACCGAACTGTAGCATCATTTTCATTCGATTAAGAAAAATGTCTTCAGTCATTAGATAAACTTGTCTACAGGGATTTTTTTCTTCAAATCCTTTTTCATGCTTAACAACCCATTTAGCAACTTATCACTGATTATCTCCCTTCACGTTTCCAAATTTTGTCAAACAACAAATTGGAACAATTTTTGCTAGCTGTGCATAATAAAAATCCATGAATGGAACATTATTTTTTCTTATCTATAAAACGCTATCGAGTATGCTGCATATCAAAACTTTGGATATAAATAGATTGTCCTAGAGTGATCCCAACAGATAAAAAAGGCAGGACGAAAACAAATTTCGAAGCAATAAACTTAGATCTTTACAAGACGAAGAAATATTGTTTCCGGACGCATTGAGTTAATTAACTATGGAGTGAATTTAAATTTTTTTTCACTATTTATTATTTTCTAGGTCAGCTGCAATCTGTCTTCATAACTTATATTTAAAATTTCATCACTTCATATTATAATGTATACTTTATATACTTCATTCTTTACATTATAATGCATTACGTATCGTATTATTCTCTTAAAACAAGGAAAGCACTTTTTAATCCTTCCGCTGATCTTGAAGCAGTTGAAATATATTTAGAACAGCATCAGCGTTGTGAATAGCGGTAAGTGGCAATTAGTCCAAATAAACAAACAGCAAAAGTGTAGTCAACACCAGTCAGTGACACTTATTTAAAAAAAAAATTTGGTCAGTGGAAATTAAGCAGGACGCAAAATATTCACTCGCCAGCTCATCATTGGCGACCAAAATTTTAGGGCTGGTGAGTAAACTTATATAGTGTTATTTTTCAAAAGAATTTTTTTTTTCAATTTTTATTTTTTTTCTACTCCAACTGCTATCTTTATAACTTTAAAAATATTTCCTCATGGTTTCAAGGTCTTTAGTCATAATGTATGTCCCGCTTTAGACCAGGGATGGGCAAACTTTTTCGGTCGTGGGCCAAAACTCTAGAAAAAAAAATTGGTGGGCCTAGTAAAAACTTCTTAAGTAAAAATTCTGACTTCCGAAATAAAATAAAGTCAATTAATCATTGAACGCATGGCATTCTACATCAACTTTGCGTTTTTCAGTTGACATTTTGGGGTTGAAAAATTTTACAAATAACTCAAAAAAGCAGTAGTCATTTTATACATTTAATAATTTCACCATTATTTACAATGGCGTTGCATGTGTGCAATATTTCCATACGCAGTAAATAATGTTAGAACTCGCCCCGGCAGAAAAATCCGCTCGTTGGAACTTAAAAATGTGTAGTCTGCCTCATGTGAAGTACAATTCACCTATATTAGATTCCATATGTCAGCTCCTCGAGAAAGACAAACACTAGTTGGAGCTAATCTACGGCTATTCTATAAGGAACATCTGCTTTCAACATTTTACCAATTGAAGCTGTCTGTGCTAACTATTTCCATCAATTTATGTCTTGTCGAACAAAAATAGAGAAAGTAAAAACGTCATCAGTACTTTGTTAAAAAAGAAAGAACAAAAATAGCTTTAAACAAAGTAGACAAGAAAATGGACGTATAATGTATATTGTTTATATTCGCTACGGATCGGCAAGTTAAAATTCTGTCCGCGGACCGGATAAAACCTTCCGGCGGGCCACAGTTGGCCCGCGGGCCGTAGTTTCCCCATCCCTGCTTTAGACGATAGGTATTGAGATAATCATAACGAAAACGTAAGCGTGAATTGTTTCAGTCCAAAATATGTTGCAAGTTGGTGATTAATACGCAAATTTTACTTCTATTTTTTGGTTATTATAAATAATTGATGTCTTAATATTATAAAGATTCGCGATTAAGCCCTTCCGGACCCTGACCAGACGTGCCTTTCTGACTGTAACTTCTGGCCTAAGATCACAAGAACGTTATCTCAAAACTATATTTTTGCATTATATCTCGTATTATTCTCATATAAACAAGGAAACCGCTTCTTTTTGTCCTTCAGCTGGCTTTGAAGCAGTTAAAGTATATTTAGAAAAAGCATCAGCGTTGTGAATACCGGTCAGTGGCAATTAACCTTTAAAAAAAGTAAAAGTGTAGTCAATACCAGTCAGTGACAGTTACTTTTTTAAAATAAAAAAGAGCATCAATGCAGAGAAAATTGGTCAGTGGTATTTAAGCAGAACGTGAAATATCCACTCGCCAGTTCGTCATTGGCGATCGAACTCTTAGGGCTGGCGAGTAAGTCTTATTTTATTTAATGTTATTCTTCAAATGAAACTATCAAACTTTTTCTAGAGTCGCGAGTTGCCAATAGGCAAATATTAAAAATGAGGAGCAATAGTTCCAGACTTTAACAGGGAGATAAAAATTTTTTATTAATATTTATGGAAACATGAGTATCGCAGGAAAATTGCTATCTGTGTCACCAGGCGTGTTAGCATCTCTGTACGTTTTGACGCCTTGAATTGGCCTTAAAAATAAGAGATTCTTGAATTTGGGATAGGAAAGATGAATGAACTCTTCAAATATTTAAATCTAAATTTCTTTAGTGAAAAGGTAAATGCGTTGCATTGGCAGAAAGAGCAAATTTCATGTTCACCTTTCCAACATTGATTCAGATGCTGAATAAGTTTGACAATGCAGAATGTTCAGTGAGAATTCTAAATATGCTTCAGATTATAATATTTTTGAGCTATTCTGCAAGTTATCATATCTTCCTGTGAGTGATGCCATCACAATAGACTAAAAACAGCTAACTCTTTGAAGATTGCGTCACTTGATAATTTGCTCCAGAATTTTTTTAAATTGATCCCCTCCCCAACCGAGTTTATTGCTTGACTTCTAAATCACATATGGTATTTTAGTATCTGTCCTGTTGCTGTCGTAGCTTATGGGGAAATATCTTCCCAAAGGAAGACGAGGTACTGTATAATTATTAACTCCGAGAGGTATCCTTGGTCAATAGTTTCTTCCACACCTAAATAGACTCTGCCTCTTTGAAAAAGAATTCAAACAGCTCAAGGCTAGAATCAGATGCAACTTTTAATTTTATTTTCTTCTTTATTTCTATGCTCTTTTCAGGATGGACAGCAATATTCAGAAAAATATTGTGGCAGAAGAGTCTTCAGAAGACGACGCGTGTTACATTTTCCACACACTATAGAAATAAAACTAGATCTAAATGTGTATTTAAATAATTACTTTATCCGAATTAGCTGGACTGCGTAAATACAAGACTAAGTGAAACTAGAATAATAAAATATAAGAAAAGAAATTAAGCTTTCTAAGCATGCGGAGAAGAAAAGGAAACTTTAAAGACGGCTTACATAACTCAAGTAGTAATAAAATTTTGATGCGCGTCGATCCAGGTATTCAGGCTCATCAAGGTTAACGGCTGCAGTTAAAAAGTTCTAAGCGTAAAGCACCAACAGAAAAGTAATTTTAGAAATTTAGGTGTTGTCCCACAAGTGCTATTTTTATTTGCTATTTCGTGCTATTTTTATTTGCTATTACGTGCTATTTTTATTTGCTGTTGTTAAAATAAACGTTTTGTTAATTTTCAGCTTTTAGCCTTTCATTGGATCTGGATCCAACTGGATATCCTCCATTTATCTATCAATCTAAAGCACAGATATCATTCCACAATTCTCGACAAATAGTAGATCCCTATGAACAAGGATTTTCAATGGAGATGGGAAAACGTTATTCTTTTCGCTTGAAGAAAGTAATCAAAAATATTTCATTATCTTAAATACATAAAAATGAGTTTGATATAATTACCTTTCAATATTTTTTAAACAAGGCATTAATAATAAGTCACTCTTTACACCGCAGACAAACAGGATGAACTTTATAGTCAAATTGATGACTAAAATGATTGTGTGAGAGGTGTCGCAAAAAATTATTACTGTAAAGGTTCGAAATGTTCATTCAAACAGCTCTAAAAAAATTATATTTTTTATTTATTTACTTTTGTTCTGATGCAGGACTTGTTAAATTATGTTTTTCAACAGCAACTTCCAAACGTAATATAGAACTACAAATACGTTTATATTGAATCAAGGAAGTGAGTTTGTTCGTGTGTGTATATTTTTCTTATAAATCCATCTAAAATCTTCTGAACTGCGGTCCTGAAATTTGGAGAGTGGGTGCAAGGAAGAATTTTAGCATGGGTCATGAAAATCATTCGAAAATTACATTTAATCATTTCTGAAGAGACGTCCGAAAAAGGAATTTTTTTTTGTTCGTTTAGCTTTAGATATTGGTATGAAATGAAATGTAAGCGATTCTGATTTTTTTTTAACATTTAAAAAATAACATTAATAGTGTTTATTAGCTTGTAGCTTGATCAAAAGAAAAAAGTTTCTTTGTTAATTTATTACTCGTTTATCAATAGTTTATTATTATTATTTTATTTTTCATTCCATATTTCAGACAGCAATATGAACGCGTATTAAGACCAAGGAATACGCTGTTTGAATTCTAAAACTATGTGCATGTTTTGCTAATCACCAACTCAAGCTCTAAGAAAGTTCTAGCAATAAAGTTTAGTTCAGGAAAATGGTTAACACTATCCCGAAATTCGAGATTGACTAATCTTTTGGTTCTGATTTGTTTAAATCAGTTCTTGTTTTCATTCGCAACTTATATAATAGGTGTGGTGTAGATAATTTAGTTTCTCATTGTGTATGTATATATATATGGGTCATTCTCACGAAAACTGTCATTTTTCAGTTCATAAAATCCCAAAAAAGTAAAGTGAATAAAAAGCTCTGAAACTTTCTATATTAATAGAAATATGTAATGGCATTATAAAGAAAGTATATATCCTATAAATTATACTTAATATTTAAATTAATTAATTTTTTAAATAATTAATTTATAATTATTAATTTATAATAATTAATAATTAATTAATTAATTTAATAAATAAATTAATTAGTTTAATAAATCAATTTATTAATTTATTTTTCAAATTAATTAATAAGTAAATTAATTATTTTCACTATTTAAAAAGTGAGGGACTGACAC
>NC_092208.1:36027659-36033399 GCF_043381705.1 Parasteatoda tepidariorum
GAACCAACAAAGTATAAAAAAAAAGCGTTTATGTTTGTTTAATCTCTTAAGCTTATTTTTTAATCATGAGAAATGCACACAGAGGACACAAGGTGGAGGCTATCGGTTTCCTATCTGAATTAAGTGCTTTTGTGCTATCGAGGCCGCACTTGCTGCCGGAATGCATCTACGTAACAACGTACCTGTTCTTCTGCAACAGGTCCTTTAATTGCTACTAAGTATATCGACCTCAAAGCAGCGAAGTATGTGTTCATGCATGATGTCTTCATTATGTTCTCCATGTACGTAATCGCTTTGATGTCTCCATTATGTTCTCCATGTACGTAATCACTTTGATGAAATATTCTCAAGGAACGCGTGAACTCTAACAGGATCTCCACGTTTATCATATCACTATTAGTGTTACTTTTTCTAGTTTGTGAGCCAGCAAACACATTGGAGGATCTGAAAGCACTGATTTTATTTTATTTTATAACCGTAGTTGAGCAGCAGACCAATATTTGAGTTTACAACTACTAATATTCAACTACGTAGCCTTGTAATTTTGAACCCAATCCAGAAGACAAGGGAACTCCTGCAATAGGGAGTGAGAGAAATATGCCTTCATGGAGGGCTTTTCTTTATGGAACTAACCCACATTTACGGTACATGGAGAGGATGACCGCGAGAACCCACATGGTAGCCTGATGGTAACGAAACTCTCTCCCATGATCCGTCTACCACTGAGGATATTTCACGTCAGCACTATGTCGGTGCAAGTCAGATTCGGAATTCGTATCGACCAGCCATCGCTGGGTCTTGAACCCGGTTCACCTCATTGGAAGGCGAATGCTCTATCCTCTAAGCCAACGCGGCACTAAAAGGACTGATTGTCGTTTTGGTAGAAACCAAAAGCATGCGTGTCATTTTTAAATACTACCGGAAATAGTCCTTACATCAGTGCAGACTTCGCAGCAACGTCAGTAATCGCCATATTGAACAAATTTTACAATAATCAATCGAATAAATTTTCAAAACAGTTTTTGGGGTCTAAAAATTCGATACGCTAGTAGTGTAGTTAATATATATGATGCTACGTTAGTTGTTAACAGTAAACGGAAATGCATTTTGCATAACTCGTGAATATTTATCTCATATACCATAATTATAAATAGAATTAAAAATCAGATGCCATTAATTTTATTGTTTTGAAACATGCCTTAAAATACGTTAATTTTAATAATAACTAAAAAAACAAAAACAAGGTTTCATATTTGAATTATAATTTCTTGCAAGTACCCATAGATACTATTAAAATTAAATTTACTACAGCTATAAATTAAACTATAAATGTAAAATGCTGTTAAAATTGATAAAATTAAAAAGTAATTGTTGAACATCATTAAAAAGTATTAATCTTTGCTTATTTCAGAGACGATTACACCAGAAAGAGCGAAAAAAGTTTCCGAATGTCGGATCAAAAATTGTAGACCAGCGTGCTTGTAAGTTTTAAATTCGCAAGTAAATTTTTCATCCAAAAAACGTTCACATGAAAAAAACAATTATTTTTAATTTTTGTGAAATGTATTTTTAAAAAGAACTGGACCTCTGTCGACAAACAGGGGCGTGCATACGTCTCTGAAAATTATAAGTTTCTTGCAGTTTCTGGCTGTTGATTGCTTGAATGAATGGAAAATGAATCATTTTTATTTTGTTTATTACTAGCTGAATATCCGTTCTTCACACGAGAATATTTATAAATAAATAAAAAAATCCGTAAATCAGTATTGAGAAACACTACGAAATCAACAAATCAAACGGAAAAGCATACACCGACGCAATTAAAGAACTTGGAAGAACCAGATAAGTGATATTTTTAGGGGAATTAACGAATCAGGGTTAATGAGATTAAAAAAAATAGTGTTTTAATGAATACGGATCTAACAGAAATGTTTTTGCGTTCTCTTAAATTTTAACATCATCAATTACAGCAGTTTTCAGTATGCTTGTATGATTCTTATTCATATTAGGCCATGGTAAATAAATAAAAACAAAGAAATATTTGTCCCACTTTCTAATAAATTGATAATAAAATAGTTCAGATGCAACTTTTTTTTTGTTCTGAAAATGTCATTAACCTGTTTCTTCTCCTAAGTTTCTAAATTAATATAGCTAAATAATTAAAATTTTTAATTTAATGTTATATATTGCTATCTGCGTTGGTTTTGTGTAATTGAAGTAAGCAAAGCTCGTTGTTTGTAATTCATACCATTGAATAAAGATTAAATGTATTTAACATCTCTTGGCATGATGCCATTACTCTCGGCCGATTCATGATAGTTAAAATTCCCCTTAAATTAAATACTTAATTCCAAAGTATAGGTATTAAAACTACTTGGTTCAGTTTAAAAAATCACCAAATATATCAATATAATATTTTATACCTATTTCAGCATATCTGGTACTTATTATATTACCCGTCAACATTCGAGTTTATACATATTTGTGAGTGATAGCCAACTAAAGCCAAATTTTAAAAAAAATATATACATTCGAACTTCATAAGGATTTTGGAAACTGACCATTTCTCTATCTGACTTTTAATTTACTGTTAAAATATTTATAAGTAGTGGTGGAAAAAATTTCTTTTATTTCTAATTCTTTAAAATATTAATACACTGGATATTAATACCACTGAAAAAATATTTTCTGAAACTGCGGACAACCAGTTGTAGAATTTTTATCAGAACCAATTCACCATTTACCATAATACCAGTAGTACATATTACCGTCAGGGATACATATGAATTAAACGTCATCTGTGAATGGGAATTTTTTACGGTTTTCTTAAACAAATTTCCCATTAATCTTTCTTCCATGAGCTTGGTTCTTGACCTCATAGCTTATTTTATTTTACTTCAATTAATACACCTTATCAACATTAATCTTCAGTGTCAATAATAACATGCAGATATTTTACGGCTACCCAAAACGCAAATAAGTATCTTTTCTATTTTTTTTTGCTTTTGAGTTTAGAAGTTACTTTTTTATTTCAATTAATACTTATTACCAACAAAGATTAAGCATCATTGTCGTCAATGATGATATGACGATTTATTACTGTTGTTGTAGGCAAATAAATACTTTTACACCATTTCTTTTGTTTTCTAGTAAATTGCTTATTTCTTTTATTTCAATCTGCATATATTACCTTAATTAATTAAGCAGAAATGGCCTAATTAAGACACATTATGCCAATTTTTTATGTTTTTCCTAAACGAATTAGTACCACTTTCCCATTAACGCGTTGAATGCCACTCTAATTTTACGTGGCTTGCCGGTCTCGCAAAAATGATTTTCTAGTATGCGTTGCATATTTTGATAAAATATTACTTACAACAAACAGTTAATTTTTGCAATTATTCGAGACACATTTAATTCAATGAGGTCACCGGTGACCTCAGTGTTACTACGAACAAACTTAGTACCGGTCACTCCCATGCAGAGTTGGGCGTCGATAACAGTAATCAATTACAACTGTACAGTAATCGAATTACTGTTATGTACAGAATCGTAATTTTTGATTACATCAGAGTTGAGCAAAAGTGTAATCGATTACATTTTTCAATTACGATAATCAATTACTTATAATCATGATAACAAATTTTGATTACAACTGTAATCGTGATTACAATACTCAATTACAGTAATCAATCACTTGTAATCATTTACTGTTGTTGTAGGCAAATAAATACCTTTACTCCATTTCTTTTGTTTTCTAGTAAATTGCTTATTTCTATTATTTCAATCTGCATATATTACCTTAATTAATTAAGCAGAAATGGCCTAATTAAGACACATTATGCCAATTTTTTATGTTTTTCCTAAACGAATTAGTACCACTTTCCCATTAACGCGTTGAATGCCATTCTAATTTTACGTGGCTTGCCGGTCTCGCAAAAATGATTTTCTAGTATGCGTTGCATATTTTGATAAAATATTACTTACAACAAACAGTTAATTTTTGTAATTATTCGAGACACATTTAATTCAATGAGGTCAACGGTGACCTCAGTGTTACTACGAACAAACTTAGTACCGGTCACCGGTGACCCCCATGCAGAGTTGGGCGTCGATAACAGTAATCAATTACAACTGTACAGTAATCGAATTACAGTAATCGAATTACTGTTTGCACAGAATCGTAATTTTTGATTACATCAGAGTTGAGCAAAAATGTAATCGATTGCATTTTTCAGTTACGATAATCAATTACTTATAATCATGATAACAAATTTTGATTACAACTGTAATCGTGATTACAATACTGAATTACAGTAATCAATCACTTGTAACAATTTACTGTTGTTGTAGGCAAATAAATACCTTTACTCCATTTCTTTTGTTTTCTAGTAAATTGCTTATTTCTATTATTTCAATCTGCATATATTACCTTATATCTTACCTTATACCTTATATCTGCATATATTAATTAAACATAATTGGCGTATTTAAGCCTCATTAGTGCCAATTTTTTATGTTTCTCCTAAACGAATTAGTACCAATTTACCATTAACACGTTGAATGCACGCCAATTTTACATGGCTTGCCCGTCTGGCAAAAATGATTTTCTATAGTCTGTTCAACGAGAACTGATAGTGAAAGTAAACAAAGCGGCTTTGCTATTTGGCGCAATACAGTTGTCTACTTGGCACCGGAATAATGACAAATAGCGCCAACAGTCAAGCAGAAACTCTTTTTTTTAGAGGGTTGTTTGTTTTGCCGTGTTGTCTTTTTGCAGGTGTTTCATGAGCAATATGGAAAATAAAGTTATGGATTTAAGTCCTCCTAAAAATCGCCAGAAGAAATCTTACATAAGTAAAGCTGAGAAGGAAATAATATTGAACATTTATAAAACATAAGTGCATTCAAAACCAGATGTTCCAATCATTGATGTGGCTGACCATGTGGCTTCTGCATCGGGAGTTAGCACAGCTTCTGTTTTCAGAATTATTAAAGAATATAAAAGGGATCAGGGGCGTACGCAAGGGGGGAGAGGTTTAGGGGTTTAAACCCCCCCCCTTGAGCTCAGACAAAGTGAATTTACAAAATAATACAGACAAAAATAAAAATTTTAGTAGAAATTATGCGGGTTATTATTTTTTAAGACTATATATTTTTATTTGCCTTATGCCTACTTTTTTTTTCTCACTGTATTTCTCAGAATACTGATAAAACATTTACTATAATAGGGTTATATTTTTGAAACCAAATTCACGTGATACTGCTACGGGCGAGCCCCGATCTCTGGTTCCTTTCTGACCTGCCAGTCGCGATAGTTTTCGAGACTGGCTGGCATTCGCGAGGTCTGGAATCCTTGACGTTCTGTCGTCTTTGAGACAATTCAAGAATTTTGTAGATGCGGTTAAAAAAAATTATATGAAAGGGGGTTACATTTATTTTCGATTTTAGTCAGACTAAGAGTTATCTCTGCCGTTTGTCCTTCGGAGCTTGTTTCTAAATCTGTTTTTATTTGGAGACTCTGTGCTCGTTGAAGTTATTCATTCCAGCTCGAAACTTTGAGATCGTAGCTTAGTGGATATTTCTGTGCCAATATATATGTATATATTTTTGCTGTTCTTGGATCTTTAGGATGTCTAAACGCAAGAATTTAACAATTTTTAATTACTTTGAGAAAAAATCACGACCTGAAATTAGTGAGGTGACAGCATCTAGTACCAATCGCAATCCTATGTGGTTC
>NC_092208.1:36034982-36040934 GCF_043381705.1 Parasteatoda tepidariorum
GTGTTAAATTTTCAAACTCCTAGAAATATTGGTCGTTCTACCTGTTTCAACGAGTGCAAACGAAAGATCCTTTTCGACTTTGCGCCGTTTGAAGACTTATTTACGCAACTCAACGGGAAATAATAGAATGAATGGATTGGCGCTCTTAAGCATTCATAGAAAATTTACCCCAGCTGTCGAAGACATTTTAAACGAACTTGCAAAAAAACCCCGTCGTTTGGATATTACAGTATAAATCAATAAATTTTTAGCGTGTTTGTATACTGGTTTAATTCCCTATTTGTTGGTAAGTCATTTTTTAGTTAAATTCATTGGTTTTCTACAGAATATTCACATTTATATGGTTATTATTTAGGTAGCTGTTACAGTATGAGTAGTTTTTTCTGGCTTGATTTATTCCTACTTTTTAATAAAAATAAAATATTTTACCTCTTATTAAAAAAGAAATTATATTCTTAAACTTAAAAAATAAAAACAAAATTTAATTAAACAATGTTGTCGAAATAAAAATTCAAAATTGTCTAGCTGTCTAAATTAGGGAAGTAATAGTGCTTTATTACATACTCGAATTTAAGACTATNTCAGAATTATTAAAGAATATAAAAAGGATGGTATATTACATTCCCCGAAGAGGACTAAACCTCGTAAAACTTTTTTGGATGACATTGACGATTTCGACAAAAATGCTGTAAGAAGAAAAGTTCACGATTTTTTCCGCCGTAACGAAATTCCGACAATAAACAAAGTTCTCAAAGCTGTGAACGATGATTCTGATTTACCAAACTTTAAAAGAACGACATTTTATTCCCTGTTAAAAAAATTAGACTTCAAACTTAGGCTATTTAACTTTTAATAAATTTTTTAAAAAATTGTAATTATGAAATTAAAGAGTATTTTTTATCATATTCTTTCAATTCTATACGACTTTTACGATAGAATTATAAAAGCTATGTTTTGCATAGATATTTATGCAAAATATGTTAAAACTAATTTAATTTAAACTTTAAAAAAAATTGCATTAAAACTATTCTTAAAACAAAATTATGTGTTTACTGAAACAATTAGAAACGTATTTTCATGTAAATATTTTAATTTTGCATTTTCTTATCTAAATTTAAGTTATCAAAAACCAAACATCGTTTTTGTTTTTCTATAAAAGCAAAAGCTCTGTCAATTCAAATGAAATCGCCCATTCAGTGAAGAAACCGTTGAAGTGTCAAACGTTGACGATCAAACAGCAACCCTTATGTTTACTTCCACTATCAGTTCTCGTTAAACGGACTATAGCATGCGTTGCATATTTTGATAAAATATTACTTACAACAAACAGTTAATTTTTGTAATCATTCGAGACACATTTAATTCAATGAGGTCACCGGTGACCTCAGTGGCACTACGAACAAACTTAGTACCGGTCACCGGTGACCCCCCATGCAGAGTTGGGCGTCGATAATAACAATCGATTACAACTGTATTTGATTGCAGAAAGTTGCTGTTATGTAATCAATTACTTGAAATAACAATTACAAGTAATTGATTGCATAACAGTAATCGAATTACTGTTATGTACAGAATCGTAATTTTTGATTGCATCAGAGTTGAGCAAAAATGTAATCGATTACATTTTTTAATTACAGTAATCAATTACTTGTAATCATGATAACAAATTTTGATTACAACTGTAATCGTGATTACAATACTCAATTACAGTAATCAATCACTTGTAATCATGAGTATAAACGTTGATAAGTTTGATTACAACTATAATCATGATTGCTTAACCAATTACTGTAATCAATTACTGTAATCAATTACTTGTAATCGTGATAACAAGTGAAGATAAAGTAATCATTATTATAATCATGATTACAAGTAATCAAAATATATGATTATATGTAATTATGATTAAATGTTATCTTGATTACACGTAATCTTGATTACATTTAATTATGATTACATGTAATCTAAATACATGATACAAAGATTGTTGCATATTTATATACGATTATATTTTACTTTAGATAGTATAATGATTCATTTTGTATGTATTTACATTTTGCACGGATATGTATGTATAAATAAATATAATGCATGCACATATCATTTTATCTAATGCATATGTAGATCACAGCATATATGTACAGACATTTTAGTTACACGCATATACATACACTTGTATTGAATGTATAAAATATATATATGTATGTATATAGCAAATAGTTACGTACGCATATACGAACAATGAATACATGTACATTTATACACAATGAATATATGCATTTTAAGCAAATACTTGTGTATGTAAAATGTATAGTTATGTTCATGTACTCATGTCTATACAAATACTTGTTGTTTGTACGAATATACATACATTGTACAATGTATATATATGTAAAATATATGTACATATACATGTACATCATATGCATGTCCAATGTATGCATAACATATGTACATACATACATTTGACACGCATATATTGTACAGATTTACATAGTGTACAGATGTACACATTCAGATACAGTACATATGATGTCCTTATAATATACAAATATTGTACATATGTGCATGCATATATTGGACATAAATCTTCGTGCAAATGTTACATGTGTGCATACGCGTTATCCCTAATATGTGTAATATATACAATGTAAATATATCCAATGAATGTATCCACACACGTACAATACTCATATGTTGCATGTATGTATAGCCATATGTACTATATATGCACGTACAATGTATGAATCTATGTACGTACATTGTACATACGTGCATACATTACATGTATACATATGTACATACATTGTATTAACGTATATATACAATATATGTATATCTGAGGAAAATATGTGCTTATGTAGAATGCAATAAATAAAATGTGAATAAGTTAACTAAAAACGATTCGAGCAAGCTAAATGACAAAATCAAATGATATTTAAATTTAGTTTTCAGCTTTAATTGTTCTATATATTTTAAAACTGTTAGAATAAAAAATAAATTTTAGGTATTTTCATAAAATGTTTGACACTTGTTTCTGTATATCATAATGAATAGTTCATAGAAATTTTTTGATGGCAATAAAGAACGGTTAATCTTGAATGTGAAAATAATATTTAGGAATTTAAAATAAGGTTATCGCTTGCTCTCCGAAAAATAAGCGATTGAGTTTTATATGTTTTAGAACAAATTTTAAAACTAACATTTATACCTTTACAGTTATATAATTTTCTAATGCATGTGCAATGAATGTGAAGACATGCATTGTAAATACAGATATTTAAATTTTCGCAGGTATTTGTACATTACATGCATATATGGCAACGTTACTTTTAAAAAGTAACGAGTAAAAGTACAAGTATTTTTAAAAAAAGTAACGAGTAAAAAGTAAAAAGTTCTTATTTTAAAAAGTAACGAGTAAAAAGTACAAGTAAAAGTACAAGTACTAAANGCATATATTGTACAGATTTACATAGTGTACAGATGTACACATTCAGATACAGTACATATGATATCCTTATAATATACAAATATTGTACATATGTGCATAAATATATTGGACATAAATCTTCGTGCAAATGTTACATGTGTGCATACGCGTTATCCCTAATATGTGTAATACATACAATGTAAATATATCCAATGAATGTATCCACACACGTACAATACTCATATGTTGCATGTATGCATAGCCATATGTACTATATATGCACGTACAATGTATGAATCTATGTACGTACATTGTACATACGTGCATACATTACACGTATACATATGTACATACATTGTATTAACGTATATATACAATATATGTATGTCTGAGGAAAATATGTGCTTATGTAGAATGCAATAAATAAAATGTAAATAAGTTAACTACAAAACGATTCGAGCAAGATAAATGACAAAATCAAATGATATTTAAATTTAGTTTTTAGCTTTAATTGTTCTATATATTTTAAAACTGTTAGGATAAAAAATAAATTTTAGGTATTTTCATAAAATGTTTGACACTTGTTTCTTTATATCATAATGAATAGTTCATAGAAATTTTTAGATAGCAATAAAGAACTGTTAATCTTGAATGTGAAAATAATATTTAGGAATTTAAAATAAAGTTATCGCTTGCTCTCCGAAAAATAAGCGATTGAGTTTTATATGTTTTAGAACAAATTTTGAAACTAACATTCATTCCTTTACAGTTATAAAATTTTCAAATACATGTGCAGTGAATGTGAAGACATGCATTGTAAATACAGATATTTAAATGTTCGCATGTATTTGTACATTACATGCAATTATGTACATTTATACGTTGAATGTACATACAAATATTGTCTGAATGTATAAAATTTCTTTGTACATTCCTACCTTATATGCGCATATGTATTATCGAATTATATAGATATATACGTACATACATATGTACATAGGTTGTGTGTACAATCCATATATCTATGCACTTGTAAACGTACATGGATGCATATTATTTACTCAGCTATATGTACTTATAGTGTACCTATAAACAAAATTCTTACATTTTGTACGTAAATACATACAATGTATATACAAACGTACATTGTATATACCTGCAATTATCGTACATTTACGCAATGAATGTACTTACGTACATAAATGCGTGTTTACGTATATACATTATTTTCACATACGTTCATAATAATACGTTTATTATGTATTGTCTGTGTTTACGAACATACAAAACATTGCATTTGCATACAAATTATCATACATGCATACATGTATCATAAATGCATAATTATGTGTACTAAGCATATGCGTATTGTATGTATTATGCATATTACAAGATAATTATGTGCATTATAAGTACAAACAATGCTTGTGCAAACATTGTACATGCATATATAGGAATCAAGAATTGTATATACATGCATGCGTACATTCCATGTACATAAAAATATGCAACCCTATACATACTTACATAAATGTATTTACATATAGTGTGCAATCGTAATTACTTGTAATCGTCTAGTTTGATTACAAGTAATCACAATTACTTGTAATAGCAATTAATTGTAATCATGATTACATGTAATCATATATTTTGATTACTTGTAATCATAATTACCCGTAATCGTTTTTGTTGTAATTACTTGTGATCGCAATTACTTGGAATCATGATTACAGTTGTAATCAAAATTTTAGTGAGTTGGAATCAAGATTACAAACAATTGATTACTGTAATCAATTATTGTAATCACGATTACAGTTGTAACCTAAACTTTTAAAAATGTAATCTCGATTACAAGTAAATGATTACTGTAATCGACTATTGTAATCCTAATTACAACTGTTATCAAAGTTGTAATCATGATTAGAAGTAATTGATTGCTGTAATCGAAAAATATAATCGATTATATTTTTGCCCATTTCTTCCACCATGGTATTCAGCGTGTTAGTTTTTGCTTTTGAATACATAAATATAATCCGAAATACATAATTATAATAATACATAAATATAATCGCAATCCGATGCTCGCTTTGCTCGCTCTTTGGATACGTTCTTAACGTCTAGCTTTTGTATACTTTTTTGAACACTGAAGTTCTCACTGTAGAAAATTCTAAACCTGTGCATTTCAATATTAATTTGAAATTGCAAACAGTTCACATATTTTTCTTAATCACAATATTCTAAATTTCAGTTGTTGAGGAAAGTAACTCTTGTAAGTTTTGTTTTAAAGTCTTTCCCACCAGAGGGCTAAACCCATGTGCTGTAAAACAATATGAAATAGTACTGAACGCCGGATGTAAAGCATCGGCTTCGATGAAGATAATTTTGTGAGAATTTTTTTTGTAATTCGGTGAGAATTCACCCGATTAGACATATGATGCTCACTACGTGCTCTTGCGCGCCGAAGCCTATCAATTAAAACGTATTAGCGTTTTATATAATATAGATTAGCCATATGATGCTCA
>NC_092208.1:36040977-36063528 GCF_043381705.1 Parasteatoda tepidariorum
TACAAATACTTGTACTTTTTCCCTAAAAAAGTAACGAAAGTACAAGTAAAAGTACTAAATTTAAAAAGTAACGAAGTACAAGTAAAAGTACGTACTTTTTACTTGTTCCGGCGGTACAAGTAACGAAAGTAAAAGTACTGCCATATATGATTACATGCAATTATGTACATTTATACGTTGAATGTACATACAAATATTGTCTGAACATATAAAATTTCTTTGTACATTCCTGCCTTATATGTGCATATGTATTATCGAACTATATAGATATATACGTACATACATATGTACATAGGTTGTGTGTACAATCCATATATCTATGCACTTGTAAACGTACATGGATGCATATTATTTACTCAGCTATATGTACTTATAGTGTACCTATAAACAATATTCTTACATTTTGTACGTAAATACGTACAATGTATATACAAACGTACATTGTATATACGTGCTATTATCGTACATTTACGCAATGAATGTACTTACGTACATATATGCGTGTTTACGTATATACATTATTTTCACATACGTTCATAATAATACGTTTATTATGTATTGTCTGTGTTTACGAATATACAGAACATTGCATTTGCATACAAATTATCATACATGCATACATGTATCATAAATGCATAATTATGTGTACTAAGCATATGCGTATTGTATGTATTATGCATATTACAAAATAATTATGTGCATTATAAGTACAAACAATGTTTGTGCAAACATTGTACACGCATATATAGGAATCAAGAATTGTATGTAGTACATGCATGCGTACATTCCATGTACATAAAAATATGCAACCCCATACATACTTACATAAATGTATTTACATATAGTGTGCAATCATAATTTCTTGTAATCGTCTAGTTTGATTACAAGTAATCACAATTACTTGTAATAGCAATTACTTGTAATCATGATTACATGTAATCATATATTTTGATTACTTGTAATCATGATTACCCGTAATCGTTTTTGTAATTACTTGTGATCGCAATTACTTGGAATCATGATTACAGTTGTAATCAAAATTTTAGTGAGTTGGAATCAAGATTACAAACAATTGATTACTGTAATCAATTATTGTAATCACGATTACAGTTGTAACCTAAACTTTTAAAAATGTAATCTCGATTACAAGTAAATGATTACTGTAATCGACTATTGTAATCCTGATTACAACTGTTATCAAAGTTGTAATCACGATTACAAGTAATTGATTACTGTAATCGAAAAATGTAATCGATTATATTTTTGCCCATTTCTTCCACCATGGTATTCAGTGTGTTAGTTTTTGCTTTTGAATACATAAATATATTTTTCTATTCCATGACCGTTGGTTTTAAATAAGTAATTACTTAGAAACACCTTTAAAATAATTAATATAAATAAAATAAAAGCACGTGGTATCAGACAAAGTGTACATTTTGTTAGGTAAACCACTAGTGCTACCTCATAATGTTCATTGAATTCATCTGGCATAGCGAATATAAAATAATTTAATAGTAAAATACGTACAATAAACTATTTTTTGATCAAATGAAGCTATAAGCTAGAAATTATCACTGATGTATCTTTAAATTATGTGAAAACTGATTTGTTCAATTTTAAACAACTAGGAGGCTTCGCCCCCTGCTCGCTGGCACTCACCAACCCCCGGAACTGCTTTCGCAGTTTATTTCGGATTTCTTCGCAATCCGATGCTCGCTTTGCTCACTCATTGGATACGTTCTTAACGTCTAGCTTTTGTATACTTTTTTGAACACTGAAGTTCTCACTGTAGAAAATTCTGAACCTGTGCATTTCAATATTAATTTGAAATTGCAAACAGTTCACATATTTTTCTTAATCACACTATTCTAAATTTCAGTTGTTGAGGAAAGTAACTCTTGTAAGTTTTGTTTTAAAGTCTTTCCCACCAGAGGGCTAAACCCACGTGTTGTAAAACAATATGAAATAGTACTGAACGCCGGATGTAAAGCATCGGCTTCGATAAAGATAATTTTGTGAGAATGTTTTTGATAATTCGGTGAGAATTCACCCGATTAGACATATGATGCTCACTACGTACTCTTGCTCCCCGAAGCCTATCAATTAAAAATGAAAACTGTTGCCAACGCGAGAAAGGAAATATCATCGGTTTTATTGATACATACGTATTAGCGTTTTATATAATATAGATAACTAACGGTTAACCAATCGGAAAATTCCATTAGGTTTGTCGCTCATCCTGCTAGAACGATTTATCGCAGAATGTCTAATGTTGACAGTGACCGCTTCCTCGTACTTGAAACTATCTGTATGCCAAATTTCATTACTTTCTATTTTACAGTTTAGGAGTCTATAAGGGACATACGCACACAGACGTATTACATTCATTTTTATATATCTGGATTATAACCGAATTCAAGTTACATTAGATTATTACTCATATAATACTATATGGATAAAGAGTGGTGAACATAAGAACTTAGATAAACTGCAATTTTTTTGTGTTCAAATGTCTCCAATGTAATTATAATTTTAACTTAATTGAAATTATTTTAAAAAATGGAAGTTGAAACAATAATATAACAATAGAAAAACTATATGGTAGTTCATTGTATCCAAATCTCTTGCTGCTATTACAGCAGCACAAATCGATATAGTTAAAAGTTATCGATATCGATCAAATTTAATCCCATTCTGGTCGTAAACTTTGGATTAATAGATTTCTTTTGATTTATTGGCTGCTGTTTTACAAAGTTGACAAAGAGAAAACTGGTTAGAAATAGGCTAAACATGACTTAAATGTCATAAATAACTGTTTAAACTCATAAGAATTATGAAAATAACATATTCGCAAAATCGGTATTTCATGTGGTAATAGAGCTTTTGAGAAACAGACTTTACTGAGTCATGACGTTACTAACACACATAGATGTTAAAAAGTCATACTAAAATTTTACAATTTAAAGGTACATTAAGCAAATAAATAAATATTTATTATTTTTTCAATTTTTTGCAGCGACGTATTCTACGAAGTTTCCACGGATGTTTCTGAGATAGGCCAAGTAAGTCTATAAACTATTTTTTAAAAAAATACTGTAAAAACTATGCCATTTGTAATTGTATTTGCAACTGGCAACCAGATAATGGTCTTAATAATAATAATATAAAATAACTGGTTTAAAGACCAAGCGTTTTGATAATATGTATTACTATTGAGTTTTGAAGGGTCACTGATTACTAGTGTAATATGTCTCATTCAAAAAAGCCACTCTGATTTTGTGCTATATTTTGGCGTGAAGAGATTCCATGAGAACCAAACAACAGTAACAGTATTAAAAGAGTTTATAACCAAACACTCATTTCTAAAGAGCAATTAGGGCGGGAAAGTGTCCAGTCGAAATAAAGCTGCAGCTTTTAATAGCCAATATATCGACCATCTTAAAGCATGGCCTGAAACACATGATGTTGCATATCATTTTCTAAGCCTTCCAGAAAAAATTCACTGTCATCCCAGTCTGCCACAGACTGAAACTTCTGGTTTTTAGTACATACAGTTCTACTGAGGATAGTCCCTACGTTTCCATCCATGGCAAGCACCCTATTATCCAAAAAAACTTTACTCGCAAGATTTTTGGACTTGATGCATTGTCTCACAGGAAAAAAACTGATTTGTCCCAACAATTCTCATTACAAATGGCAATAAATTGGTTTTAAGCATCGATTCCTAATCGGTAGCTTCTATGGCGGAGAAAGTTGACTAAATTTAACACCTTAGCCGAAGCCTAATGTTAAAGATCACCCATCTTACTGTAAATTGGAGAAGGATTTTTTTTTATCACCCACTGTTTTGTTTTATCAACAGTTATTTGCGAAATAAAAGAGTTAAACAACATCTCAAATTAAAGAGTTAACTACAAGAAAAAGATGAGAAAAAAGAAGTATTTGTATGCCCCAGACAGTCGTTATATCAATGGAACTAGAGAGGAAGATGATTACTTCTCCATTATACAGCAGGATGGAAGTACAATAATAATGGAGCTGGAATAGCCTGGTCTGAAGGCTTGTGTTCGTGAGGTCGAATTCCGACGACTGACGAGTCCCCATGTGCGCATGTTAAATTTGTGTGGGCATATAACTAGTGCATGTTAAATTTGTCGAAGTTACTAAGTCCTCCAAGTTTTTATAGCAAACCAATTTCTCTGATATTAGACGATATATTATATAAATATAGAATATTTATTATAGCAAGTATTATATTAATATATTATAATAATTAGACCAAATTATTAGACACGATGTAGTTTTTTAATACTTATATGTTTTGAACTAGTTCATATGCAATACTTTTATGCTTAAACATATACTATGTAATGGGTTTTTATTCAAGAGACTCTTTATATACTTCCTATCTTTATTTATATCTAACGTAATGCATTACAATATTAACTAATTGATACACGAACATAAAGCAAGTACAAAACGGTTTCAGCCACAATAACAATAAAGCTGTACAATATCTCCTGATATTTAAGATTTAACATGGAGTATTATAGTGCATATAATAATTTGGCAAGGAACTGTACAAGATTACATTATATTTATGCTTTTGATTTTCTTTAAACCATTTAAAAAACAATTTCTTTAGAGAGATTATTCTTGCCACTGATTTGTATTTCTTTTTTTTTCAGGGAGAATGCAGCGTTGATAAAAATAACGATCCGTAAGAAAATTCCATAATATTTCATATTCATAGATCCCACTTATTGCTAATCTTACAAGCGCATCCGTAATCACCGCTTTTATTAAATGTTTTCTTAACCTTGTCAAATACATTAAAACTACGGGTAACATATTATAACAAAATTGCTGATAAACAGACATATTTTCTAATCATTATGAATAACCCGACAACAGAATTTGTCCTGATGTCTTTAATGATTCGTCAGGTTATAGAACATTTTCCTGAACCCAATTATGCATATTTTTCAAATTCCACTTTTGACATGATTTGTAAAAAATATTTAAAAATCTCGGTCAATATGAAACAATTTGCGTAAACTTGATAAATTGAAATGAATATAATTAATTGTCTTCATCTATACAGTGTTAAAATTGTTTTTTTTTTTCCTACATGGTTTTAAATTTATCATAAAACTTTTACTTTCTTTTTATTGCATTTTACCACGCATTATTACCGATCTTTGCACGGGTTGCTGGAAGGAATATTTTTTAATCAGCACTCTCTCTAAACAACAGTGCACAAAATGGAAAAGCATCTACCAAAACTATTCAAACAGCTTAAAATAATTTCTAATTTTTTTACTCTGATTTGTTCTATCTTCCGGATGACTTTATATTACGGATTAATAAAAAAACACTTTCTTATATGTTCAACTTATTAAGATAAAGATAAGCTATATTCAGTCTTTAGGTTTATAACTCATCGTAGTATAGAAACACGTTTCAAAAGCACAAAACAAAATATGTATGTGCGATTTCAGATACCTTGCAAAATACTTCGTGGTGCCTCCGCCCGTGTTGATTTTACTTATGCTTACCTGCTAAAATGTATTAAGAGTATTAATTATTAAGAGAACGTTTAGTAAACTTTTCATGATTAATTAGACCTGTAAACATCACTGTTGTAACATTTTGAAGTAATGAAAGAAATAAAGTACTGCAGTTCATATTTTAACAGTGAGTAATTCCTTTGAAAAAAATTTGTATCGAATTTTTGAGCAGTCCCGCAGTGGACTGATAGTAAATAAATGGTTCCCAGTAGAACACCGAAGTCAAGCATGACTGGCTGTTGTCAGTAAGAGGGCTTGTGATCACTTTGATAAGCCTGCGTAGGGACCGAGGGTATGTGGCATCGATCTTCGTTAAACTGTTCTACCATAAAGTGCTCGACTTCGCGCTTTAGTCGTCGGTCTACCAAAGCAAGAGAGCCATCCCCTCTGCAGAGGATCAAAATTGCGATGGTATGTCTTTGGATGATCCTCAGGGATACTTCTCAGGCCGTCGCCAATAGCCCATTGTGTAGATCTAGTGATGCGTAAATAAATGTACCAAAGTACCAATTTTGAACGATTTTTTAGGTTTGTATGTAAAAATTATTGCTTGAATTGTATGTCCAAATTAAAGGACTTTAAAAGAATTATACACAAATGACTTTATAAGAAAGTCATATTATTATATTAGATAACTATGCGAATTTAACATTCCTGAGACAATAAAATATGATGAAAAATTTCTAACTTTTTTATTGTCACAGAACCTTTAATCGATCTCTGCCATTCTATAAAATTTGAGCCGTGATAGCTCAGGGGATAGAAAGTTCACCTTTCAATGAGGTGAACCAGGTTCGAATCCCTACGATGACTTGTCGAAACGAATTCCGCACCCGGCTTGCACCGACCACAGTGTTGAAGTAAAATATCCTCATTGGGAGACAGATCGTGGATAAGAGTCCCCTTGCCATCAGGCTAACCTTGTACTGCTTAGTAGTTTTCCTCTCCATGTAACGCAAATGCGGGTTAGTTCCATCAAAAAGCTCTCCAGAAGGCAAATTTCTCCTAATGCTTAATCCAGAAGTTCTTTTGTCTTCTGGATTGGGTTCAAGGCTACGGAGTTGAACATTAGTAGTCGTAAGCTCCCAAAAATTGGGTCGGCTGCTTAGCGACGGTTATAAAATAAAAAGATATAAAATTTGTAAATTTTAACTTAACAGTCAAGGACACAATTATATTAAAAATCTCTACTATTAACTTTTAAATCTTCGAAGGAAGAGCTTCATTTATAGTTAGTATCAATTCGCAGCTCTCTCCAGAATTTATTTTTAATTAAAAATAGTGAGAATAATTAATTTAACAGAGTCGATGCTATAGATCAGGGGTCCCCAACCTTTTTGTACCTAAGAGCAAATACCAGAATATCGGTCGAATGGCGGGCACCATTTATTTTTTTAAGATAAATGTATAGTTGGTAGGCAAGTAAATGTATAGTTGGTAGGTAATAATAAACACGACATATAGTGCACAAAAATTTTTTTTTAAAAAATAATTTAGGAATAATACAGGGAAAGCCCTGCAGCTCCAAGTTCAAATTATTTAGTTTTTCCATTATGTCCGTTATGAAAGACAAATCTGCTAGTCAAAGAGGATCTCTTTGTTCTAAAAATGTTTGATTTTTGGCTACAAGGTAATTTTTTATTTCTCCAATTAAATGTTGAAACCTCTCAAGTACTTTACCTTTACTGAGCCAGCGTACCTCATTATGTATCTGCATAGCATAAGATTTGCATAACATTTATTGCGAGAATGGAAAACTGAAATATTTTATCGTCGGGTACAGGCAGCGGGCGCACCTAGATCGATCGACGGGCGCCATGGTGCCGGCGGGCATAGGGTTGGGGTGTGGCAACTCAAGCCACGAATAAGGTTAAATCCCCACAAAAGGGATTTTTACTAGGCGTCTTCCCTAACCGAGGGAGAATTCAATCAGAATGAATCTTAAAATGGCGGGATGAACATCTCGTGGAATCGGAAAAATCCGATTTGAATGTACAATGGACAATTAGAAAAATTTTATGTTTATTTGTGTTTATGTTTAGTGTTCCGATTGTTCTGTTTAATAAATATATAAAAAAGGAAAAATTTGGAAAATCATTAAAATTTTAACGGACAGGATATCACTATTGAATAACGCAACCCACAGGCTTGAAAGATAATAAGTAAATATTACATGGTGACCTTTGCTATAGATGATATTAATTAAGGATTAAATTAATAAGGCTTACCGAAAAACTTTCACTTGATACTATTTGACAAAAGAATTGGAACTCTTAAGTGATTCGAATATTGTTCTAAATTTCAATAATAACACATATTTGTATTGCGATATAATAATAATTATACAAATAATAATTTTTCAACCTGGTTTTTGTTAAAAGAAACAACATTAAATTGGGATATTTTATCATATTTTTTAAAATTTTTAATTTATGCTAAAGGGTAAAGTTTCTGAGAGATTAGTGTTAATCGATTTAATTAATACAATATTTTTAATAATACTATCATATGTTTGAATTCAAAAATACATGATGTATGGAAATTTCCTTTAATTTAACTTTTAAAAAAAACGTACATAAATTAATCTTTTAAGATCATTGAATTAGGCATTCGAATTATACGGGTTTAACCTGCTGAATCAGACGTTGAATTTAAGTAATAATTAATGAGAATTTTCCAGTTCTTTTCTTCGTGATTCTAGCTATGACACCCAAATTGTATTGCACAACTCGCTTTTCAAAATTAGAGCACTTTAAAAAATTGTGGAATTATAAAACTAAATCTACCAATGCATATCATGAATAGAATAAGAATATTTATCTTGATACAATAATTAAAGCACCTTTATTGACCATAATAATATCAATTGGTTAGAGTTCTAAAATGTCTTTATTAATAAGAGATACATTTTGCACTCGGATTATAAAAAAATGTATATGACCTAACATTTTCATAACCGTAAACTCTTAATTTTTTTTTAAAGATATGAGGGAATGATTTCAGTTTATATTGATTTGAGCACCTTGGAAATAACTACATATAACTGTAGTCCTAAAATTGAAGTAAGTTTTTTTTATTCATGATCATTTTTAATTTTTATCAAATTTCATTTCGAAAGCCGAGAATATTGCGTTCAAGATGTTTGACACAAATAAGGTCACGAGTGAAGCGCAAAATAATTTCCTTTTACGGTTTTCAAGTAGTAAATATTCCCGTATTTTATAAATTGATGTATTGAAAACATGTTTTTAATACATGTTTTAAAAGCATGTATAAATAACATTTTATTGATACTGTAGTCTTGTAGGAATACACTCGTCCTTTCTTGAAAGTATAACAGTTCCTGTTTGACATTTTTCATTCAATACAATAATTACTGTACAATACAATGAAATGTAATACGATGCAATGCAATGCAATGTAGAATAAAGTAAAAAATAAATAAAAAATTTAATCTTTGGTTCATTTTTTTAAAACAATTTATAATGTAAGTGAAGTTACAGTGTAAGTCTAATTTTAAATATTATCATTGTTAGTATATTGAATATTACATCGATATTGGATAGTACATCGATAAATACATATTTCTGTGCTGCTGAATCAATCGTCTTTGAATTTGTCTCTATAACTTTTTATCCGACAGTTTTTAAAAATTATTATTTTTCAAGATTATAATTAGAATATTTTTTTTAAAAATATGATCAACATTTCTTAAAAAGTAAAATTTTATAACAATTGATTCGTTATGAAAGTATAATTATCCATAGTTGTGTTTAACTTCTTTATTTTATTTTAGAGCATTGAACATTTTGGTAATATCGGAGGTTATGTCGGAATGTGGCTGGGCATATCTCTAGTTGCAGTTTTTGATTTCCTGAGTACAGCGTTCGATTTGCTGAAATTTCCTTTTCGAAACTTTCATGTTAAAAAGACTCGAGTGCGCAGAATAAATCTCCAAAAAAGGAACAAGTAAGACTTCGACGATTTTAAACAGATGTTAAATTCGGCAACGAAAATGTTACTACATTGTTCAATTTAGACTAAAGTAAAAAACAGCTCTAATAAAGTACAAATAAAAGAACAGTAATTGATATGCTATTGTCTCAGTCCTGTAAACAAAAAACCTTCTCCAGTGTCTAAATCTCAAATTAAATTCTTCAAATTAAATCATTTCTCGCAATCCACTAAGCTTTCCGAATCGAACTTTAACAGCATTTCAATTGTTTTANTTTAAACAAACATGTGATGGGTTTTTATTCAAGAGATTCTTTATATACTTCCTATTTTTATTTATATCTAACGTAATGCATTACAATATTAACTAATTGATACACGAACATAAGCAAGTACAAAACGGTTTCAGCCCTGATATTTAAGATTTAACATGGAATATTATAGTGCATATAATAATTTGGCAAGGAACTGTACAAGATTACATTATATTTATGCTTTTGATTTTCTTTAAACCATTTAAAAAACAATTTCTTTAGAGAGATTATTCTTGCCACTGATTTGTATTTCTTTTTTTTTCAGGGAGAATGCAGCGTTGATAAAAATAACGATCCGTAAGAAAATTCCATAATATTTCATATTCATAGATCCCACTTATTGCTAATCTTACAAGCGCATCCGTAATCACCGCTTTTATTAAATGTTTTCTTAACCTTGTCAAATACATTAAAACTACGGGTAACATATTATAACAAAATTGCTGATAAACAGACATATTTTCTAATCATTATGAATAACCCGACAACAGAATTTGTCCTGATGTCTTTAATGATTCGTCAGGTTATAGAACATTTTCCTGAACCCAATTATGCATATTTTTCAAATTCCACTTTTGACATGATTTGTAAAAAATATTTAAAAATCTCGGTCAATATGAAACAATTTGCGTAAACTTGATAAATTGAAATGAATATAATTAATTGTCTTCATCTATACAGTGTTAAAATTGTTTTTTTTTTTCTACGTGGTTTTAAATTTATCATAAAACTTTCACTTTCTCATTACAAATGGCAATAAATTGGTATTTAGCATCGATTCCTAAACGGTAGCTTCTATGGCGGAGAACGTCGACTAAATTTAACACCTTAGCCGATGCCTAATGTTAAAGATCACCTATCTTACTGTAAATTGGAGAAGGATTTTTTTTATCACCCACTGTTTTGTTTTATCAACAGTTAATAATTTATGGTTCATGTTATGTTCCCAAATTATGTTATGTTCAAGCAATAATTTTTACATGCAAACCTAAAAAATCGTTCAAAATTGGTACTTTGGTACATTTATTTACGCATCACTAGATCTACACAATGGGCTATTGGCGACGGCCTAGGAAGCATCCCTGAGGATGATCCAAAAACATACCATCGCAATTTTGATCCTCTGCAGAGGGGATGGCTCTCTTGCTTTGGTAGACCGCCGACTTAAGCGCGAAGTCGAGCACTTTATGATAGAACAGTTTAACGAAGATCGATGCCACATACCCTCGGTCCCTACGCAGGCTTATCAAAGTGGTCACAAACCCTCCTACTGACAACAGCCAGTGATGCTTGACTTCGGTGTTCTACTGGGAACCATTTATTTACTATCAGTCCACTGCGGGACTGTTAAACAATTCGATTGTATTGATTGATTGTATTGATGAATTGCATGTCCAAATTAAAGGACTTTAAAAGAAATATACACAAATGACTTTATAAGAAAGACCTATT
Source organism: Parasteatoda tepidariorum (assembly GCF_043381705.1). Classification (NCBI taxonomy): domain Eukaryota; kingdom Metazoa; phylum Arthropoda; class Arachnida; order Araneae; family Theridiidae; genus Parasteatoda; species Parasteatoda tepidariorum. Next base: position 36,052,268 of record NC_092208.1, read on the forward strand.
ATTATATTAGATAACTATGCGAATTTAACATTCCTGAGACTATAAAATATGATGAAAATTTCTAACTTTTTTATTGTCACAGAACCTTTAATCAATCTCTGCCAGGTTCGAATCCCTGCGATGACTTGTCGAAACGAATTCCGCACCCGGCTTGCACCGACCACAGTGCTGAAGTAAAATATCCTCATTGGGAGACAGATCGTGGATAAGAGTCCCCTTGCCATCAGGCTAACCTTGGACTGCTTCGTAGTTTTCCTCTCCATGTAATGCAAATGCGGGTTAGTTCCATCTAAAAGCTCTCCAGAAGGCAAATTTCTCCCAATGCTTAATCCAGAAGTTCTTTTGTCTTCTGGATTGGGTTCAAGGCTACGGAGTTGAACATTAGCAGTCGTAGGCTCCCAAAAATTGGGTCGGCAGGGATTGGGCATTCGAATTATACGGGTTTAACCTGCTGAATCAGACGTTGAATTTAAGTAATAGTTAATGAGAGGCATTTTTTTCCAGATCTTTTCTTCGTGATTCTAGCTATGGCACCCAAATTGTATTGCACAACTCGCTTTTCAAAATTAGAGCACTTTAAAAAATTGTGGAATTATAAAACTAAATCTACCAATAGAATAAGAAAATTTATCTTGATACAATAATTAAAGCACCTTTATTGACCATAATAATATCAATTGGTTAGAGTTCTAAAATGTCTTTATTAATAAGAGATACATTTTGCACTCGGATTATAAAAAAATGTATATGACCTAACATTTTCATAACCGTAAACTCTTAATTTTTTTTTAAAGATATGAGGGAATGATTTCAGTTTATATTGATTTGAGCACCTTGGAAATAACTACATATAACTGTAGTCCTAAAATTGAAGTAAGTTTTTTTTATTCATGATCATTTTTAATTTTTATCAAATTTCATTTCGAAAGCCGAGAATATTGCGTTCAAGATGTTTGACACAAATAAGGTCACGAGTGAAGCGCAAAATAATTTCCTTTTACGGTTTTCAAGTAGTAAATATTCCCGTATTTTATAAATTGATGTATTGAAAACATGTTTTTAATACATGTTTTAAAAGCATGTATAAATAACATTTTATTGATACTGTAGTCTTGTAGGAATACACTCGTCCTTTCTTGAAAGTATAACAGTTCCTGTTTGACATTTTTCATTCAATACAATAATTACTGTACAATACAATGAAATGTAATACGATGCAATGCAATGCAATGTAGAATAAAGTAAAAAATAAATAAAAAATTTAATCTTTGGTTCATTTTTTTAAAACAATTTATAATGTAAGTGAAGTTACAGTGTAAGTCTAATTTTAAATATTATCATTGTTAGTATATTGAATATTACATCGATATTGGATAGTACATCGATAAATACATATTTCTGTGCTGCTGAATCAATCGTCTTTGAATTTGTCTCTATAACTTTTTATCCGACAGTTTTTAAAAATTATTATTTTTCAAGATTATAATTAGAATATTTTTTTTAAAAATATGATCAACATTTCTTAAAAAGTAAAATTTTATAACAATTGATTCGTTATGAAAGTATAATTATCCATAGTTGTGTTTAACTTCTTTATTTTATTTTAGAGCATTGAACATTTTGGTAATATCGGAGGTTATGTCGGAATGTGGCTGGGCATATCTCTAGTTGCAGTTTTTGATTTCCTGAGTACAGCGTTCGATTTGCTGAAATTTCCTTTTCGAAACTTTCATGTTAAAAAGACTCGAGTGCGCAGAATAAATCTCCAAAAAAGGAACAAGTAAGACTTCGACGATTTTAAACAGATGTTAAATTCGGCAACGAAAATGTTACTACATTGTTCAATTTAGACTAAAGTAAAAAACAGCTCTAATAAAGTACAAATAAAAGAACAGTAATTGATATGCTATTGTCTCAGTCCTGTAAACAAAAAACCTTCTCCAGTGTCTAAATCTCAAATTAAATTCTTCAAATTAAATCATTTCTCGCAATCCACTAAGCTTTCCGAATCGAACTTTAACAGCATTTCAATTGTTTTACCTTATCTGAAGATCAGCTCCTAAATCTCAAAGATTTTGAAAAAGAATTTGAGTTTAACAAAACCAGAAATCAAGAGAAATAGAAAGTTCCTCATTCGTGGACTCCCAGTGAACTTCGAATCCAGTAAAATTTCTTTAGAAATAGAGAAATTAAGCATCGATATCCTTAAGATTCATTATCCAGTTCAAGGATTATCCAGTTCAAGGAGCGAGAGGGCGAGGCTTGTAGGCTCCTCCCACTTTTCCTAGTGATGGTTATGGAGGCAACCAATCAGCATCAAGTTTTCCACATCGAACACAATCGGTTTCCGGTCAAAATAGAGAGATTCCGCGGCGGCAGAAGTCCACTCCAATGCTTCCGATGTCAGGCCTACGGCCATGCACAAAGTGCATGCTCGGCGAAAGCCACTTCTCATTGGAATGCCGCAATGAAAGATCTACTCCACCTAGATGTTGCAACAAAGAACACACTGCAAATTTTTCGGGGTGCGAGGCCCACCCCCGGAAAAGATTCCAACAACATAGAAAAGACTCCCCAGCATCAACATCAATTAGGCTTGTCAACATCATCAAAGAGCTGCAGGAGCTCTTAAAGAAAGAAGAGGTGATTTCGCTTCTGACCTCCATTCTCCGGGGTAAATCCCCAAAGGTCTGATGATCACATTTACAACAAAGACTCTCAACTCCCAGTTTCAGTTGCCTGCTTCAAATATCTACCGAAATATCCAACCCCACTCTTCCCTTATTGACTCTTATCTTCGATGGAGAAGTAGATAGCACTTCGGGCTATGAACTTCGTAAAAATAGATTATATCAGTATCGAGGTCGTTGCAGCGTCTGAGACCTCATCCCTATACTTCGTTTTCCCTGGTGACGCCCACCTGCAGTAGGAGATGCTTGCATTCTACAATTTAAATTTTAATTGTTTTAATAACAACTTTTGAATGGTTTTAACGAATAACCTGTTTTCTGGAGTTTGTTTCTTGAAGGATTGTTAACGTTTTCTATTAAAGAAGGATGTTTCATTGCAATATTGTTTTATTTGACATCCTCCAGTTTATCATGAAACAACAATACTTCATAATGAGAATCTTAACATATGTTTTCAAACATTCCTGTAAGCACGAAATCAGTGAAACTATGAACATAATGAATCACCAGATAACGTATGTCTGAGAAAATAAAATATTTTCAAACTTTGTCACTGCTAGAGGCCATTAAAAAGATCAAAGATTTTAACAATCTAAGACCAGTATATTTAATGACGAAACTAATGAACGGTAATTTGTTATTGTTCTATAAAACAGATATGAAGGATTTTGATGTTTTTAGTATTTACTTTGCATTTTTCGACTGCAATTGCTTTTTCCTCATCTCTTTACTATTGAATTTATATTCTCTAATGTGCTAATAGTGTTTCAGCTCATTTTTTGAAATGATTATAAAACTATACATTTACATGGCCATTAACACTCTTAACGTCAATACGCACACAAAACAAATTAAATATCTGACATTTTATAACGCTATCTCTCGTTATGCAAAATATTATTTGTTGCACTTTTTGGTACTTTGTTTTCATAATATTTTTGATCTTTATACTTTTTGTTGTAGCAGTCATGTATTTTAATTTCATTTCCTTTCAGGAATGTTAATAAGAAAAAACCCAAATTTTGGTCCAATTATTTGACGAATGTTTTTCGGGATTCGATGCTGAGTGGCGTTCCGCAAATTCTTCTGGCTGAGAGTAAAGTCAAGAAATGCGTTCTTACATTGGTCTTTCTGTCTTGTATAGTAGGATACCTTTATCAATCCTCTGAATTCCTGCGACTTTATTGGAAGTACGAAACTGTTGTTGATATACATTTAACTAACAGCAACCTAACAGAATTACCTTCAATTACCTTTTGTAATTATGATGGGTAAGTATGTTAAAACTATATATTTTTCATAACCAAATCCTATTTGTTTATTCTACAATTTTCAATATAACTGTTGAGAGTAGCAGAAAAATGTTTTAGGGGAAGGTTTGCAATAATAATTTACTTTGATCCTACTTAACTGAACTTGATCCTATTTAACTTAACTTCGTGGTATCCTAAAAACTGACAAATAGAGAGGGATGATAAAATAGACTTTTTTTTTTGTGGTTGTTACTTGGATCTATTTCTCATTGGCCTCGGAAGTGCCAAAATTGCTGCTCCCGTATCGTTATCCAGTGGGCAACTGTGGCTAATTCACGGCGGTGGAGTAGGACCGCCCACGTCATACAACTTCAAACTGGTTTATATGGTGGGTTACAATTACACGGAAGAAAGGATATAGAACACACAGAAAGAGAAAGATACATTCATGTCTACGGGGGGATTCGAACTAACACTCACTGGCCCCTTAGTCCAGTACAGTGACCAGTAGACCACGGTGATCGGCTGATGAAAGACATCAATAAGAGGAAGAATTGTCATATAACATAATCACGAAAAGAGCATTCAGGCTCGTTTTGTATCTAGAGGAGATATAAAAAGCTCTTCCAGGGTCTCCGAGTTACCCCAAGACTCTTTTTTACGTCATTGTGGAAGGATGCAGCATTGAAAATAAATCTCTTTTTAGTTTGCTATTTTGTGTAATATATATATACTTTTTTTTAATAGCGCGCACTTGGGGTTCGTCCCATTAGCCACAGAAATGCCAGAACTGCTACTCCCTTCTCGTTACCCAGTGGGCAGCTGTGGCGAAGTCACGGCGGTGGAGCAGCGTCGCCCACGTCACTCAACCACAAACTCGTTTATAGGGCGGGTCGCATTCACACAAAGGAGAAAAGCCATAGAACACAGAGAGAGAAACAAGCATCCATGCCCTGAGCAGGATTCGAACCCGTGGCCAATGGCTCCGCAGTCAGACACGCTAACCACTCGGCCACCTGGTCCGCAATTTGTGTAATATATTTCGTTTCTTCTTATAACTCCTGGAGTTTGCCTGTCGACTTCTGGAACTTTCTTTTTACCGTTAGATACAATATTAGTTGATTTAGTGATAGTCTTTGAGTGTGTTTTGAGCGGAATGTCTTATTGAGTGTCTATTACGATAAAGTCTAAATTCGTATTATTTCTCAACAAAAATTTAGATTTAATTATCTGAAAATCGCATGATGCGTTGTGCAATATATTTTGCTTTTTGCACATTGCATGATTTTGTGATAGTCTTTGAATGTGTTTTGAGTGGAATTTTTATTGAGCGGAATTCTCACCTTTTTTACCAAAGATCAATTCTAACTTCATATTACTTCTTAACATGAAATTTGATATACGGGGGGTTAGAAAATCATAGAAACTTTTTAAATTTTCAAGATATTCAAAAAAAATTTTTTTATAAGTGTGAATAAAAACAAAATTGCGAGTGAGCAAAATTGTGAGAAAAAAATTCTTTAAATGTTTTTGGCGTATGCACAGTATGAAAATATTACTTTAAACACTCATTACTTACGCAATTTCAAAAGATTTTTTAAATCTTAAAATTATATTTTTATTATTAATTAAAAATAGCTTTAAATTTTTTTTTTAATTTTGTAGAATATTTCTGTCATTATAACAAGTCATTATAACAACGTTAGTCAAGAAATTGAACTTTTATAAAATGTCCATTTTTCCATGAATGTTTAAGCTAGGTTAACGATATTTTCTGCAGTTGTTTCATATGACGTAATTGACATGAATTGCAAGATTATCGCTGTATTTTTTGGCATAGGATGTTCAAAAGCATTCTTTTTCTTCTGTTCGTAATTTATTGCTGGTATCTCAAGCCTCTAAAAGCTTTAAACTTTATTGACATGTGTGAGAAATTGCATGAGTGATACACTCGTAAAATTTTTGAAAATAATCTTGTAAGTATTTCTTGAGAAATATGAAATAATGAGTTAGTGCAGATGTGTTAATTATTCTCTTTGTTCAACCCTGAATATCGAATATCGTACCATACAATACATTTTGTTTATTGCATATTGTATGATTTAGTGATAGTCGTGGAGCGCGTTTTGAATTGAATTTCTTTCAGAGCGAAATTTTTAACATTTTCGATATAACTATCTAAATATCTTAATAAGACAATCCAGGCAATTAATAAGACATATCCAATAAGACAATATTATTTGTTTGTTATATCTCAACTAATATAATACGCAGAATTTCTGAGCAGTAATAAAGAAGAGAGCCTTCTAATCTTTAAAGCTAATTTATTCAATAAATTGGAGTTTGAATTAGAACTAAGAACTTTTTCTCACTAATCTACGATATTTGTTTCCTATATCTTCATTTTCAAATGAATTAGAGTAAAATTAAGAAACTCTTCAAAACATTCAATTTTGCAGATCAAATATAACGAAGATATGTGGAGAGTTAAAACCTGATTGGTGTTTTCCATTATCTAAAGAACCAGAACTTCCTGAAAAAGTCTGTGAATGTTTACCTCAGCGTTATTGTGAAAATGGCACTTTTAAAGATAGAAAGGTTTGTATTTATACATTCTGTTTTAATTCAATTCTACAGCAGCACTGCATGAGAACATTGCTTTCTCGCTTGACTTTTATATATCACCCAAACCGAGTTATCGGGATGATTACTAATTTGTTTATTTTTTATTAATTTAATGTAATTAATTTAATATAATTAATTTCAATAGTTAAATGGCCATTAATTTGACTTAAAAGTGGTGGTTAGTTTAACCAGTAAATTTTTTTAGTGAGAATTTTCAAAACCTTAGAAGCAAGGAAAGCAGGAGACTTCCAGCTTTAAACTAAGAAAGATTCATAATAAAAGGATAGTTTTTTTATCATATATATATATATATATNTTAATAAAAGAATTAAAACTCTTTCGGTTTCATAAAATGTCTTTGTTAAAGAGTAAGCGTTGAGATATTTTATTTTGGAAATTCAAAGCTGAAAACATACCATTGAATAATAATTAGATTTTTATTTCAAAGGAAGAGTTATTCACTTATAATCTTGCCCCTCTTTCACTTCCATATTAGGAAGCAGTAAATGATTTTCCATAATGCATTAGTAGGGTTGCAGACTTGCAAAGATCTTGTTTGTTTTTTGATTGTGTCGGGCCACTCAATTTGGTAAGAGACTGATCATCTCTGCTAATTCTAAAAGTGACAACTTATCTCTGCACATTAGACAGTAGAATTCTCAAAATGTTAAGGTTAAAAAAGATGTTTCAGTAAAAGTAAACATCGAAAAAATAAAAATGATAAAAAAGATGTTTCAGTAAAAGTAAACATCGAAAAAATTAAAGTTTAAGATGTTTCAGTAAAAGTAAACATTGAAAAAATAAAAAGAACGAATGTCCAAAACGTTCAAATGATTCGAAGATGATCTAGGTAATGGATGCGCTCATTATCAGGTTAATATCGACGAAAAAATATGTAAAGGGTAAAAAAAAACAAAAAGAAAAATAGGAAAAAGAAAGTATGGCCGAAAAACTGATTACAAAATAAATAAAGAATAATTAAGTAAACAAAATTTTGAAAAAGTGCATTTATCAAAGCTTAGGAAATATTTTTAACCACACAGAATCTTAAATTCTAATTAAATAACACTTGTTGTCCAGTTCATTTGCATAAAAATTTTGTATATTTTTATGTGAAAAATTTTTGAAAATCTTAGTAGAAAAGTTACATGAACATTTTTCATTTTTCTTTCTGTTTAGTTGACTAAACAGATAAATTTCATTATCATGTTTTTTATATTTTTATTAGCGTAAATGTTCTATTTGTTTCACATACAATTGAAAAAATATTATTTGTAGTAGGGAAAAGGAACAGTCGTTCCAACCTGAATTTTATAAATTTAAAGTTTTCCAATTTTTTTTATTTTGCCTAAACAAAAATTTTTTTTTGGGGGGGGGATGTAATACAAAAATAATAAATACTTTTGTATTAATAAAAGAATTAAAATTTTTTCGGTTTCATAAAATGTCTTTATTAAAGAGTAAGCGCAGAGATATTCTTTTTCGGAAATTCAAGGCTGAAAACATACCATTGAATAATAATTAGACTTCAAAGGAGGATATTTCAAAGGAGGAGTTATTTTTAGAATCTTGTTCCTCTTTCACTTCCATATTAGGAAGCATTAAATGATTTTCCATAATGCGTAGAGTTACAAAGGTATGACGACTGGAACCTAATTACACCAAAATCTGTAGTATTTAATGCTGGACCGAAATTTTTCGCATGTCTCTTGCTGAATGACGTGTTCCAATAAACATCTGCCGGAACCATCCGTAGTTTCGTCCACACCCCCTCCTCTGCGGAGAGGGGATGTGAACTGTTATAACCACCAGTATATCTCTAAATAAATCCTTTTATAACGTATTATGGCTTTCGACTGCATTATTAAATCTGAATATACCAATGATAACAGGGATGTAGTCCTGTTATTATATGTATATATATATATATACTAGCTGACCCGGCGAACTTTGTTCCGCCTTAATGTCAATAAATAAGCAGATTTTTTTTTTATTGGAAAAAATACAAAAAAAATTAAATTTCTACATCAATCATTCATAATTATTTCTGTATTTTAGTACATAGGTTGCTCTTCATTTAAGTACCTTGTGATACACGACATTTTTTGTTTTATTATCAGGCGCAAAAACAAACAACGCAGATGGTCTTCCGACCCGTGAACATGCCACGTATAATTGACCATGGGAAAAACATGAATGTTCTAGATTTAAACCACAAACTTTTAAGGATTGGCCTTGTGATTTGTTGATGGTCATGGCAAATGCAAGACGTATCGGAAATTGAAGTCTTTTAAATTCAAACGGCATATCGGTTGGGATCATCGGTATCCTCGGAATGAGAACTTCCTCACCTTTGAATTTTCCTATCATTATCGTAGCGTAAATTACATTGTTCATCAATTTTCTAACCACCAAACGCGTACCGTTGCACAGTTTTGGTTGGTTTATGTTTCGAAGCATGATTACTACGGAGCCAACCTTTAGGCGTAAATTGTGCGGTGGTAAGCCAGGCACGTCCAAAGAGTTTAAAAATTCAATTGGATAGTTGGTGGCTTCATCTTCATTTGTGACGCAGTCAATAGATTTGAATGAATGCATTGTTCCAATGATCTTATTTTGAATTATGTAGTTTAGGTCATCTACATCTTTATTCTTAGCCGCTAAAATTGCTCGCTCACTTATCCATTCATAATTTTTGTAGTTAGAAATAATTTCTGGAAATACATTGTTGATAAGTTCGTCTTTTGATGAGACAAAATTACAGAAATTATTTGGAAATGATATTAATCCGCTCGATTCATCGACAGGTACTTGACCATTACCGATAGTCAGCAATTGCTCCGAGAAATCTTCAGCAGATGTATCATTAAGCAATGTAACTCTCATGTTTGTTGTCAGTTGCAGTTTCTTCACATGGCGCCATAGATTTGACGATTTGAGGCAAGCGTTTATTTCGTCGGCAGCCGTAGATCTTGGAATTACTGGCAGTATTTGGCGGAAATCGCCAGAAAGTAAAATCATTGCTCCTCCAAAACATCTCGAGTCATTGCGTAAATCTTTTAATGTTCGGTTAAGTGCTTCTAATGCACGTTTATGCGCCATTGTGCATTCGTCCCAGATGATGATTTTCGATACCGCTAAAACTTTGGCCATTGCTGAGTGTTTTGCAATATTACACGTTGGTTCTTCAATAGTTTGAAGATTTAACGGTAATTTGAATGCTGAATGAGCCGTACGGCATCCTTCTAACAATGTGGCTGCTATTCCAGAAGAAGCAACTGCAACCGCTATGTTAGATCTCGCCCGAACAGTTGCTAAAACTAATGACATGAGGAATGTCTTGCCAGTTCCACCAGGGGCATCTAGGAAATATAAACCACCATATTCATTATCGATTGCCTTCATTAAAGTATCATAAACTTCCTTTTGTTGGTAATTCAACAGGGGTACATTCGTTTGAACTACTAAATCTAATTCCTGGTGATCATATTCACGTTCCCGTTCCAATTCTCGATTAAATGCGTCATTCATTTCACGATATGGTGCTGGCATTCCTAACCTGATTAATAAATTACCGCACATGAGGTAACACATATCTTCGATCAATAGTAAAGCACGATTATGTATCTCCTCATTCATCTCAATATCGTGATTTCTGGAACTGACACGAATTTGATGTAAAATATCTTCTGACATATTATCCTTGTATTTGTGCCACAGGTTACATGGGTTTGATGGAAAACATGTCGAAATTATGATAGCGAATAATGTGCGTATCTGACTTGGAGATGCAGAGATAATGGCTTCAGCGATTGTCGTATCCCAATGACTATCGTTTTCTAATAACTTCAATTCTTCACATGCAGCACGATATGTTGGGAATATTACACCATTAACAGTTCGTAGTGACTCAAATGACGTTGGCCCACGCACATTTACCAGCAACAACCGCAAATAGAAACATTCATTATTCTTTGGATGAACTGTATACATACGACCAAGAGCATCAGTAGAACGCACATCTGGATACCCAGGAACCGCATCGCCTTGCTTCCGTCTTTGAAAATTCTTCGATGAAGCATTCCAAGTATAATAACGTGGCATCTCCGAGTAAAGCAAAGTTCGTGCAAACTGATCGCTTTGGCAGATTGCAAAAAAACTGGTCAATGTAGTTGCTGGAGGTGTTTCAGCACGTTGCGTAGCATTCGAAGCCGTGAAATATACTCGTTGACCATTCTCCAGATGCACCGCCAAATGCGTAACAGTAGGATGACGTTCGTGAATGGGAAATGCGAATATACGCCAAATCGCTTCATTACAGTTCACATAACGACCAACTTGATAGCGTGAAATTTCATCGTTGGTATTCGAGGATTGCAATCCAAAAACCGCCATATCACTGCCTTTCGTGACATATTTGCAAATATATTTTATGGACTTAACTGAATTGCAGTATTCAACGTTGCAATGTGTCTTGAACGATTTAGAAATAAGTGGCGAATATGGAACAATCCAACTGTTGTCGACAACGAAATCCATTCTTTTCACTTTCGTTGTGACAGTTCGACCGTTGTCATCTGGTGATCGACGCCGATACAGCGGATAACCATCATTGCCAGTGACAGTCTCCGCCGTTAATTTCCGTGGATATCGTTTAGAGCACTTTCCATCGACCATGCAAGGTGATTGGGGA
>NC_092208.1:36065758-36069601 GCF_043381705.1 Parasteatoda tepidariorum
GCGCGAATTAAAAATTAAAGTATATGCAATTTACTTTAATTTACTTTTCTAAATGAATAGAGTTATAAGATAGAAAATATCACTGTTGTTATCTTCAAGATATTTGAAAATTGAATCGTTTATAGCAAAATTTAAAACAATGGCTAGCTTTTAACCAATCAGAAAATTCCATTTCGACTTTCACTGATATCGCTGGAACGGTTTATCGCACGGGATAAAAAGTATCCTATGTCCTTCTCCTGGCTCTAAACTACCTCCCTGCCAATTTTCAGCTAAATCGGTTCAGCCGTTCTTGAGTTATAAGTGAAGTAACTAACACGACTTTCTTTTATATATATAGATATATATATACAAAAATCTCTTATCACAGTTTTAGTGGTTAAACTCCTCGACCTATTTTGATGAAATTTTATATGTATATTCAGTAGGTCTGAGATTAGGTTTATAACTAATTTTTTTTCATTTTTTGGACAGATTTAACGTATATTAGAAATATATCTTTATTTAATCATATTCCAATCCAAACTAGACATAGAAACATGATAAATCAGAAACAATATTCACCCACGTTGCAACAAGTCATATTAAGCTCTAATACTTATGCTCGCCCTTAAAAGTAGAACTTCAAATGTATTTGTAAGTATGTGAATAATTATATTTCGATATTTCGAGTTGAAAATACCAATGTGACTGCTCTTCCAGTGAATAACAACGATGAAATAACGCTGTACCAAATTGACCGGTACATCAGATCCAATGAAGCTGTTTCGCGCATTTTTGGTGTCCCAATTCATGAACGGGATCCAACCATTATTCATTTAACCGTTCATCTTGAAAACGGTCAAAGCGTATATTTAATGAACAAGACAGCGATTGACCGAGCTATAAATCCAGCAAACTCTACTCACCGAATTTTTTGAATTGTGTAATCGTGCGGATGCTTTTGGTGCCTTTGTATGGACATTACTCTACTAAGAAGTACCACACTATTTCATATGGGATCAAACAAACAAAATGTACACCCTGCATGCAAGGCACACTGGTTGATGCATGTCCCGGTTTATTCAAATCAAACGCCTTGGGGAGAGTATTTACAGTTAATCCAAGACAGACTGAGTACTTTTATTTTCGACTGTTGTTGGTTAATGTCACAGGCTCATTGTCATTTCAAGATATACGTAAAGTCGATGGATATCAGCACGCAAAGTATAAAGATGCATGCCTTGCACTCGACTTGCTGAAAGATGACAACCAGTGGGAATGTAGGCTTGCTGAAGCAGCATTGAACTGTACTGCAAAGCAAATTCGTCTACTATTTGCTATAGTATTAACTACATGTTTCCCGGCCCGTATAGAAACGTTATGCGATAATCACAAAGATTCGATGACTGACGAAATACGGTATCAACATCGCACACGTTGCAACTATCTAACGATAGCATTCAGCGATGCTATATACAATAAAACACTGATTGCTATTGAGGATTTTTACATTATTATTGCCAACTTGCACTCCGTCATTTCGGTATGCCTTCGCAAAATCGAATTGCATCTGATTTATTAACCTCTGACATTAATCGTGAACTTCAATACAATACGATAGAAATGGTTGCGATTGTTACTCACAATGTTACCCTAACGAATAAGAAACAAATGAACATTTATGACCGCATTATGCTCGCAGTTTCAGCAGGAAAAGCTGGATTTTTTTTTTTGGATGCACCAGGTGGTACTGGCAAAACACTCATTATTTCGCTAATTCTCACTGAAATATGATCAAATAATGGCATCGCGTTGGCCGTTGCATCATCTGGCATTGCGGAAACTTTATTGGATGGAGGCAGAGCAGCTCATTCATTATTTAAGCTGCCACTAAATATTCAAAACAACCCAGATGCAGTGTGCAACATAAAAAAAGCAATCGTCTATGGCCACATTGTTGAAACACTGTAAAATTATCATCTGGGATGAAAGCACTATGGCACACAAAACCTTGAGGAGTTGAACAGGACATTGAAAGATATAAAAAACAATGACAAATTACTTGGCGGCACTCTGTTACTCCTTTCAGGTGATTTTAGACAAGCACTTCCCGTCATTCCACGTTCAACGTACGCTAATGAAATCAATGCTTGCTTGAAATCATCTCCACTGTGGCGTAATGTTGAAAAAGTTCAACTAAAAGTAAATATGCACGTCCAAATGCTTCAAGATCCATCTGCTGAAACACTCAAAACAATTGTTAGATATTGGTGATTTACTAAGGATGAGACTGGATGCATAAAATTATCGGACGATTTCTGCACAATCATTGAATCTCAAGATGCTCTCATTAACCTAATATTTCCCACTGTACACACACACAATACATTCATCATGAGTGGCTGGCAGAAAGGGTGATTTTAGCAGCAAAAAATGTGGACGTCAACGAATTGAATCTGAAGATATAACAGTTATAGCCAGGTAACTTGGTGACATATAAATCCGTTGATGCAGTTTGCGATCCCATTGAAGCTGCGCATTTTCCAACAGAGTTTTTAAACTCATTGGATTTACCAGGCATACCACCGCATAATTTAGTACTTAAAGTTGGATCTCCGGTTATTTTGCTCCGTAATTTGAACCCACCACGTCTGTGCAACGACACGTGATTAGTTGTTAAAAATTAAGGAACAACGTTATCTAAGTCATTATTTTAGATAACAAATTCCTGGGTGAAAATATATTACTTCCACAAATCCCTATTATACCCACAGATGTGCCAATTCAATTTAAACGCATTCAGTTTACCATTAGATTGGTATTTGCAATGATTTGCGTCTTAGATTTGAGCACACCATTCCGTCATCGTTCACAGCGCTCCATGCCTCTTCCACTCATATACCAAATACGCACACACTTACTACAAATAATATATATTTTCATACTCTAGAAATAATTCATGTGGCAAAATAACGTTTACCAAGTCTATATATAAAATCTCTTGTGTTAGTGTTTATACTCTTCCTAAACGGCTTGACCGATTTTGATGAAATTTTATATATATATTCAGTAGGTCTGAGAATAAGTTTATAACTAAATTTTTTCCTTTTTTAGACAGATTTAACGTATATTTTAAATATATCTTTTTTTAATCGTATTCGAATCCAAACTAGACATAGAAACATAATAATTCCAAAACAATATTCACGCACGTTGCAACAAGTCATATTAAACTCCAACACTTATGCTCGCCCTTAAAAGGAGAGCATCAAATATATTTGCAAGTATGTGAATAATGGCAGTGAAATTTTAGTATTTCGAGTTGAAAATACTAATGTGACTGCTCTTCCAGTGAATAACAACGATGAAATAACACTGCAACAAATAACGCTGTACCAATTTATTTTATTTTCTGTTTTTACGTGCTATTTTTACTTATTGTAATTTATTTTTTTTGCTGTAATTTTCGTAAAAAAATTTTTTTGAGTGCTCCTCACACTATTGTATTAATATATTTTGCTTTGGCTATATTGATACAATATCAGAAAGCACTCTTTTTTGCAGATATAATTGTGTGGGCTGATAAAAAGATATATATTTTATTTTCCGCTTTTGTTTTTGTTTTTTTTAAATTTCAAATTTCATCCTTTTTTTTAATCAGTTGTTTTTTCATTATTATTCCCCCCCCCCTTTTGCATATGTCAATATTTTCCCTGTGTTTTATCTTCATTTTGAACTTATCTAATGAGTTCTGTTTACTTGCAGCTTAAGCGCAATAAATGAAACTTATTGTTTTTCTTAACTTTCTTTTATATCTTGTATTTATTTTTATATATATATATATATATATATATATATATA
>NC_092208.1:36070197-36072184 GCF_043381705.1 Parasteatoda tepidariorum
TGCCTTGAACTTGAAGAAATGCGATGATTTTAAACTATATATATATATATATATATATATCCTGGGTTATATTTCATTAAATACTGAAAATAATTAATTTTATATAGGTTTTACCTTTTTATGGCTATGGAGAAATATCTAAACTTCCACCTGATGAACGTCTAAAGTATATTCAGGATTTAAATGATGTAATACGTAGCTGTTCTTTCTTAGTGCATGGAAATCAACCTGAGGATTGTGAGTAAGTTTTATGTTGTGTTGTAACAACATATGTCATTGTTGTCTAAAGTTTATTTGATAGATTCCGGGTGTTCCTTATTAACGTCCTTAAAAATTTCTTTTCATACATCTTCACAACTAAAATTAGAAATTTGCATGCGTACAAGAATGTTCGTTCTCCTAGAATTTGAGAATTGGTGTACCCATTTAGATTTCGCTTCTTCCAGCACTTTTTAAATTTTCATCGAAAAAATTTTGAGCGATCCTCCATTATCAGCAACGTTTAATTTGCATGCTATATAAAAAAAAAACTCACAATTAAAACTTTTTTGCAGATATTAACAAGATTTTTTATAACACAAGAAACATTGCTTGTTTAAAAAAAGTCCTTCATTTTGAAATGCCTGGTTAAGACTGGCCATAGTGATAGAATAATTCTGTCTTAAACTTCGATCCGATAATTTTGTTTGTCCCTTCTTATTTCTCTGATTTTATTAGCCAATGAAATAAATGTAAAACGTTAGTTTCTTTTTTTTTTAGTTTCTTCTAGATGATAGAGATCATCATGCATGAAAACAATTTATATTTTAATCTTTATCTGAGCAGTGCTTTTATTCCTATTTCACGGGTTACATATGGAGCCAATTTAATCAGAAAAATTTTACCAGATATCTCATTTAAACCTTTGGAATGGAATAGGCAACTAATCCTCTTCTTTACAGAGCATGGCCCCTTTAAAGCATATCTAAAGCGATTCTGCCTGGCAACTGACAATACATGTGCCTGTGGAGGAGTAGGAACAGTGTGGCATTATGCAATAGAATGTCCGCTTAACACATCCTACCACTTTAAACAACCGAAGCAAGAATTCCTAATAGCCTGGAAGAGATCCATCTGTAAGAATCCAAAGTTAAAACAGAAGGCAACAAACCTCATTAATTTTCTAGAAGAATACGAGGAAATCCTGAAATAATTTTCATGAAAAAATGACAAAATTATGCAATGTTGAGCAACAACCACAACTAAACTTGGCAAATTAGCTCTGGATACTTTTTAATCAAATGCCCTAACAAACAGAATAATCGCTTCTTTTTTTTTCATATTTCTTTTTATTTTCTTCTCTTTTTTGTTTCTATTTGTTATTTTTTCCTCTATTTTTTCTATCTGTCTCGTCTTCCAACCTTAACCATTAACCGATAAATGCCCTTTTAGGGGCATAGGCGCGGGGTTAAATGTTGGTGTGTGTGTGTGGAGCCAATTTAAATATTGCTTTTTTATGTTGCAACCCTTGTAAGACCACTCCAATTATTCAGCATCATATTGCCATTCGAAATAAACTAATATTTCTAATAGATTTGACAAATTAATTGTATTGGTTGAAAATATGCTTAAGTGCTTTTTTTTCTAAATATTTTTAGAAAAATAATCAGTTAGATATATTAAATTATATTGCAGTCTCCTTACAGAGACTTTTTTCTCCATTATAAATGCTTTTAAGAAAACAGTGGATCTTCAAATACAAGAATGCTTTTAAACATAAATATTTCCTCCAAACATAAGAACGCTTTTAAGAGAAGTTATTTTAAATGACAAAATGTTGATTTTGCCTATATCTTTCTGTACTGATTAGCTCACTGCTAGTGGATGAGTTAATCATGAACCGAATCAAATAATAACAAATGATTATATGAAGAGGGACTGGAGTTTAAGCTGGTTTTATCTTCATTCATATATATATATGTGCAAATCCATTTCGGGCAAATCCGTG
>NC_092208.1:36074819-36103594 GCF_043381705.1 Parasteatoda tepidariorum
TATAGTCAAACCCCATTAAAGTGAACTCCCGGATACAGTAAAAGAAATGTTCGCTCCCGTGCCTTGCTATACACGCATAATATTATTTTTTGAGGATATAGTGAACCAAAAGAATAGAAGAAATTAGATATTGTGAACTTTTTCTATTTTCGAATAATTTTTGTTCTTCATTTGTTGGTGTTATTTTTTGAAGTTATTACATAAAAAACATATACCGATTTTCAAAACCATCTGTTGAGTGGAATGTAGCCATAGGCATTTTTTCTTGTTGGTTTCTTCTTTCTCAGTTTCCCATCATTAAATTGAAAATAAAAGTTGACACATATTTTGTTACCACATATTGTTTTCAATCATTTTTGTATTTCTTTTGATGGGTCATTTATTTAAATAATGTGTCATAAAAGTTAGAAGTTCGAAAAATTAGTTGAAATTGTTTGCAGTGCGGATATAGTGTACTTCCGGTGAACTGAAATTTCGGTCCTTTGAATGTTTACTATAGCGGGGCCTACAGTATATATATATATCTATATATATATAAATCTCTTGTCACAGTTTTAGTGGTTAAACTCCTCCTAAACGGCTTGACCGATTTTGATGAAATTTTATATTTACATTCAGTAGGTCTGAGAACAGGTTTATAACTATTTTTTTTTTCATTTTTTGGACAAAATTTAACATTTATTTTAAATATACCTTTATTAAATCGTATTCGGATCCAAACTAGACATAAAAACATAATAAATCTAAAAAAATATTCACGCATGTTGCAACAAGTCATATTAAGTCACATCAGCTCCAATGAAGCTGTTTGCCGCATCTTTGGTTTCCCAATTCATGAAATGGATCCAATCGTTATTCATTTAGTCGTCCATCTTAAGAACAGCCAGAGTGTATATTTCACTAACAAGACAGCGATTGACCGAGCTATAAATCCACCAAAAACTTCACTCGCCAAGTTTTTTGAATTGGGTAATCGTACGAATGCTTTTGGTGCATTTGCACGGACATTACTCTACTCAGAAGTACCACCCTATTTCACATGGGGTCAAAAAAAATGGATAACCCGCAAACAAGGCACATCGTTTGATGCATGCCCCGGTTTATTCAAATCAAATCAAACACCTTGGGGAGAATATTTACAGTCAATCCAAGACAGACTGAGTGCTTTTATTTTCAACTGTTGTTTGTTAATGTCACCGGCTCATTGTCATTTCAAGATATAAGTAAAGTCGATGGACATCATTATCCAACGTATAAAGATGCATGATTTGCACTCGGCTTGCTGGAAGACGACAACCAGTAGGAATGTATGCTTGCTGAAACTGCATTGACCTGTACGGCAAAGCAAATTCGTTTACTATTTGCTATAGTATTAACTACATGTTTCCCGGCCCGTATTGAAACGTTATGGGATAATCACAAAGATTCGATGACTGATGATATACGGTATCAACATCGCACACGTTGCAACGATCTAATGATAGCATTCAGCGATGCTATGTACAATGAATCACTGATTGCTATTGAGGATCTTTGCATTATTATTGCCAACTTGCCACTCAGTCATTTCGGTATGCCTTCGCCAAATCGAAGTGCATCTGATTTATTAAACACTGACATGAATCGTAAACTTCAATACAATACGATAGAAATGGTTGCGATTGTTACTCGCAATGTTCCACTAATGAATGAGGAACAAAGGAATATTTATGACCGCATTATGCTCGCAGTTTCGGCAGGACAAGATGGATTTTTTTTCTTGGATGCACCTGGTGGAACTGACAAAACATTTATTATTTCGCTAATTCTCGCTGAAATACGATCAAATAATGGCATCGCGTTGGCCGTTGAATCATCTGGCATTGCGGCAACTTTATTGGATGGAGGCAGAACAGCTCATTCAGTATTTAAGCTGCCACTAAATATTCAAAACAACTCAGACGCAGTGTTCAACATAAAAAAGCAATCGTCTATGGCCACAGTGTTGAAACGCTGTAAAATTATCATCTGGGATGAATGCACTATGGCACACAAACATTCGCTTGAGGCATTGAACAAGACATTGAAAGATATAAATAAACAATGACAAATTATTTGGCGGCACTATGTTACTCCTTTCAGGTGATTTTAGACAAGCACTTCCCGTCATTCCACGTTCAACGTACGCTAATGAAATCAATGCTTGCTTGAAATCATCTCCACTGTGGCGTAATGTTGAAAAAGTTCAATTAAAAGTAAATATGCGAGTTCAAATGCTTCAGGATCCATCTACTGAAACATTCTCAAAACAATTGTCAGGCATCAGTGATGGAAAAGTTACTAAGGATGAAACTGGATGCATAAAATTACCAGTTATTGGCAGGTAACTTGGTGACATATAAATCCGTTGATGCAGTCTGCGATCCCTTTGAAGCTGCAAATTTTCCAACAGAGTTTTTAAACTCATTGGATTTACCAGGCATACCACCGCATAATTTAGACTCAAAGTTGGATCTCCGGTTATTTTGCTTCGCAATTTGAACCCACCACAGCTGTGCAACGGCACATAATTAGTCGCCAAAAAATTAATGAACACCGTTATCGAAGTCATTATTTTAAATGGCAAATTTCGGGGTGAAAGTATATTACTTCCACAAATCCCTATTATTCCCACAGATGTGTCAATTCAATTTAAGCGCATTCAGTTTACCATATGGTTGGCATTTTCAATGACTATTAATAAATCTCAAGACCAAACAATATCTGTTTGTGGCTTAGATTTGAGCACACCATGTTTTTTCACACGAACATGTTTTTCACAGTATAAGTGGCATGCTCTCGAGTGGGCAAACCATCCAGTTTATTTGTGTTAGCTAAAGATGGAATGACAAAAAATATTATACACTCCATTGCACTAAGAGATTAATATTCTTGACCAATATTTTTAGAATTCGTTGCATATATAACTTACAAAAAAAGTTACAATAAATTAAAAAAATAATTATTTGGTGTGTTGTTATTTTCACATTCTGTCATCGTTCACAGCGCTCCATGCTTCCTCCACTCATATACCAAATACGCACACACTTACAATAACATATATTTTCATACTCTAGAAATAATTCATTGGCAAAACAACGTTTGCCTGGTCAGCTAGTATATATATATATGTGTATTCACATATTTATTTTTTACTTTTTATTTGTTATTTTACTTGGAAATATTTCCAACACAGTAATGTTTGTCGCCTTTTCTTTGAGTTAATAATCTCATTAGTTATTTTAAATAATTCTTTAGAACGGTTATTGAAGATAAAATGAAAACTTTATTATTAAAGCAGTATAAAATATAGAAAAATGACACGTGTGATTAAAAAAAGCGAAAATCATTGATCTATGCTCAAAATATTTGCTATATTTTACTTGTATGTCAAGAATATGGAGTAATGCAATTTATAGTTTTTTTACAAATAATTAAACCGTTATTATCGGAGACCCAGCAAAATTTGTCGATATACAATTCAATTCAATTTAAAAAAAAGCAAAGTGTGGGGAAAGTTACGCCTCTCTATGAGATCAGACCGACGAATCTATACAGGAACTAACTTAAATTCCAGATAATCGTCGGAAACATGTCATTCATGCAGTAAGTTGTTGTCATTCATGCAGTAAGTTGTTGTCATTCATTAACAGGAATCTAGAGTCATTTTTGAGAATAAGAATCGAATAGAGCTCTAAAATCTCAAAGCAACAAGGGAAGCTATTACATTAAACACACGCTCCTGTGAGGGGCCGTTCATTGAATTAACTGCAAAACCGTGGCACTTCCTCCACTATAATATTCATTTTCCTAACTACCCGAGAAATGCTATATACATCATATCTGGATGAGTAAATTTTTAAGAAAAAAATGAATAAACGAAAAAATAAATCATGTTAAATTATTTCACGTAAAAAATTTTGTAAATTTTGATTGTGTATTTATATTGGAATGCATTATTATATATGTATTAGCATATTAAAAGCAATATGCTATAAGCATTTAGTTTTAAATTTAAACGATTTTACTTCTTCTTTACAGCTTTACGTACTTCAGGAAGTCAAGTGTTCCCACTCATAACTTTTATGGTTTTTTGAGTGGCTGTTATACTTTAAATACTGTTTTCGGAAGACCAAATGCAAAGCCAAGTGTAGT
This sequence comes from Parasteatoda tepidariorum, assembly GCF_043381705.1. NCBI lineage: Eukaryota > Metazoa > Arthropoda > Arachnida > Araneae > Theridiidae > Parasteatoda > Parasteatoda tepidariorum. The sequence continues at coordinate 36,078,993 of NC_092208.1, forward strand.
GACTTCAAGCGGAAGTAAGTTATAAATTTTTATTCCCTCGTATCGTGAAACTTTGCTTACCAAACATTTTAAAATTGTTTCCCACTTAGCACAACAAAAACTTTTAACTATGAACTACAAATTTTCGTTTTCGGAACAAAAATAACTTAGTCATATAAATGAATTATTCTAAATTAAATAAGATTATCTCGCGTAAGAGAATATGGCTTTTAAATTGAATATTATGAAATCATACAGCCTGTATTCCTAGGCAAAATATTCTTCATAAAAGCTTTAATTAAAGCAACTGAAAAACTTTTTAAGAAATCTGTAGGTTTTTTTTTTTAAAAAGCAAAGTCCTAAAAACCTTTAAAGTGTGTAATGATTTTTAAGTGAAAAAACGAAATAATAAAAGTTAACAAAAAAACGAAGGAAAAGATAATGAGAAAATATATCATTTAACAGTAAAAATTTATGTTAAGCTCTTTGTATTACCTTTCACCTAACAGGATTTTAAAAATAAAAAAATAAATGAAGCGTTGGGTTTTAAAAAATAAATAGGCAAATTTCTGTTCGTTTTCAATTTATAATAATTCATTCAATTATTTCAGCTATAGTTCTCAATATTTCAATTGATGAAAGTGAATATATACATCTTTACCATCCTCCAGAAGGTTTGATATCCTTCCACAATCCGTACCACATTGTCAATCCTCACGTGAAAGGCTTTACTTTATCTATGAAAACACAACGACATACTTTTCATTTAAAGAAGGTAACTATATTTTTACTTTAAAACTCGTACTTTTACGCCATTAACTAAATAAATATATATATTCTACACTCTGGGAAAAAATAAGCAATCTTTTAATTGGTATTTATACTACGATATAGTGCAATAAAAAGAACTAAGCTTATAAATGAAATAAAATAAACTTAGTTTAAGAAATTTTTTTAGCAATTATTTTAAATAACAATCAAAATGAATCGATTCAAATTACATGCTTTTTGCTATGTTTTCAGCCATAATGTGCTCAAAAATACTGATTTACCAAATAGCTGGAAAATGAATGTTTCATAAATTTTTACCTGACTCGGTTGTTGTATGAATTTGGAACTATAAAATTAAAGGTGGAACGTTTAGACATCTCACGAATCAGTTAGAATTTGTCACAATTTATTGGAATCGGACATGAACTTAGAATATTGAATTATACCTCGAAAACATTGAAACACGATACACATACACTATTTATTATTCATAATATATCTATTATTCAGCTCAATGAATAATTAATTAGGATGCGCAAAGCGCCATCTATGAACTGTAGAATTAAACAAATACTAATTTTCTTGTGTAATTTATTGTCGGTGTCTCAAACGTTTGAAAGATTCAAAATTTATTGATAAATATTATTCAACGTATTTCTTGAAAAATTTGAAAAATCTCAAAGACTCTAAATGTCGTTTCCATTTTTGTAGGTTTTGCCATAACCAAACTAAGACTTGATTACCTCTTGAGGGAAAATAATAAAGATCGCAGAGAAGAAAAAATCGAGGTATTTTTCCCAATCAAAACGGAAAAAGTCCACTGGGTCGTGACACTCTAGCGAAGTGTTTTACGAAAATCACTACAAGAGCGAAACTGAACCTAATTTGTTGAAGCTACAACAACAGGGAGTGCCCAAGAGCACTGAGTTGTTATCGATGATGAAATCTGTTACAATTATTACGAGACCGGGCATCATGCAATGACTTTCAGAGAGGAGATCAAGTGTGTTAACTGCCATTAAGCAAACAAGAAGTTTGGATCACGCTAGAAAAATAACCATAGTGCCTTGTAGAGGTCCTTTCTGTATTACAAAGAGCAATAGAAAGAATTAAAATAAAAACATATTAGAACTAGACTATTTCTGGAATCAAACTGTGATTATAAGCCAATATTGGCATCCTCCAATATGATGCCCAATAAAACAATTCTTTTAAATTTTTTTAATTATTTTAAAATTAGTTTGTAATTGTTTTTAATAAAGCTGGTTAAATGCCTTCCACCCGGAGGGTTACTTAACTGGTGGCTGTTACTCTGCAGTTGGCCCGGGTTGGGTCATCAGCTGCAGACGGATTGGTAATGCTGCCCTGTAGCCCTGGAATCAGTGTTTGGTGTGGGCAGTTTTCCTAAGCTCATGGACGAGATTGTGGTGCTTTCCTCCTGCGTGACTCGGAGTCCTGCGTCTTGGGTCCCCGTATTGTATGTTTAGTTCGGTCTCGGCATTGTTCACTCACGACGACTCATGCTATACTGGCGAATGAGGCTCTTGGGTCTGGAGCGACAACTATTTAATCTTAAATTCTTGAATTGCTATATTTTGGAACATTTCAGTCATTTTTACATTATATTTTGGAACATTTCAGTCATTTTTACATTGCATTTTGTGATTCAATTCAAAAGATTGTGTTAACACATGCTCTAAAATGTTTCACAAATTTTTGTACAAGTAGCGAGAGACAAAGGTGGAGCGAGAGATAGAAATCTTAATCCCATTTATCTATTTATTGAATTTAAAATGGTTTTATTTTTCTTAATCAAATAACTTATTCTATTAACAGGTGGTGAGGAAGCTTCTTCCATATCCTTATGACACAAATTGCATTGATTACTTATCTAGGTGGAAAGAAAGAGGAGGCAAGGGTCCGATAAATAATGAAGTAAGAAGGAGTTTTTCTCTTCTCGTCTTGCCATATATACCCGGGTTGCTATTTATATTTCTGGCCTAATAATGAGAAAACAAATATGTAGGATCGAAATTGGTTTTATTTTTTTTCCAAAATATTCTCCATGATGATCAATACACTTTTGCATGCGTTTGAACCAATTTTCAAAGCACTTTTTCCAGTCCGATTGAGGTAACTCCAAAACATGCGTTTTGAATGCATCAACCGCTTCTTCGGGGATCGAAAATCGTTGTCCACGTAATTCATTTTTGATGTGTGGGAATAAGAAGAAGTCATTGGGTATTAAATCAGGGCTGTACGGCGGATGACCCATCAGTTCGATCTTNTTCCCACAGATGTGTCAATTCAATTTAAGCGCATTCAGTTTACCATATGGTTGGCATTTTCAATGACTATTAATAAATCTCAAGACCAAACAATATCTGTTTGTGGCTTAGATTTGAGCACACCATGTTTTTTCACACGAACATGTTTTTCACAGTATAAGTGGCATGCTCTCGAGTGGGCAAACCATCCAGTTTATTTGTGTTAGCTAAAGATGGAATGACAAAAAATATTATACACTCCATTGCACTAAGAGATTAATATTCTTGACCAATATTTTTAGAATTCGTTGCATATATAACTTACAAAAAAAGTTACAATAAATTAAAAAAATAATTATTTGGTGTGTTGTTATTTTCACATTCTGTCATCGTTCACAGCGCTCCATGCTTCCTCCACTCATATACCAAATACGCACACACTTACAATAACATATATTTTCATACTCTAGAAATAATTCATTGGCAAAACAACGTTTGCCTGGTCAGCTAGTATATATATATATGTGTATTCACATATTTATTTTTTACTTTTTATTTGTTATTTTACTTGGAAATATTTCCAACACAGTAATGTTTGTCGCATTTTCTTTGAGTTAATAATCTCATTAGTTATTTTAAATAATTCTTTAGAGCAGTTATTGAAGATAAAATGAAAACTTTATTATTAAAGCAATATAAAATATAGAAAAATGACACGCGTGATTAAAAAAAGCGAAAATCATTGATCTATGCTCAAAATATTTGCTATATTTTACTTGTTTGTCAAGAATATGGAATCATGCAATTTATAGTTTTTTTTTTATCTCCAATGCCCACCTGGAGAATGACCTAAGTTATACAGGCATCTGAAGGGCAGATTTGTTGACCACTCTTTCAGGGGCACCATATTAGGTGGGTCAACGTTGCTCCCACAGTAAACTTTATTAATGTTGGTGGAGTCAGTGATTTCTTTTGCAATCTCATCTCGACGAAGGAAAGATGATTTGGATGATAAGGTCGTCTAGAGAAGCCAACAAAATGATCGTCATTTCCATAGACAGGATAGATCAAGTAAAGTGAAATATCTTCGTTGTCCATTGTTGACAAATAATTAAACCGTCATTATCGGAGGCCCAGCAAAATTTGTCGATATACAATTCAATTAAATTTTAAAAAAAAGGCAAGTGTGGGGAAAGTTACGCCTCTCTATGAGATCAGATCGACGAATCTATACAGGAACTAACTTAAATTCCAGATAATCGTCGGAAGCATGTCATTCATGCAGTAAGTTGTTGTCATTCATTAACAGGAATCTAGAGTCATTTTTGAGAATAAGAATCGAATAGAGCTCTAAAATCTCAAAACAATAAGGGAACCTATTACATTAAACACACGCTCCTGTGAGGGGCCGTTCATCGAATTAACTGCAAAACCGTGGCACTTCCTCCACTATAATATTCATTTTCCTAAGTACCCGAGAAATGCTGTATACATCAAATCTGGATGAGTCAATTTTTAAGAAAAAAATCAATAAACGAAAAATTTAATCATTTTTAATTATTTCACGTAAACTTTTTGTAATATTTGATTGTGTATATATATTGGAATGCATTATTATATATATATTAGCATATTAAAAGCAATATGTTATAAGCATTTAATTTCAAATTTAAACGATTTTACTTATTCTTTACAGCTTTTCGTACTTCAGGAAGTCAAGTGTTCCCACTCATAACATTTATGGTTTCTTGAGTGGCTGTTATACTTTGAATACTGTTTTTGGAAGACCAAATGCAAAGCCAAGTGTAGTGACTTCAAGCGGAAGTAAATTATAAATTTTTATTCCCTCGTATCTTGAAACTTTGCTTACCAAACATTTTAAAATTGTTTCCCACTTAGCACAACAAAAGCTTTTAACTATGAACTACAAATTTTCGTTTTCAGAACAAAAATAACTTAGTCATAAAAATGAGTTATTCTGAATTAAATAAGATTATCTCGCGTTAGAGAATAGGTCTTTTAAATTGAATTTTATGAAATCTTACAGCCTGCATTCCCAGCCAAAATATTCTTCTAAAAGCTTTAAGTAAAGCAATTGAAAAACTTTTTAAGAAATCTGTAGGTTTCTTTTTTAAAAAAACAAAGCCTTCAAAACCTTTAAAGTGTGTAATGATTTTTAATTAAAAAAACGAAATAATAAAAGTTAACAAAAAATCGAAGGAAAAGATAAAGAGAAAAGATATCATTTAACAGTAAAAATTTATTTTAAACTCTTTGTATTGTCTTTGGGGAGTCAGTACCCACCCAACCTTCAAAAAATCGATTTTGAGATTTTTACATTTTTAAAATCTCCTATTCAAGAGCTTTCCAATGATGTATAATTTTATGTATTTACTCAAATTTAAAGCTGTTAAATTTCAATTTCAAAATGTAAACAAACGCTCCTCTAGCTGTGCAACACCCACATTTGACAAATGAAAACGTAAACACAAGATTCAAAGCTTTGACGATTACGAGAATCTTTTTATTATTTTATAATCTAAGCAAGCTAAAAGTTGAAATTCTTATTTAACTTATCTTGATCTTTACAGGCAATTTTATAGTTTTTAATTAGATTTATTTTGTTTTTTGTTAGATTAGCTCTGTTTTTTATTAGGTTTATTTTGTTTTTCGTCTAATTTGCTTGGTTTTTTGTTAAATTCGTTTTGCTATTGGAGTGAATTTTTTTCAAGCTTTTTTGTTGAGGTGTACCCGAGTTTGGCATTTTAACATTATCGGATACAGGTAGTAAGATTTCAAATTTTTTTATAGTAAAATATTTTTATTATTTGTAATTTTTAGATACAGCATTTTTAAAGAAATATATAAAATTTACTTTCAAGAATTTAAGCAACTTAAATGTGAATTTATTTATAATTGGGCATATTTAACAGTGTATTTTTCAAATGTTTTGCAAATTATGACTCATGAAATTGATGTGTTTATCTTACTCGGTAGTTAATAAATAAAAGATTAATAATAATAATTTAAAGAATAATTTTGTACTTGAACTTATATTATGCATATTCATGAATTTGCTATAATAGATTATGTCTTATGAGAAATTATTTGTAATGCATAGTGAAAAATTTGAAATTTTAACATTGTCGACTTAATGTGTACTTGATATAATGCAATTTAAGCTTTTTTAGATAAAATTTGGGAAATACATAAAAACAAATGTACTAAAAATAAATAAGTCAATTGTACGAATGAAAAAAATGTGAAAGGTTTGTACTTAGTGCCAGAATTTTTTAGTAATAATTCATTTTAACTTTAAATTGGCTTTTTCTCAAAATGTGTTTTTTTTTAGCTGCGTGTACCTTTTTCTCACAAACTACTAAAGATAAATTCTTGAAATTTCTTCAGCTTATTATTAAGGGCTTAATACATATACTGAGGTGAACTTTTTATCATTATTCATGAAAATAAATGTGTAGCTGTTAAAAACATACTGCAAAATGACATTTTTTCAGTAGTACTCAGCTTTTATTTTTTTTAAAAAAATAACAACGTGTATGGATAATCTTTTCACCTCTGTATAAGTGTGTTCATATAATCACAATAAAAAATTTCAAATCTCTATGTTTGATAGTTTTTCAGAAAAAGGTGCACGAAGTTTGCCATTTTAACATTGTCGGTATAGAGGGTACCGACTCCCCTTCACCTAACTGGAATTAAAAAAAAAAATAAATGAAGCGTTGGGTTTTAAAAAATAAATAGGCAAATTTCTGTTCGTTTTCAATTTATAATAATTCATTCAATTATTTCAGCTATAGTTCTCAATATTTCAATTGATGAAAGTGAATATATACATCTTTACCATCCTCCAGAAGGTTTGATATCCTTCCACAATCCGTACCACATTGTCAATCCTCACGTGAAAGGCTTTACTTTATCTATGAAAACAAAACGACATACTTTTCATTTAAAGAAGGTAACTGTATTTAAACTTTAAAACTCATACTTTTATGACATTAACCAGATAAATATATATACTCTACACTCTGGGAAAAAATAAGCAATCTTTTAATTGGTATTTATTTAGACTAAGATATAGTGCAATAAAATGAACTAAGCTTATAAATGAAATAAAATAAAATAAGTTTACTAATTTTTTTTTACAATTATTTCAAATAACAATCAAAATGAATCGAACCAAATTACATGCTTTTTGCTATATTTTCAGCCATAATGTGCTCAAAAATACTCATTTTCGTTTACAATTTATTGTCGGAGTCTCAAACGTTTAAAAGATTTAAAATTTATTGATAAATATTATTCAATGTATTTCTTGAAAAATTTAAAAAATCTCAAAAACTCTAAATGTCGTTTCCATTTTTGTAGGCTTTGCCGTAACCAAACTAAGAGTTGATTACTTCTTGAGGGAAAGTAATAAAGATCTCAGAGAAGAAAAATTCGATGTATTTTTCCCAATCAAAACGGAAAAAGTCCACTGGGTCGTGACACTCTAGCGAAGTGTTTTACTAAAATCACTACAAGAGCAAAACTAAACCTAATCTGTTGAAGCTACAACAACAGGGCGTGCCCAAGAGCACTGAGTTGTTATCGATGATGAAATCTGTTACAATTGTTACGAGACCGGACATCATGCAATGACTTTAAGAGACAAGATCAAGTGTGTTAACTGCCATTAAGCAAACAAGAAGTTTGGATGACGCTGGAAAATTAAACATAATGCCTTGAAGAGGTCCTGTCTGTATTACAAAGAGCAATAGAAGGAATTAAAATAAAAGCATATTAGAACTAGACTATTTCTGGAATGTAACTGTGATTATAAGCCAATATTGGCATTCTCCAATATGATGCCCCATCAAAAAATTTTTTTAATTCTTTTAATTGTTTTAAAATTAGTTTGTAATTATTTTTAACAAACCTGGTTAAATGCCTTCTACCCGGAGGGCTACTTGACTGGTGGCTGTTACTCTGCAGTTAGCCCGGGTTGGGTCATCAGCTGCAGACGGATTGGTAATGCTGCCCTGGAATCAGTGTTTGGTGTGGGCTGTTTTCCTAAGCTCGTGGACGAGATTGTGGTGCTTTCCTCCTGTGTGACTTGGAGCCCTGTGTCTTGGGTCCCCTTATTCTATGTTTAGTTCGGTCTCGGCATCATTCACTCGCGACGACTCATGCTATTCTGTTGAACGAGCATCTTGGGTCTGGAGCGTCAACTTATTGAAATGAATCTTAATCAACAATTGAATCTTAAATTCTTAACTTGCTATATTTCGGAACATTTCAGCCATTCTTACATATTATTTTGTGATTTAATTCAAAAGATTGTGTTAACACATGCTTTAAAATGTTTCACAAATTTTTGTACAAATAGCGAGAGACAGAGGTGGAGCGAGAGATGTAAATTTCAATCCCATTTATCTATTTATTGAATTTAAAAGGGTTTTATTTTTCTTGATCAAATAACTTATTCTATTTACAGGTGGTGAGGAAGCTTCTTCCATATCCTTATGACACACATTGCACTGATTACTTATCTAGGTGGAAAGAAAGAGGAGGCAAGGGTCCGATAAATAATGAAGTAAGATGGAGTTTTTCTCTTCTCGTCTTGCCATATATAGTACAGTGGAAGAAAAAAACAACGCTATAGTGATTAGCGTAATTTTCAAAGCGCTATTTATACGCTATAGTTATTTTTGAAAGGATATATAGTGCAGAAAAAATTCCTTACATAAAAGGAGGAAAGTTGAATTAAGAATACTCAAAATAGGTTGATAAATACTCAAAAAAATTTAGAACTATTTAAAATTAATTACGAAATTTTTGATTTAAAATTTTTAAAAACAAATTGTTGAAAACTATACGATATATGAGTCATTAAAATAGTTCTTTTATACAGCTCGTAAGCGAAAAAAAATTTAAATCGAATTTCATAATTTTTTTAGAGGGAATCGTCTAAATCTAAATTTACTTTCAATTGATTGAGAAAGAGAGTCTTCTTTGTTTTGACAAAAACTCATTTATCATACTACTTATTTTAAAGTTAATGTAATCAACAATCAGAATTTTTTCTTGATTCACCATGAATCTAAAACCTTTTTCAATTATCGAAATAAATTTAAAAGAGGTAGTTTGCATATGAAATAACCGAAGTGGTAATCCCTCTTCCGTCACGAAATAATTATTTTTTATGTGTTACATGTAATAAAAATAACTGTGCTATTAAGAAACTAGAGATAGGGCAAATATACAGATTTGCCGCCTTCACTTTTATGAAACTAATAAGAAAATCTGTTAAATATGCTTACACGAGGAAATCTTACTAGTCATTCTGAAGGAAACTTCTCGTGAATCTGATTACAATGTGAGAACAGGAATCTAAGAATAAAAATATCTTTAATAAATGATATAAAATACTGGGAATCTGTAAATAGAGTTTACTGGCCATTGGGGCGAGCGGTCTGACTTTAAAGCCAGTAGCTGCGGGTTCAAATCCCGCTCAGGGCATAGATGTTTCTCTCTCGCGTGTGCTGTTCTTTGTTGTATGCTGGATGAATGTTGATCATCCTATGAACGGGTATCTGTGGCAGTATGGCGTTGGTAATGTAGCTCTCCTCCGTAACTTAGGTTCACAGGTGCCCACTGGGTAACGTTAAATGAGCAATATGCGCGAGGTTAAAAAAAGAATCTCGTAAAAGATATTTATCTTGATACTGTTCCCTTTTTTATTACTATTGATCTATAATTATTGTGAAATTATAATATATTTGTATTTTTAAATATTTCCTATGAGCATTGTACTTTTAATTAAATAACAATTCTGCATTTTCAATTTTGAATCAAAAATTGAACTTGATGAAAAATTTTATCAAATTTTATTCTAACAGCAGAAGAAAAATAGATTGCATAAAGTGATAAATATTTTATGAATTACCAAAATGGTATTAATTCCGAATTCCAATTAAATAAAAACTAAAAACAGGATAAGAACAGAAAAATTCAAAATACTATTTAGTTTTTTTAAGTATAATATTTTTCACTTTTCGTTTAAAATGATATATTTATAATAAAATGTATCGAGCATCTGAAGATACAGATTTCAATGAATGAATCTTGCAAATGTAAACCTTTATAAGTCTGTCAACTTTGATAATAAAAAGCAATTTAAATAACAACAAGTATAGACTGTATGAACAATAGATTATTTCGAAAATATCTTTCATAAAAGAAGTATTGAATGATATGAATTTAAATATCCACAAATATCTTGTACCAAAATAATACATAAAAACCAAACAGAAGCATGGATATAAGTCCATTATATTAAAATAAAAAGTTAAAATTTTAATATGAGATCTAGAATATTTCTAAACATTTTTGCAGATATAATATATCCCCACATGCTTTGACAAAGATTCTAACATAGAATCAGATTTTTTCCATAATCATCCACTTTTAACACTTTTAAATTTTATTAAATTTCTCTTGAAAAATAATTTTAATGAATAGTATTTTATTTAAAAACGCTGCAAAACATCTATTTTAAATTGAAAGTATATATAATGCATTCTAAATAATAATATTTTAAAAACAGTATTTTAAAAATAAGAACAACAAGGTATATTTACTTATCAAAAAGTAAAACAGCTTCAGAAATACCCCTATAAATTTTACTTTCACTTCTTCTTGATTCAAAATATTGTTAGACATATCTGGAAGAAAAAATTTAGCGAAAATTAAAAGCACGAACACTACTTATTTAGATCGTAAAACATAACAATTTCATTTAGATATATTGTCGTTTGCTTTTTAAAATAAAACATTGCAAATTCCAACTTATAGCCCACATATAATTAAATAATAAATAGCTCACTCATGCTTCAGTGAAAAGAACTCGAGCATCGCTTAAATATTTACCAATCAAGTTTGCTTTAACGCAAGCAAGTATTTCACTCAAATATAGATATATTCAACTGAAGTTCAGTTAAAAAAATTTACTCTTTTTTGAGTAGATGGGAATTTACTCATTCATTTTAATAAGTAAATATATATACAGTTGGCTCGCGTTATAACGACCCCATCGGGACTGTCCCAATCTGGTCGTTATATCAAATGGTCGCTATATCAAAATGAGCAAATTTCCTTTGAAAATCGGTCACATAATGGTTTTAAACGTCATAATGCATGCATATACTATTTGTGGTATACATTTATAAAACATAATGACAGCTTAACAATTGACTTACAACTGTTAACAATTAAGAATTTTATTTTAAATTAGATTAAAAAACATAGTATGACAAAAAAAATCTAATTTCTAATGAATAAATTTTTTGATGTACATAATTTGTGGTATATAGTATAACGAATTTTTTTTTATGTACGTAACCTGCAGTATTATAAAGAAGAGTAAACCGAGGAACATAAACGAGGCTTCATTAGACGAAGACATTAATTTTTTGATGTGCATTAATTTGTTGAAGTTACATGTTTTAAGTTTTTGTAAAATAATTGGAAATTGAAGTTTGTCGTAATTTTGAGCTCCGGAAAAGCGCTATTTCCAAACTGTTAATTTTCTCCAAATGGTCCTCTGAATTTAGGTCAAACTCAAAAAAATCCCTTAGTGTGTTTATTGCTTCTGCAGCTTGTTTAATTGAAGGCCTTTCCTTCGGCAAAACACTAATTTCCTCGTCGGATGAAGCCTCGTCCATATCTTTATTTAACAATCCGTTTAAAATCTCCTTCTCTGTTAACTCCTCTGTACATTGTACATCATCGTCGACTTTTGCATATTCGTCAAAGTTGTTCATGGCATCACTCAAATTTACATACGAGGAAAATTCCTTCAGTATTTCATCGTCTAGGTCAAGGTCATCTAAGTGATCCATGTCCACGCCACACGGATTTTCCTTTTTACAAAATCCTGCTGATCGGAAAGAGTTCTTGATGGTATTTACTGAAACTTCTTTCCAAGCAGTTTCTACAGTTCGTAGAGCAACCAGCAGATCAACGTCAAATTTCATGTTGTTTTCCACATGAAATAAAATTTTGCGAATCAACATTTTCCTGTAGATTCTTTTGAAGCTGTGGATCACACCTTGATCCATTGGTTGGAGCTCTGATGTCGCATTTGGGGGAAGGTACTCCACTTTTATCGCCTTCAAATTTTTAATTTCCTTTGAATGCGCAGTGCAATTGTCGACAATTATCAAAATTTTTCTGTTCTGTTGATGCATTTTTTTATCAAGGATTCGAAGCCATTCTTCGAACAGCGAACCCGTCATCCAAGCCTTCTTGTTGGCACGATATGCCACAGGTAAAGATTTTACACCCTTAAAACAGCGGGGACGCTGCGAATTACCAATTACAAGCAATAGTAATTTCTCATTACCTGACATATTCGCTCCAAGCATTACAGTTATTCTTTGTTTGGACCGCGTATTTCCTTTGCATGTTTCACCTTTAAAAACTAAAGATCTATCAGGTAAAAGTTTATAAAAAAGTGCAGTTTCATCTGCATTAAAAATATCGTCCTCACTATAGTTTTCCGTAATTTTTTTTAAAGTTTCTTCCTTGAATATACGCACGGTATCTTTGTTTACTGAAGAGCTTTCCCCGCATATTTTTTTGAACACTATTTCATGCCGATGCTTAAAGTTCTGAAGCCATCCATCGGAAGCTTTGAAGGATTCATTGGGATAGAGTTTTTCAAAAAAAACTGTTGCCTTTTCTTTTAAAGCGTTTCCATCCAGAGGAATGTTCTTGCTGCGCATGCCTTTCATCCAGTCTAAAAGGGCTTTCTCAAGAAGAGGGAATTTTCCATCTCTGAGTCGCATTCTTTCTGGTGCAGCGTTTAAAATGGATTCTCTGTTCTTCACTATTGTGAACAGAGTGCTCTTAGGTATTCCAAATTTTTTAGCGATTTCAGTTTTAGGCATGAGTTTCTCGTCGATGCACTCTAAAATTTTTCTTTTCACATCAATAGATAAAGCACAACGGTGAGCTACTAAAGGTGGCATTTTTATCAAATGACAAATCAGCGTGTTGAAATGCAAGCTTGCAAAATTAAGAACAGCACACTTTAATCAAATGCAAAAACCTTTTCCAGCTAAAAACAAAATGAAACGGAAAAGGAGAGGCAAAGTAAAGGAAAAGAGGCGCGGATGTCGGCAAGGGGGGGGGGGCAGAGTAAACAAACTCACCCGATTCGACAGCTCGTATTCAATGCTCGATGACGTTTGTTGTCTACACACCCCCATACTAGCCAACTGAAATCGCTTTGTCTTGACGCCGTGTGAGACCTTCGGATTCTGTGCTTGTTCAAGGTTAACCATTCAACCCCACTTTCCAATAGGAAGTTAGAAAAGAGTGGTGTTCAAATTCAAAGAGGGTCGTTATATTAAGAGTTGAATTTTTTTACGGTCGTTATAGCAAGAGTAAAATAACGTTATCTCTTATGGATGTGAATTGGGACTCCTTCACAGGGTCGTTATATTACGTGGGTCGTTCTATCACAGGGTCGTTATAACACGAGTCGATTGTATATGTATATATTGTGATGCCTCAATTGGCATTACATATTTATTTTCTATCCTTTTAAAATATCTTTCATTACTTAAGCTTATTTTTATTAATAGAGTTATATTTAAAATAAATCAAAGACTTAATCTTTCAAAACGAACATAAAATATTTATTTCTTCTCTTCTAGATCAGGGGTCTCCAAACTACGGCCCTAGGGCCACATCCGTCCCGTGGACAGATTTTGTTCGGCCCGCGGAGAGCTAGCATACTTGAAAACTCCTTTTAGAGAACATATTTTTATAGCAAATTAAATTTAGTTTACTGAAGTGTTCTAATTTTATGTTGAATAATTATTAATATGACATCTACATTGATATGGTCATGGGCTTACTTCTCATAACATTGTTGTATGCTTATTGTTATTGTTTTTGTGATAAGTTGGATAAAGAAACACAGAATTGTAATGAGTAAAGACATGTATAATATGCAGAAAATTTAACTTCAGTATATAATATCTAACAAATTATTGAAATGAATCCAACTAACATTTTATACATTTTAAATAAAAACATAACTTATAACAAGCATAATGACATATGAAATACTAATGAGATTTATGTAATTGAGATTTTCCACTGACAATAGTTTGTAGTTGTGGACTAATTTTACTTGTACCAATTACTAAAGAGATTTAAGATGCTCATCAGTTAATTTAGATCTGTAAAAATTTTTTGTGTACTTCATTTTAGAGAAGGTTTTCTCACACAAATAAGTAGTACCAAAAACAGAAAACAGCCCATGAGCAAACTTATGCAAATTATTAAATTGTGTCAGTGGAAGACTCTTATAAAATTCCAACAAAGATGAGTTTTGATATTTGTTCTTAATTATATCACTGCACTGTAGATCAATAATTTCCATTTGAAGTTCCGGGGCTAGGGTTTCAATGTCAATATCAAAAGGATTCTGAAAAATCTTAATTTGATTCGCAATGGCATCAAAGTTCCAGAAACGAGTATCAAAATTTATTTTCAAAGCACTCAAAGTTTCGATTGCAAAATCGATAGGAAACTCAGTCTCAGTGGTGTGGCTGAATATTTCACATGTTTTAAAATGTGAAAAACATTTACTTCGTAGTTGTGATTGAAACAGTATCAATTTCTTCTAGAATGATTTGATATTAGTGTATAAATCAGGAAGATGCTGGTTTTCTCCTTACAATCTCAAATTCAGTTCGTTCACATGTTTCGTCACATCAACATAGAATGCTAAGTTCCACAACCATGCGTTGTTTTGTAATTCAATAAGAGGGCGATGCTTTTCATTCAAAAAAATTTCGATCACTGCTCGAAGTTCAAAAAAGCGCTGAAGGACTTTCCCACAACTAAGCCAATGTAAGGCAGTATGATAAGGTAAGTCATTTTCTCCAATCTCTGCAATAAATTGCCGGAATTGTCCGTGATTCAGCCCAAAAGATCTGATAAAATTAACAGTTGATATGACTGGTTTCAGAACTTCAGACATATCCAAACATTTTCCGCACGAAGACTGTTGATGAATGATACAATGTAAGACTAATGGTTTTGAACCACCGTCATTTTCTACAGTCTTTGACACAAGAGAGACCATTCCTTTATCTTTCCCACTCATGTTTTTGCCTCCATCAGTTGTAATACATTTCAAGTTTTTCCATCGAAGGTTCTTTTGATTAATGGCCATTTCAATTCCTTTAAAAATATCTGTACCAGTAGTTGTGCCATGAGTACTATACATATCAAGAAGTTCTTCATGCACTTCATAGCTTTTATCTACTCCTCGAATATAAATCAACACCTGAGCAGTATCTGACACATCCGTTGACTCATCCAAGGCCAAAGAAAATCACTCAACATGTCCATTTTTGTCGAACAGTTGAGAGGATATATTTTTAGCGATGTTTTCTACCCTTCGAACTACAGTGTTTGCTGACATACTGACAGTTTTTAATAAATTTACCTTTTCAGGGCACATTTCTTTGGCTACTGCAATTATGCATTCTTTGATCATTTCTCCATCGGTGAATGGTTTTCCACGTTTTGCAATTTCAAGAGCCACACGAAGTTGCAGCCTCTTGTTCAGTTTTGAGTTTTGTAAATGAAGATTGCTGCGATTTCAATCCGCGCTTCATAGCTTGGAATTTTTATGTCCGCAAACTTCCTGTATATTTTGAGTAATTTTGAAAATGTTTTGTTTCATAATGACGTTTAATGTTATATTCTTTGAGAACGGCTATGCTTTCATTGCAAATCAAACATAGCGCCTTGTTACTGGACTCAATTACGAAATACTGAATGTTCCACTGATATTTGAATTTTCTGAGTTCTCTATCAATTTTTCGCTTCTTTTCCATACTACTAAATCACACACAAAAGCAACAATTCAAATCAAAATAATGTTACAAAGATGTCTTAAACTTAAACACGCACAGACACGTTTTAAGGAGGTACGCACTATTTTATTTCACAACAGTGTCATAGGAGCTGACTTGTGGTTGCGCCACTAGCCTTCTTATATATTCCAATCACTGCCATCTAGAAGTGAGTGGAAGACACCAGAACTTTCTCGAACCAACGAGATTATTCTGTACGTGCTATTAGTGCCATCTGTTAGTGATAGAAGGTACTACCTATTTCCGCTTGTGTCCACCAGATGTCGTGTCACGTTTCTCCTCATGGCTCGTACTCTACGACTAATCTAGAAATTACAGATAATGACAGGAAAATTAATAATATGCAGTGTTGCCGTTTTGCGGAATTTAGTCTGATTTGCAGCCTTTTTTAAACGTTGCGTACTTTTTTTTCATCAGTGAACTATTTCACTTTTTACCACCGGCAACAATAATAATATGGTTTTGGTCCTCGGAACTTACTGGAGTAATCAGTACGGCCCTAAGGCTGGAAAGTTTGGAGACCCCTGTTCTAGATCAATGTAACGGATACTTTTTATTTCATTACTATGCACACGTATTAATTCACTGTCGCCTCTAATCGAAAACAAAAATCTATTTATAACTTTTCAGTCTAAATTTCCAGCTGCTAAATGTTTCGGATGCTTGGTTGCAATAATTCTCATAAATTTGTTGGTGACTCGTGATCGCCAAGGTATTCTTTTGAACCCATATTGATATGCTAGTAGGCTTTGTTTTGGCTATGATATATTATGATAAATCGCCAAATTATGGATCTCATACCCATACTTTCTACGTCCGTTGGGAATAATTATATTCACTTGGTATTCATGATTTGTGGTGGCTAGGAGTCCCCTTTGGGGGTTCCTGTCCCAGTCATCCTGACGGTTTAAAAAGATATGCAATCGTAACAAAATGTTAACAAAAACTTCTTGATGTGGAAGTTATATTTCCTTGATCCCTCCAAGGGATTTGTTTTTGATAATTGGTAATTATCATGATGATTTGTATTGATGGCCATTCCCTATAATCTTCAAGAAATATTGCTTAATAAATTGGATTTTCATATTCACGATTCATATTAATTTCCTGGGGACTTTCATTTTGTTTCATCCATTTACTTTTATTAATGGCCAAAATGAACAATCATAAATTCCACTATACGAATATTGGCGGCTAAGGACGGAGGACTAAACCTCCCCCACAAATATATATACAGTCAGACCTCGATATAAGGTAATCGGCATGTAAGGTCACCCCGCATATAAGGTCCCTTTTTCAAAGTCCCCTTTACTGAATAGGAATTCTTTGTTTCAAATTATCGGATATGTGGTCAAGCTTTAAAAATCGTTATCGCTTATAAGGTCATTTTTATCTGAGGCGAGGGAAGCTATTTTCTAACAAAAGCCTATTTAACTTCCTGACAAGGCAATTACCCCTCTCGAGTTCTTGGAAAATATTTCAGCCAACGAACAAGCTACAATTTCTGAAATTTTTTCACAAGTTGTGGACAGTGAGGACAATGACAGTGATCCTGAGACTGTAGCTGTAACCCATGTGGAAGCCTCCAATGCAATAAATGTGATAAGAAATTTTTTTACAAATCATGAGGGAGCTGAGTAACATTTTGAGAAGTTACAAAATCTAGAAAACACTGTTCAAAAAGTGAAACCAAAAACGAGACAGACCTGCATAAATGATTATTTTAAATAAGGTAAGATGTAATGTATGTATGTGCACTTAGAGGAAATTTGTAAACAGCTTTATAGAAAATTAATTTTTTTTTTAAATCTAACTCTCTTTAATTCTTTACTAATTCTGTTAAATTTTATTGACTTAAACATTTAATTTATGGCTGATCGTTTTCGTTTGTACTAACATTTTTAAAAAGTCTATTGTACTATTTACGTGCTTAGTTACGAACTGCTAATGAATCGGTTAAAAGGTCACTTTTGCAATGTCCCTTAGGGTGACCTTATATAGAGGTCTGACTGTGTGTATATATATATATATATATATATATATATATATACATATATATATATATATACATATATATATATATATATATATATATATATATATATATATATATATATATATATATATATATATATATATATATATATATATATATATATATATATATATATATATATATATATATATATATATATATATATATATATATATATATATATATATATATATATATATATATATATATATATATATATATATATATATATATATATATATATATATATATATATATATATATATATATATATATATATATATATATATATATATATATATATATATATATATATATATATATATATATATATATATATATATATATATATATATATATATATATATATATATATATATATATATATATATATATATATATATATATATATATATATATATATATATATATATATATATATATATATATATATATATATATATATATATATATATATATATATATATATATATATATATATATATATATATATATATATATATATATATATATATATATATATATATATATATATATATATATATATATATATATATATATATATATATATATATATATATATATATATATATATATATATATATATATATATATATATATATATATATATATATATATATATATATATATATATATATATATATATATATATATATATATATATATATATATATATATATATATATATATATATATATATATATATATATATATATATATATATATATATATATATATATATATATATATATATATATATATATATATATATATATATATATATATATATATATATATATATATATATATATATATATATATATATATATATATATATATATATATATATATATATATATATATATATATATATATATATATATATATATATATATATATATATATATATATATATATATATATATATATATATATATATATATATATATATATATATATATATATATATATATATATATATATATATATATATATATATATATATATATATATATATATATATATATATATATATATATATATATATATATATATATATATATATATATATATATATATATATATATATATATATATATATATATATATATATATATATATATATATATATATATATATATATATATATATATATATATATATATATATATATATATATATATATATATATATATATATATATATATATATATATATATATATATATATATATATATATATATATATATATATATATATATATATATATATATATATATATATATATATATATATATATATATATATATATATATATATATATATATATATATATATATATATATATATATATATATATATATATATATATATATATATATATATATATATATATATATATATATATATATATATATATATATATATATATATATATATATATATATATATATATANATATAAGTTAAGAAAAGTCTTTGTGGGAAAACATTTTTAAATCATTCTTGAAAAATTTCCGTCCATGTAAGTTGATCTGATTTCGCTACTCGCTTTATAGTCCATTTTTATACTGTTTTTTCTTTTTATTTTATGTTTTTACATGTTATTTTTACTTTTTGGGTTCTATTTTATTTGTTGTAATTTTTATAAAAAATTTTTTTGAGTGCTCCTCACATTATTGCATAAATATATTTTGCTTTGGCTTCATTGATACAATATCAGAAAGCACTCTGTTTTACGAATATAAACGTGTGGGCTGATGAAAAGATTATATCTTTTATTTCCGGTTTTTTAAATAAAATCTCATCCCTTATTTTTTTTTCTAAACTGTTTGTTATTTTTTTTACTTATTATTTCCCCCCCCCCTTCTTTTTTTTTTCTTCTTCATATGTCTATAATTTGCCCTTTGTTTTATTCTTCATTTTGAATTATGCATTTGTTTTTTTCTTCATCTCTCTCTCTCTCTCTTGTAATGCTATTCTTATAGATTTGTATTACTTGCAATCTATATATTATTACTTTGATTTCAAAATCTTGAAATGTCTTTATACTTGACATAATGATGAGCATTGAATACAGATGAAAGGCATTTACGGATTTTAAAATCAAAGTAGTAATGTATAGATACAAATAATACAAATCTATAAGAGAATTGGCATGGTGAATAACAAACAAATATTTACAAGAGAGAGAGAGATACTAGCGTTTTATACTAGTAACCTCCAACACGAAGCATTTCTTAAATATATTGTTCGGGAGGCATGTAAACTCTCTTTACATCTATAGTATCCCCAAGTGATTTTGAGCTTGCTGATTGGATTTCTTTCGACAACACCTGTGACGTACGGCTGTTTCATTCTGCCATGCTTGTTATTTTAAGCATTGAGCGATTTTTGTACTCCAGTTTTTGTTTTTCAATCCTAAAATGTGAATTTTTTTGCCTGAGAAACTGACTTCTTCATTTAAAGATGAAGTAAAAACCATATCACCAAATAACCCTTAGAAGCAATGTTCTAAATTTAGAAGATTGCTACAAGTTTGTAAAAGAATTTGGGGAACTTACTATATTACGAAACAGAATTCTAGAACTTCGAAACCTCAAGGAGAAAGATTTTTTTGTTGGTAAGTAACCAGTTTAGTTATTTTAAGAAGAAATTTGTATTTAATTTTAATGGAAAATGCTTTTTTTGTTAAATTTAGGATTCTCACATGCATGAATTCTTATGAAGCTAATACCACTTTAAATTATTGAGTAACATTGAAATCGAAGCTTAATTGCCTTGCTCAATTCTTACATTCACTATGAAATGAAAATTCTATAAGTTTAATTTGATATTTTTGAAATTAAATTAATGCTTATCGAATTAAATTCATAATTTAATAATTTCTAGTGTATTACTAAATTTAAATTAGTAAGTTTTAAATTTAACTTTTTTATTAGTGGTCCCATCTATTTTTATAAAATAAAACTAAATAATCTGCATTATACCCTACCTACTTACAACTTATTTTTAATGTTTTCGTTTGTTTGTTTCTAATACCGAAAAACATTTAACATCTGCAATCTAGCATCAATTCCCATCAAAATCAAAGTGAATGAGTATGAATTGTGCATTAAATTAATACCTTGAGTAATGAAAGAATAAATTTACAAAAATTCTAGTACAATTAATTAATTCTAGTGCATTTCTATTGGATTGTAAATATTTTTTTATTATTATTTAATTCTAAACATTATTTGTTTGTCAACACAGTGTGATTATGAAAGTGCCGCAGAAAAAATGTAAAATTAGTTTCTCAAAAAATTCGAATTGTACGGCAAAAATATTTATAAGAGTGTAGTTGAACAAAAAAACAACAGGGAAATCAAATTCCATTATAAAATAATATTTTCCTCTAAGATATGATAAAATCTTTTTTCAAATAATCAAACATAATTTTACAATGATATTTATATACATTTTAAAATCTCATATAATAAATTCAAACTTAACTGAATAGTTCTGCAATCATACTTAATAAAATAAAGTAAGAGATTTTCTAAGGAGAGATTCATAATACTATTCAATTTGAATATTAATCAGTTCTTATATTTATTATATAAAAGCTAGCTAATAAAGCCTTAAATTGTATTTAAAAATTATTATTGTGCTAATTTGATGTTCTACCAAAACATGGTTGTTCAAATTGCATTTACTAGAAATTCATAACATTAAAAAATATTAAACTGAAACGTACAAAAAATATTTTAAACAATTAAAGAAAAATATATGAATGAAATTTAAAGTAAATATATTTAAATAAACTAGTGGACTGCGCCCCCTGCTCGCTAACTTTCGCCAACCCCAGAAAATTGCTACGCAAACCAAGCTCGCTACTAACTTTGGTACATTGCAAATGCACAAAATTCTAAGAATTCAAAACAATCATTCAAATCCATGTAACAAAATTTTTTTAAAAGAAAAATTACATCTTTATAGTAAATACTAAGTCATTAAAATAAATTTATCAAAAATCGTCAAATAAATTCTCGTCGAATAAATTCGTAATACTATATAAATTCGTGAAAAAAAGGCGCTTTCGACAAAATACTAAAATAGAGATCTATCGACAAAGACTACTCACTTCTGCCTAGCTTAACAGTATGAGATTGCCACAGCTGATAGGGTGAATTTCGGAAGAGATTCAGTTTCCGTTTTTAAAAGCGTTATATGTTGAGCCACATCAGCTAGATTTGGCATGTGACATTTTTAGCGGCAATTATTGGTCGATTTTCTAGCGTTGCAATTTGGGGAGTTGTAATGAGGCTTTTTTGTCGCCATGTAAGAGAAATATATATATAGATGTGTTATTATTGATTAAGCATTGATGACACAATTTTATATTTTATACAAAACTTTTACATTTTTCTTAAAATTAGTATGAGAAATATAGTGGAGTTTGTTTATGATTGATTTACATTTTGTGAACAAACTACGGAGAAATGATGTTGGGGAGGAGTTACAAAAAGACGTAACAGAAGGCAATGCTGAGAAATCCAATCAGAGAGCTCAAAATCTCTTGGGCTTCTGTAGATGTAAAAGTAGTTTACGTGCGTTCGAGAGAGATATCAGGAAAACGGATCTTTCATCTTTGCTAAAACTGCTGATTGACAATTATGTTTTAATAAATATTTTAAATATTGCATCATTGTTGATAGAAAATAAAAATGCATAAAAATGATATTTTATTCGTTATATAAGATAAACTCGATGATTAACACAAAAGTTCTAGAGTAGGCGGAATACATCTCCACAGTAGCATTCCTAAAGTTATCTGAATTCACGTATTTATTCTATTCATAGTTAACCTAGTCGCAGATAACATTAAATAACATCAAAAAATAAGAGAAATCTAATATTATATTGCATAAATCTCGAATAATAGAGAGATATTAAAAGAGAGAGAGAGAGAGAAATTTGTTTTTTTCTCAATTCTAGATTCTATACAAAGTAATATTATCTAACGTTCATCATAATAATATTTCACTTTATGTTTTGCTACTGTTATATTATATTTTATATTTTTTGTTATTGTTTTTCGTTGTCTTACTTTATTTTTTGGAATGATCGAGAGAAAAGTTTGGACGGTAGTAGAATATTTCGGCGATATAATTTTAGTTAATTTTCTGTGTGGTTGTGTAGCCGTAAAACATGGCTATCATGATGCTAAGTCCACAAAACCGCTAATCATTATTCTGATGAAATGAAGTGTAAAAAATATGTTTTGCTTAATTTAAAAACGTACATCCAGTACGAAGAGCGACAAATAATAAAAAATAGGCAAATAAATGATTATCTTTATTATTTGACTCGTCATATGCCTGTCAGTTTTTGTGCATGATTTTGTAGTATTCTTCAGGTCTGATTCCCTAATTACTTTATTCTTCACTCAACCCGTACGAAAATCGGGTATTCAACTAGTTTTTCATAAAACCATCAGCTGGCAGCAAGAAATTCCATCTATTTAACAACATGATCTGGGCTGCTCATTTTTTTAAAATCGGAATTCGCTAAAAATTGCTCAGTAATAGTAAGGTTAAATATATTTGGCTGCATTGATATCTATCTTTAATTTAATGACATTTAATGAGATAATCTATTTCCTTCTATTAAACAAATATGATTAAAGTATAGCTTCATAACACTCTAAATTTAATGAATTTCATTCATGTTTTTTGTGTTTTAGGATTGCTATAATGAATGCCAATTAAATATTAGTTTAGAAAAATATGGTTGTCTTGATCTTGTGTTAAGACCATATTCAATGGAAAGCATCTTCTGTACTATAGAATCCTTGGGTACGTAAAAAATTAGAATTTAAGGTGTTTCTTATTATCTTTCTTATGTATAACTATTACTATCATTTTCATAACAAGGAATTAGCATATTGAACTTTGAACAGTTACATATCATGAATTTTGTTACCTTTTCAATTTTAAACTTCCAATAGAAAAATGAGTTTATTATTAAATATATTTTAGTTGATTCCTCTCCCACTTAAACTTAAATTTTAAAATTTTCTTATCAGGGTGTAAAATAAGAGAAGAAGACCATAAAGAATTAAAAAAAAAATTTTTTTTGTTATCTTTTCCTTAGGATTATATTAAGATATATTTATCAACATGAATAATTTTTCTCAGTAATCATATTTTTAATAACATTTAAAATAGATATTTTATTGTTATAACAAATTTAATGAGTTCCCAACCGTCATTTAATATTTTTGCTTATCTAACAAGTTGATCGTAAATATAATTTGCTTGCAGCATCACACTGTTAATGCAGCTTATCTAAGTTCTATATCATTTAAATAATCATCTTTTTGACGATAATTCATAATAGCATATTAATGAAAAATTTCATAATTCATATCACACTGTTTATGCAGCTTATCTTTGCCCTATATCATTGAGCGAATCATCTTTTAGACGATAATTCATAATAGCATATTAATGAAAAATTTCATAATTCATATCACACTGTTTATGTGGCATGGTGAATAACA
>NC_092208.1:36104464-36108167 GCF_043381705.1 Parasteatoda tepidariorum
ATAGATGGTAACGAGAAGAGTTTTGTGGTTGCTATGGTGACTAATTAGAATGTAAATTGTTTTTTTGAGTGAGTGTGAGATTTGTTTTTTGGAACTGCGATGCTGTAATTTTATTGTTTAGTTAATAAATCTTCCTTTTATATTAAACGTGATAGTAGTTTCCTTAATTATTTGATTCGAAGTCCTTTGAGTTTTATTTGAGGTCAGTTTATTTTGTATTTTTTGACAAGTGAGAGCGTTCTCACCGAATGAGATTTCTTCCGAAATTTAATATTTTGTTTATGCAGGTTTTTCCATTGCAATTCACTTATTTCAATTTTTAATAGACTTAATTATAGCCAAAATTTTAACCTTTAATATCAGTTTTAGAAATTTTATCTTAAGATTTTATACTATAGCACATTTCTAATAGGTTTAACGAATTACATGTCATTTATTTGAATTCAAATTTATTTTAATGACTTAGTATTTACTGAAAAGATGTAATTTTAAAAAGAAAAAAATAGTTGTTATATGGATTCGAATGATCGTTTTGAATTCTTAGAATTTTGTGCATTTGCAATGCACGTAAGTTAATAGCGAGAGAAGCAAACCATTTGAGATTCCGTAGCAATTTTCGGGGGTTGGCGAGCGTTAGCAAGCAGGGGGCGCAACCCACTAGTATTTTTTATTTCCTTAAAGAATCTAAATAACTTGAAATAAGGTACTCTTTGAACCTTATGATACATTGTTGAACTTGACGTCAATGCTTAAAAGTTCACATAAGTATTCCTACTCTAATTTTTTTTGTTTGGGATACTTATTCAGGAAATTTTTATTATCTTATCTGAAACTATCAAGCATGAAACTCAAACTACTAAATATTAATACAGCTGTTATAATAGCCAAATTGCAAGTTTGAAGAAACGAGCTTCGAGTAGAATAACAGGGAGTCATTTACTTTGAAACAATTACGCACAGTTCAATCCGCACGTGTTGAAACATATCTGGGACAGGATACCCGTCGGAAACTGTGAAGGAATTAAGTGTTAGATAGTCTCTGTAAGGGTACCTATTACCATTTGATCTTTTAACAATGTGTAACGTTCTAAACTAGGAGCTTTTTGAAATTTTAATAGTTTATTGAGATTTAAAAAAAATTGAATTTTTCTCTAATTGCCTTCTTAATTTCGGGAGAAAGAACTAAACATTTAAAGGAATTGGCTTAGATTCGCGCGCAATGGATCTGTAAATTGAGAAAAAACGAGTCATATCAAATTTGAACCTCATAAAATTTTAAGTCTCCAAGATGAATCAAGGGAAATTAAGGTTTATGATTTTTCATTGTGACGTTAGCTTTGATCTATCATCGATTAATTAATCGTTTTTTACATCGACCAATAAATAGAAGTTCTTTAGAAAGTCAACGTCATTAATAAGTTGTCTAACATTATCAACAATAAAGCGCTCAGTGTAGTGTTGGTGCAGATTAAATTCCAAAGTTTAAAGTTTTGTTCCGTAGGTCAAAATTTTAGTACTATTTACTGCAAATAGGACTAAATAATCAGAAACTTTTGTCTGTCATGCGTTATGTTTTTACATGACTGACAAATCTGCGATTCTGCTAATAAGCATATTTAAATTGCATTTTTTCATCGGCCATTTAGATATGGCAATCGATTGACCTATGACATCGATTTGGCACATTTTTCTGAGTAGCTGCATGGAGGAATACATTTCTAGCGCAATTTCCGTATGATTTGTATGATAAAAACAACATCCATTTTTGGAATTTTTTTTTTCATTTCTGCACTTCTTGAAATTAATACTACAGTTGCGAGATTAGTTCCCTGTTTTGAATACAAGACTCTTACTTTAAGACGAAAGTTGCATAGTTAGCTGAGAAACTTTCATTTCTACCTATATTATTTTGTCAGCGATGACAGTATCAATATACCGGTGAGAGGTAAGATCATCTGTTTTCTAAGTGACATCCAAATCGTCATTGAGAGATGCCAATATTGTTTGGACATAGAGACTCCCAAATCAAAGAGATTTTAAAAGAGGAGTGCTTATGTTACCGTCTGCTAATCTTTTCATGTGAGTTGGGGAGGACGCCTAATTCCATCTATTGCAAGACCATTCTGATTCTTCATTCTCTCAGTGCTATTCAATGAATCATCTTTTTTTTTTCGCTTCCGAGTTTCGTCTGTATTTGTTTTTATTTTATTTTACAACCGTCATTGAACAGCAGACCCAATTTTATGGGTTTAGGACTACTAATGTTGAACTTCGTAGCTTTGTAATTTTGAACTCGATCCAGAAGGCAAGGGCACACCTGGATCGAGTATTGGGAGAAATTTGATTCGTCTGTATTTGTTAGCCATAAGACAATATCAATAATTCAATTTAAGACATCGGAGAATACGATTGAAGTTTGGGTCTTGGCAGGATATGTTTGCTGGAGCTCTGCTAGTCTGATAAACAACAAGACACAATTCAATTTACAAAACGGACTGCCACGTGGGTGATAGACAGTTTCATTAGGCATGGGGAAATACAAATCAACTAAAACTAATTTATTAAATAACTAGCGAATTTAGTAAGCGATGATAAGAAAAGATAATAACAACAAAAAATATACACTAGAATAGTTATACAACAACAAATTCTGCCATGCTTAATAATGGAAAAGATTTTAACATTGATTTACAATGAAAAAGATAAAGCCACAGAAGATTAAGAAAAATTGTCTGTGCAATACTGCAATACTCTTAGTATAAACTAATAAAAAGACTCACTGAAACATTTTGTCAATCCATATCCAAGAGTTAATGTAAACTCTATACATCCATTAAGCACGTTTTTGCTAATTTTGAGTTTCAGGTCACCCATTTAACATTTGTTATAATTTTAATTACCCAATGTGTATATAAAAATTAAATGACACTTTGTGAGTGTGTGTGTGTGTCTTTCATAGGCTCCTAAATCAATCGACCAAAAGCGATGAAATTTGGCTTACAGACAGTTCGAAGGACAACGGAGGTCACTGTTGTTATTAGAACATTCTAAGACAAACCGTTCGAGTGAAAAACGAAATGGGATTTTCGGATTGGCTAAGGGCTAGTCATTGTTTTACTTTTAACTGTAGATGATTCAATTTTTAAAATCATTTTACATTGACCTTTGCTAGCTTAAAGCTCTATTTGATCTAAAATTTCTTTGCATGATAATTAATACACTATCTACCAATAAGTATTTGGGCACTTATGTAAGTGACTATAGCTGCAGTCCTGGGATCAACACGCCCTCCTTATTTGGATTACTACCCTTGGTTCCCATTCATGGTAAGCTCAACGCCGATGCCTACTGCACTATTTTTGATGACAATGTTCTTCCTACGTAGTGACTGTTTTATGGGGTGGGCCCCTGTTACTTCCAGGACGACAATGCCAGCTGTCATGTTGCGAAGGTCATCAAGGCTTGATATGGTGCCAATGAGGTTAATCGAATAGATTGTCTTGCCCAGAGCCCGGACCTGAACCCTATCGAAAACCTCTGGAACGAGTTTGATTGCTGAATTAAGGGGTGTACAGTCCGCAAAAAAAAAAAAAAAAAAAAAAAAAAAAAAAAAAAACGAATCACCCTGAATAACGTTCGTTCTAATGATCGGATTTTCACGAACTAAGTGTCGTTCTTAATGGTTTCTGGGGGTGACCTCAAA
>NC_092208.1:36108667-36139485 GCF_043381705.1 Parasteatoda tepidariorum
GGGTGACCGTGCCAGATAGGTATCCTGTTCCCCGCATGCAAGACTGTTTTCAGGTTTAAAGGATATTTTCTACCTTGAGACCTGGAAGAAGCGTATTATCAGAGTCCGGTGCGCAGCGAAGACGTGCCAAAGACTGCGTAATAGCCCCGTTTGGATTGTTCGAGTTTTTGTATATGCTGTTTGGATTATCAAATGCTGTCGCAACTTTCCAACGCTTCATTTATCAAGTCTTAGGTGAGTTCGAATTTTGTGTACCTTATTTTGATGACGTATTAGTAGCTTCAAAGAACAAAGAAGAACATTTAATGCATTTAAAAAGAGTTTTTCAACGTTTTGCTCAATATGGTGCAACACTCAACGTAAGCAAATGTGTCTTGGGACAGTCTTCAGTAGAATTCCTAGGACATTGAGTGACAGAAAAGGGTATTACTCCGCTTCCTGATAAAGTATCTTCAATAGCTAATCTTCCTCAGCCAGTTATAATTAGAGAGCTGCGTCGATTTCTTGCGGTCTTGAATTTTTATAGAAGATTCATACCGAGAGCTGCCCACACTCAAGTAATTTTAAACGAATATTTAAAGGGTGCTAAGAAAAATTATAAAAGCGCGATCAAGTGGTCGGAGGAAGCAGTTGCTGCCTTTGAGAAGAGCAAGAAAGAATTGGCGAATTCAACCACGCTGTACCATCCTGTCATGAATGCACAGTTGACGATAGTGGTAGAGATACGTCGATGGGAGCTGCTTTGCATCAGCGGATAGAGAAAGAGTGGCAACCACTTGGTTTTTATTCAAAGAAGCTTGCACTATCTCAAAGAAAGTACAGTGCTTACGACAGAGAGCTCTTGACTGCGTACATGGCAGTCAAATACTTTCTGCATATGGTTGAGGGTCGGCCCTTTACTATCTACACTGACCACAAGCCGCTCATATATGCTTTTAAGCAAAAGGAAGATAAGTGTTCACCAAGACAATCGCGCCATTTGGATTTTATTGGCCAATTCACTACGGATATTCAGCACGTGAAGGGAACAGATAACGTGGTTGCAGATGCGCTGTCCAGAGTACACATTGCTACCATAGAAACACCTTCCCACATCAATTTTCAAGAAATGGCTAACAACCAAAAAGGTGACCAGGGGCCCTATTACCAACTCATTGAAATTTATTCCGCTCGGAAACAATTCCGATCGGAAACTAGCTTTCATCGGATTGCCTATTTCGTGAAACCCACTTTGCCGTAACATGATCATATCGGAATCCGGAAGCGAAATCGCCATTCCGCACGAGTCTGGTGAAATTGGAGTTTGTAGGCGGGACTAACTTTGACTAATTAGAAAATTACTATAATTTTAATTTATTAATTTGGCAACGTTATGATTGTTTTCTCTTCTTTTATGCGAGCTAAAATCGCATTAACTTAGAACTGAAAGCTTAAAAATTCATACGTTTTACTTTAAAAAATGACTTCCCATACAAAAATCAATATTCGCCAGCAATATCCACCACTGAATGCGATTACAATAAAATTCCAGAAAGAAAATCAAGGTTGTCTATAATTATTTTCATTGCAAGCAATTTTGGGATTAATTGAAACCTTGGATTAATTAAAACTGAAGGAAGGATACTTGCTTATTCAACCATAATTACTAGTGTGAAGCGTCTAGTTCTATTATAATGCAACTGTAAATTTGTTAAATTTTCCTATGAGAATTAAAAATCAAAATCTTTTTCATCAAAATAATTATTCGTAGCATTTATTATGAAAATATCTGCCAAATCATTTCTTATCGTTTGCAAAAACTATCTACCCTGCTAATGAATTGTTCTCAATCAAATGTTCTTCATTTTGTCTTGTTTTAACAAGGAAAAAAGATAAAATAACTCATAATTTATTTAAATTTTTAAACATTGCTGCCTTTATGAATGTTTTTTTTAAATTTTTATTTTATTATTTTTTTTAAAGAAAACAATCATTGCGTTACACGTAAAGGGAAACCACGAAAATATCCTTCAGATTGCTTGACGCTTAAGGAGTTCCAACTTAATGTTCAGGAATCGTAATAATTTTTTTTTGATATAATGAATCATTTTTTAGCATCCTTGACCGACAGCCAATTATATTATAACGAGCTGCTCTTTATATTTTTTAAATTTATATTTATATTTCATCCCAAAAATCAAAGTAACTCGCAATTTAAGTATCGGCGAAAAACAATGTTTATAAAAGTTACAAAAATAAATTATTTTAACCATGATTAAGTTGAAATTAAAATTATCAAATTTTGCGTTTCACGCAAGGAAAAACTGCGAAAAGGTTTTTCTGATTGCTTGGCGGTAATTGGATTCTAATGTTCATCATAATGTTCATAACTAAATGTTCATTATTATCTCAATGAAATTATTTTTTCATAATCAATCATTTTTTATTATTAATCAGGCCTAGCCGTTGTGGCTCAGAAGATCTGGAGTCTCCTTGAGGTCAGGCTACCCGTGGGAGGTTTTCGTGGTTTTCCGCTCCATGTTACGGAAATGAGGGTTAGTTCCATCAAAAAATCCTCCACGGAGGCAAATTTCACTCAATACTTGATACAGGGCTCTCCTTGTCTTCTGGGTTGGATTTAAAATCACAAGACTAAGGAGTTGAACATCAGTAGTCGGAAACACAAAATTAGGTCGGTTGTTCGACGACGGTTATAAAATTATGAAATAGATAAATTATCATCTTTCTGAACATAACGAAAAGCTCTTCTTTTTAACTCAATCCGTAAAACAAAATCAGCCGCAATTTAAGTATCAAAATACAATTATATTTATGAAAGCTATAAAAATATCCTATTTTAAATAAAAATTAAATTAAAATTATCAAATTTTATGTTACACGCTAAGAAAAACTACAAAAATGTTTTTCAAATTGGCTTTAATCGGTTGCAATGACAGAAAACAGCGACATTTTGATCACTAAAATAAACAAACTCCTATCGGAATCCAGATTTCGCTTGCTCTAAACCTGCCGGAATCGGATTCGTAATTATTTCGCATCGGAATTTATTTCCGATCGGAATCAAGAGCTCGTAATACGACTTAACTGACATTCACGGATTTATGACGTCACGAGAGTTTCATTTCCATCGGAATCAGATTCCGTGAAGCTGGTAATAGGATCCCAGCAGTCGGCCTGGTCAGAATTGTACCTGGACGATTCTTAAAAAGACGCTAAATGACACTACAATCAGTAATAGGGCCCCTGCAGAAACTAGCCGAATTTTTAGCTCAAACCGGTAACTCATCTTTGGTACTTCAACCATTCGTAATAGGTGATCCTGGTTGGGAGCTGTTTTGTGATGTATCTACCAAACGGATTCGACCATTCGTACCCGAAGTGGACAGAAAAAACGTTTTTTCCAAACTGCATTCTATTTCACATCCAGGTATTAAAGCTACTATAAGATTGGTGGAGGAGCGGTATGTTTGGCCTGGTATAAAGAAAGATGTTAGGAGATGGGCTCAGCAATGCTTTGCTTGCCAACGTTCTAAGGTGACGCGTCACACGCAGAGCAAGTTTGGTACATTTGTTCCACCAAATGCCAGATTTGAGCACATGCACATCGACATCGTAGGTTTTTGCCGCCATCAGAAGGCCATCAGAAGGACCACCATACGAGGGTCCATTTAAAGTGCTGAGTCGAGGGGAGAAGGTTTTTAGGATTCTTATTCATGGCCGAGAGAATACGGTAAACGTGGATCGTCTGAAACCTGCATATGTATCCCGAGATGAACAAGACATATTTCCTAAAAGCGAATCTACAGCTATGAGTACTTAAGGAGATACAGAGGATGAATCTACTATCCCAGAGCCTGGTGACATGCCAAAAGAGGTTAAAGCACGACCAGGCCGTCGAGTTAAATTTCAGGGAAAGTATCAGCAATGAGCTGGAAAAGTCTCGCTAGCGCTGGTAGGGGGCTACTGTAGAGACTGTAGGTTGCGACAGCTGAGATAGCATGAAAAGCCGAGGTAGAAGGATCGAGGATTGGATCGAAGACCGAAGGTAAGAGGACGAACCGGAAGCGTATTGACAAAACATACCGTAGATTGTAAAAGGGTTGGCGAAAATTTCTATCGGTGTTGAAGGAGCGTCTCGCAAATCGCCAAACAGCTGTGTGCTTATGTTTTTGTTTTGTTTTTGGTATCACGTATCTATCATTCACCAAGTTACATATGGGTGTGACATTTCAGAGTTTCAAATAAGCTGATCTTAATTAGATTCTTCTGCATTAAATGAAATATAAAGCGTATTTTTTTGTTATAGCTCCGACATAATCGTTTGTATTTGTTAACATAATTGTGTTTATTAGCGTTTTTTAGAAGATCGTAATAAAACTAAGATAAAAAAAATTATATATTATTACCTCCATAGCCCCCTTCTGTATTTTCATAACTTTCATTAAATGTATACGCGTATTTCGAGTAGTGAACTTCTTTACCTACTCATCCACTTATTAAAATTAATAATTTCACAATAACCTCTAATCCTTAATAATGAAATGATTATTACAATAAAGTTTGTTTACTTAAAAGATTAAAAAAAAAATTATTGTTCAGCAGTGACTTTGTTACTAATTCTATATTCATTAATTAAACTTAATGGTTCTGCTCGATAACCATTTACAATTTTTTTTAAATTTTATTTAATTTTCAGTTATTATGGAATTCCTTAAATATTTTTCGACGTAGAGGTTATTTAGCAATAATGCGAAAAGCTGAAATTTATAAATGTATAATATTTATAAATGTTTAAGAGAATTATTAGCAGCTATTTTGTACTAATTTTTTTAGTTGAAATGTTCATTATACACAGTTTTATAAAAATAATCGTAAAATTCATTGAACGATGGATACATTGACATTTTAAAATGCAAGTAGAATTCAATAATCATTTCATTTTATAACTGTAAAACGGTAGATAAGTAACTTCGTTATCAAGTTTTACATGATACGAGAATATTATGCTATTGCTTTATAATGAAAGAACAACATTTTAAGTTCTAAACTTTTTGTGGAAAAGAAAAAAAAAACGAAATTTTTTTCCTGTCATCGGTGTTAGCGATTAGAGAGTGTTTTATCGTATAAATGTTAAGTCAGTACTGTTCCATTTTAAATAAAAATGCATTTTGCTCCGGAAAAAAAATTACTTGAATTTGTCAATAGAAATTCCCTAATTATTGTAGCAAGAACTTTTAAATTTCTAATCAAACTTTCCTCTATTATAATTTTGTGCAAATAATTATTATTAATAATATAAATGACTATTAAAAGGAATTAATTGAGAATGTTCAATTTTAATAAATTAACTGTTTACGCAATCAGATTAATAACTTTTTTCATAATTTACAAATGGAGAAAAAGTCTTTTACAGTTTAAAAGTGAAAAGAAAAATAAAGTTGAGATTAAATTTATAAAGTAAGCATAACTCGAAGGAGGTTGAAGTAAGGGCATTAAAATCAAAATTTCAAAAGAAAAAAAAATCACCTTTTAGTGTACAGTGAGCAATAAACGAAAAATCTAAAACTAACTTTTGATCTAATGATCAGATGTTTACGTTCTAGGACTCAAACTTTAGATTTAGAATTTCCTTAATTCCCTACCACTATTGTAGATATTTACTTTTCACCTAACTTGTAAAATTGTAAAGTTTAGAATTTCTTACAGAATCACTCAGACGAAGTGATTGTGTTTTATTTAAATATTATTTAGAAAGAATTTTTCTAAAAGTATTTCTTTTAAAGTTTTTATCAAACTTTTGTTTTTTATTTATCTATAGTTATTGAAAGTTAAGTTGATGATTTTTAAGTTGAAATGAATGCCGCCCTGCTTTGCATATTTCAAATATTATTTCTAAAGAAATGTATAACTTAACATTAAACACCCAGGACCTTACAATTGTAAATCAAACAATCACTACATTTATTTATTAAAAAACACTCTTATGACCTGATAATAAATTGATCTAAATCTTAAATGTGAGTTTTATAACATATAATTTATTTAAACTCAGCACATACATCTAACCTCTGTTGTCGCCAATGTCTCAATTTTAAAATATAGTTTTTCTTTTATAAATTTTCTGATATTTTCATATAAAGGATAGTATTAAGTTCGAGAATTAAAAATTTGTGCCCAAAAAAGTTGCTAAAAATTATAATTATTATTAATATATGACAACAGGAAGTTTTTAATTGAAGGTTGAAATTTTTTTTAATTATGTTATTTTTTAATTATGTTATTTTTTAATTATATTTTTAATTACCAAACTCATATAACAGTATTTAGGAATCTATAAATTTATGTTACGTATGATAGTTGCATTATAACCTGTACGCAATGCGTGTAAATAAAATATATTTTTAAAATTGTGCATTTTCTATTAATTGCATTTATTATTCTTATATTGAAAAGGTATCAAGTTATCTATGACCTCCATAATGAATGAAGTATTTACCGACTTTTATATATATTAAGGAATTGAATCAATTTTTCACAAAGTTTAAAATCTCATCTCATTCCAAAAAAAAGTTATTTCATAAAATTATGCAAAAAAGTAATTTAATATATATTTTTTTTATAATGAATGCTTCTAGTAATGAAACAAACGCTTTCAAACTTTATTTTAAAAATATTGATTATTTCGTTTACAAGAAACTATTACTTTAAAGCGTGATAACATTTTTGAATACTCTATTTTTTTTCTAGTAAATAATATGTCTTTGTTAATTTCTAAAA
Organism: Parasteatoda tepidariorum; assembly: GCF_043381705.1. NCBI lineage: Eukaryota > Metazoa > Arthropoda > Arachnida > Araneae > Theridiidae > Parasteatoda > Parasteatoda tepidariorum. Next base: position 36,115,445 of record NC_092208.1, read on the forward strand.
AAATAATCTTTATAAAAAAGCTTACATTATTCTTTTATAGAGAATATTGATTTCATAGAAAATATCACTAAAATAAAACAGGTTATGTTTTCTTACAATAAAAGTTAAATAGAATTAATTCTTCAAAATAGCGTTTCAATAAAACATAGTATTAAAATGTTACGTTATTTTTTGTGATTGGTTCATTAATAAATTATTTTTATTTCTTCGCAAACACAATTCTTGTAAAAAAAATTAAAAAATTGAATCTGTTTTATCAAAAAACTAGATCGTTTTATAAAATATAAATTATAGCGCTTAATAAAATATGAATACAGTGTATTTGTAAAGTGATCCTGACAATAAAAAGGTGTTATTTTCTTTTTTATTTTCTCTGCTAAAAGGAATTAATGAGTTATTTTTATTCATAATGGCTAGTCGAGGAGAAGAAGAAAATATCGAATTACACTGCTTAGGTTAATGTAATTTCGTTCTCCCACCACATTTACGCGTAATCCATCGCCAATTCCACCTGCAATCGCCGCGTTTACAATCTATGGTATGTTTTGTCAATACGCGAATCGGAATAGTTCCTACGCGGATGAATACCGGCGGAGGAGAACAACCGGCGGCCAAGGCAGGGAGTGAAGGGGCTGATGTCCAGTACTTAAGGAGATGACAATTTGCCTTCAAAAAGGGCTGTTGTGCAGCGTCCGTCCGAGAACCTCGTACCAATATTCCGTTTCTACCCGGTGACGCCCACCTGCAGTAGGGGATGTTTACAGTCGAAAGTTTAAGTTTTAAATGCTTTTTAATGAATAACCTGTTAATTGGAGTTTGTGAAGTTTCTTGATGGGTTGTTATCTTTTACTATTAAAGATGATGTTTCATTGCCATATTGTTTCATTTGACGTCAAGTCCCGCAGTGGACTGATCGTTAAGACACGGTTCCCAGCAGATCACCGAAGTCAAGCATCACTGGCTACGGTCAGTGTGTGGGTGGGTGACCACTTGGATCAGTCTGCGTAGGGACCGAGGGTGTGCGGTATTGGTCCTCGTTAAACTGTGCTACCGTAAAGTGCTCGACGGGCAGGTCGTTGGGCTACCGAAGCGAGGGTGCCATCCCCTCAAAATTGTGCTGGCATGTCCTCGGATCATCCTCCTGGATGTTTCCCAGACCGTCGCCAATAGCCCATTGTGCAGCTCTAGTGCGACGTAAATTAACAACAACAACAACTACAACATCATTTGACGTCTTACATTCCCATCACCGAAACATATACAGATATTTTCTCCTTTTAAACGCATTTGAGACTTGATAACTGAAAAAAAATTAAATTATTCCTTTATTTTATAGAGATCTTCAATTAAGCATATTTTTAATACAAGACTTTGAGGTGACGAAACGCTACAGAAGAGCTCTCGTGTCACATGGTTTCGCTCTCCCTGGGTTTCCTTTTTCTTGACATCAATATAAATGGAAATTCCTTATGGACCTTTAAAAAAAGGGGAAAAATGCTTTTCTTTTTAGAATCATTCCATTCAAAAGGTAGAACAAAATATAAACAGCAAGAAGAGAAAAAAAGACAGAAAGGTTTCTATCTGCGTACACTAACTCCTTTTGAATACCCAGTTCTGTTTGCATAAATAAAAGGGGAAAAAATAGAAGAAAGGAAAATGGAATTCTGAGAGAAAATAAAACTTTTAACTAGTGTCGCGACGAGAAAGGAAAAAGTTTCTAGAATCTTTGGAAATGAATGCAAGAATTTAATAGAGAAAAAGGAAACATTCGTGTTTTTTTTTCTTTTTCTTTTTCCATATAAAACTAGAATGCCGAATAGAACTGATGTTAAAATGAAGTTGGAACTCCGTAGATTTAATGTAAAAAAGCAAAGGTTTTGAAAATATTTGTAGGAAAAAAATATTGTTTTTTGTTTAAAAAAAAAGTATTCATGTCTTTTTCGTAACATTGAGATAATTGATACATGATGTTTCAACTTGAGTGGAAAATATAAACTCCAAATAAATACGGATTTTTTTTAAATATTATTATGAAAATATTTATTTAGTTACAGCGTTTCAAACATGTTGCAATCGTGACTGGAAAATAACGAAATTGTTGATTCTCCGACTTTTACCGGTGAATATCAGCAAACAAATAGCCTTTCTGGTAAATATCCGTAATATATACTAATTTATTCATCTCTATTTAAAAATTTACTCGATATTTTAATACCCGTCTATGATAGAATAGGAGAAGCCACCTTTAGCTTTACACGATCACATATCCATATATATATATAATATTATTGATAATAATAATTAATAATTACCATACGTTTATTGTAATCATATCTAAGAGTTTAAAAAACTAACAAAAAGCTATTATTATCTCACTACTAATATTATTGTTAATATTGAAAATCATTACCATTAGCTTATTAATATAGAAAATCATTACCATATTTCATACTGTTAAAAAAGTGATCAAAAACTCTAATAATTATCATCCTTACTATCAAAAATTTTAGCAATAATATATTTATATCTTTAACAATATAAATATAATGTTAATATTAATAAACACTCTATAACAAAAAAATCGACGCACCAAGAAGCAATCATCCGATTTCTATGAAATTTCGTATGCATGAATGTTTTGAACAGATATGTAAATGCTTAAAATTTGGTGTCCAATGAACGAATAGTTTGATCTCTGGCGCATCGGAACTGCGCATCCAGGAGACGTAATAAGGAGCAGTTTTTCAACGGTTGATAAAACTTTCGGTTTGATTGCGATTCAGATTACATTTCAACAACTTAAAAAATACCTCGCTGCCGGATTCGCGCTCATTACGAGCAACTTTCAGAGTTTGACAGAGGTCGTATCACTGGATTGAAAGAGGCCGGTTGGACAAATCGGAGAATCGCTCGTCATTTGAGTCGAAGCAATGCGGCGATTCGAAGATGCTGGCAAGGATGGGTGGAAAATGGCAGAGTTCAGCGTCAGGATGGGAGCGGTCGACCTAGAGCTATAACAGAGCGTAAGGACAGAGTGGTTGTCCGAACAGCTGTTACAACGCCTTCTTCATCTCTATCAACCATCAGACTTTCAACCCAAACACCAGTGTCCACCATGACCATTCACAGACGGTTGAGAGAACGAAATCTACGCTCGCGGCGACCGTTACGCCACCTGCCACTCACACCTGCACACTGCCGTGCCAGATTACAGTGGTGCATGGCTCGATCAGGCTGGAATGATACCGACTGGGGACGTATAGTCTTTAGCATACGAATCCCACTTCCAACTGTGTCCTGACGATCATCGAAGACGTGTTTGGAGACGCACAGGGCAGAGGGGGGATCCTGCCTTCACTAATGCACGCCACACCGGCCCTCAACAAGGCATTATGGTCAGGGGTGCCATTTCCTTTGACAGCCGGACCCCTTTGGTCGTCATTAGAGGTACACTTACTGCACAGCTGTACGTCGACGACATCCTATGACCTGTTTTGCTACCGTTCCTTTTGCAGCGCCCTGGGCTGGATTTTCAGCAGGTCGATGCCAGACCACATACGGCAGGTGTTGCTATGAGCTGTCTGTAAGCTTGTCAAACTCTTCCTTGGCCTGCATGTCATCGAGCATGTCTGGGATATGATGGGAAGGCGATTGCATCTGACACGGAATATTGATGACCTCGTTCGACAATTGGATCGAATTTGGCAGGAAATACCGCAAGAGACTATCCAGGAGCTTTGTCGGTCTATGCCACGCCATGTGGCAGCTTTCATCCAGGCTAGTGGCGGGTCAACACCTTATTAAACTTGTTACTGTAACTCTGCAATAAATTATTCAATTGTTCTGAAATTTTAATCATTTACTATTCTGTACATTGTCTTCCTATCCACCAATTTTCGTTTCAATCGCACAACTCCTTCCTGGTGCGTCGATTTTTTTTGTTATTGAGTGTATTATTAATAATTGTGTTATTAAATAGTAACATCAAAGGATTTATTACAACAATTTGCAAGCTATTAATAGCATTATTATTACCTCTGTAATTCCTGTAAGAATTCTTTTATAATATAATAAAAGTAAAGCGTTTATTTTTTAAAATATATTTTGAATGCTCGATTTTTGGAAATACGAGAAAAATATTTTAAGTACTTTTTGGAATAATATCCTTTTTGGAACTTAAATTACTAAATGATCTTTTAATTTATTTAACAAATCGATCTTTTAATTTATTTATTTAATTAATTTATTAACGAATTTAATTAAAATTAAATTTATTTAATTTATTTAATAATAAAAATATAATGTAGCCTAAGCTATAAATAATATTTTGATAAAACCCGAATTTAAATTTTATTTTATATACTCGAAAGATTATTATTCAAATTTGTCATTCATTATTTCTCTACAATGTAAGAAATTTAATCTGAATAGTTTTGATAAAACGAACTACCCTACAATTTGTAATAAAAGCATATTCATGACTATTTCTTTAAAAAAACTGTTTAAAAATATAAAATGTTATTACAAAGTACAAGCTTTTCCAAGATGTGTGTTATTTCGATTCTATTTGAAGCTAGGCATTTTAAAATGCGCTGTTCAATTTGATGAAAAACCATTTGCATCTTAAAATTATTAATTATTTTATCATTAAAATAAATATACAATTAAAAGGACTGAATATCAATTGAAAATAATATTTTATTTTAAAATTTACTTTAAGTATCCAATTATGGTTATATTTTGCGCAAATGATTTGGTTTTTGTACAATTGGTTTCAAAGTTATAATGAATTGCATGAAGTCCAATATACCGCAGATCGTAAAAGCATGGGTTCCAGTAAAACACCGAAGTCAAGCATCACTAGCTGTGGTTAGTAAGCGGGTGGGTAACCACTGCGTAGGGAACGAGGTTGCGTGGTATTGGTCATCGTGAAGCTGTTATACCATAAGTGTTCCACTTCGCGCAGGTAGTCAGACCATTGAAGCGGGGGATCCATCTGCAGAGGATCATAATCGCGATTGTATGTTTTCGTATCATCCTCAGGGATGTTTCCCGAACCGTCGCCAAATGCCCATTGTACAGCTCTATCGTGACGTAAATAAAATACCTACCTACCTATCCTTCATTCTTTAAATTACGTATTAATTTCAGTTGCATCCGTGGGTACTGCCCAACACGGAAAGCTAAGAAAAAGATGCGGGTTTGAATCCGACCGTTGTCCTGGATAAATTTTTTAAGCTATAGTTTTCTGGAATTCATGCTGTCTGTTCACTTAACTTGACACAAGTTAATGAGTCACGTATATTACTGAATACACAAGTCTATTCATAATCTATAAGTAAGTAAATAGTTTCAATTGCCGTTAAATTAAAGTCTCGGAAAAAAGAGCAAAGATCTCAGATTCACATCTTAATGTGACTGGTAGGTTAGAAGGTATTTTACTTACGTCTCACTAAAGCTGCACAATGGGCAATTTGCGACTGTCAGGGAAGCAACCCTGACGATGATCCGAAGAACTGCTATCACAATTTTGATCCTCTGCAGATTGGACGGCTCCTACACCTTAGCAGCTGAACGACCTGAGCGTGAAGTCGAGCACTTTATGGTCGAACAGTTTGACGAGGACCGATACCACGTACCCTTGGTCCCTAGTAAGTTGATCAAAGTGATCATATACCCACACACGGACAGCAGCCAGTGATGTTTGACTTCGGTGTTCCACCGGGAGGCGTGTCTTTACGATCAGTCCTCTGCGGGACTTAATGAGACCGAGAAACACCAGAGCTTACAAATAAACAACACACAGTTACTTTATTGGATTGCACTAATGCTTTTCGGACAAAGTACATTTATATGTTCTGATGACCAATATATTTTAGATCTGGATTCTTACGGGCCATGGTAGCCCAGTGGTTAGAGAATCGAATTCCTGTCAGGAGGGTCCGGGTGCACCTGAGATATACGTAATCGGAAAATCTGTGGAATCGAAAGTCCTGTGGTCGATCGCTGAGCAGTACCATAAGTTCAGGGATATGGAGAAATTTTCCTTTTACCATATTGTGATAGCATGTCTTCAGATCATCCTCAAGGATGGTTTCTTGACCGTTTTCTATAGCCTATTTTGCAACTCTAGTGCGGCGTAAATAAAGTATCTACCTACCTATCTAGGAGGCCTCCCTGGCCGAGTGGTATCGCCCGCCAAACGCTCTGTAAAGTGTGGAGGTGGCGGGTTCGAATCCCGTCGTAACCTTGGATGTATTCTTTCTGATGTCCTTCTCTGTATTGTGCTATCTATTATTCTACTTGACAAAGATTTAAAAGCCGTAATTTAGCACACAAGCCTGCAAATGTATGTAGTACCAATAAACCTACCTATCTGAAATTTTACTGAAAAAGATAACAGTTTTTCCCCTCAGCGAAAAAGATTGAATAGGCCATAGTAAAGAGGTATCAATTTTTTATCATATGTTCAATAATCAAGCACTTGTGTACTATGAGTTTGAACATATCTGAGGTTCGTCAATGAATAGCAGATACAAACCTGTGGCTTCCTGAGAAAGATTTGCTTAGCTTCTAAGCCAGTACGTACATTAAATATACCTAAAACAGCACCACTTATTTGAGAAATGAATCTTTTAGCTAAGTTTAATTCTCATCATCATATCTGGCTAGACAGCCCAGGGTGGGCCAGTGCCTTCCTTTGAATTCGAATCCACTTCTCTCTACTTTTGACACTTGTTCGCCAGTTTTTCTCCTTTAGAGTAAGGAAATCAGTCTCAACTAAATCCAGCCATCTCAGCCTGGGTCTACCTCTTTTCCTGTTCGTTAGGGGTTTGTGTAATAGGATTTTCTTTAAATTTGAGTCATCATTCCTTCTGAAAATGTGAGCTGCCCAGTTCATTCGATTTATTTTAATGAATTTCACAATATCTGGCTCTCTGTAGATTTTATACAGTTCAGTATTATATCGTCTTCTCCAGGAATTATTTATTTTTATCCCACCAAGGATGGCCCTCAAAACTTTTCTCTCAAAAATGGCAATTTTATTTTCACCAGCTTGAGTTAGGTTCCAGGTCTCAGAGCCATAGGTAAGTATTGGCCTAATTAATGTTTTATAGAGTAAAAGTTTTGTATTTTTTGATAAAAGAGATGATTTGAAAAAACGTTTTAAACCATAAAAAGCCTTATTTGAACAAATTAGACGACTCCGAATCTCATTGTCTATGTTATTGTCGGCAGTAACAATTGAACCAAGGTAAGTAAAATTCTGAACAGTCTGAAACCTGTGGGAACCAATCTCCAGATAGGATTCACTAGAATTTAATTTAGCAAGTACAGGCATGTATTTGGTCTTATCGGTATTGATGATTAGTCCCATATCCCTAGCAGCAAGCTCCAAAGAAAGGAAAGCTTCTTTTAATGCAGGAACAGTTCGTGCAATGATGTCTAAATCATCCGCATACGCCAATATTTGAATAGATTTTGAAAATATGTTGCCTCTGATATTGATTTCAGCATCTCTTATAACTTTTTCTAGAGCAACATTAAAAAGAAGACAGGATAAGGAGTCTCCCTGTCTGACTCCATTGTTTACTTTAATTTCTTCAGATAAAGATCCCAAAAGTTTGACTCTGCATACGGTGTTTGACATGCTTGCTTCTACAAGTCTAATTAGTTTTGGTGGTACTTGAAATTCAACCAGGGCTTCATACAAGCGATTTCTATTAATACTGTCAAAGGCTTCTTTGAAATCAATAAAGAGATGATGTGTGGTAATACCAAATTCCCTGGTCTTCTCTAAAATTTGTCTAAGTGCAAATATTTGATCTTTAGTAGATTTTCCCTTGCGAAAACCACATTGGTAGTTTCCAATTTGAGGGTCTATATATTGTATAAGTCTCTCAAATAAAATGTTTGACAAGATTTTGTAGGTAGTAGAAAGCAAACTTATACCTCTGTAGTTAGAACAAACCATGGTATCACCTTTTTTATATATTGGGCACATAATGGCAGTGTTCCAGTCAGAAGGTAAAATTTCAGCATTCCAAATATCAGTAATAAGATTATAATTCTAGATTTGTTTAAATGATTGCATCAAAATGTTGATACTATCTTAATTAAGCGTTTTAATATCTGTAGCACATGGACTGTGTCTTGCTGTGGTTTTATAGAGCGAACTTACAACCCTTTCTACTACATCCCTGTAGGATGTAATAAAATGGCGCAAAAAGTATAGTTATACTAGTCTAACTGAGACTAAGGTTTTGAACTGTGTCGTAGTTTAAAGATGTGTGACCTGAAGTTAGGAAGAATCTCAACTCATATAACTCACTGGTATAATACTGATTCATTGAAATAAAAGAACATGAAATTATACAAGTATAACATTGAGAAACAACATACATGGTACTCCGAAATTCAATCTATACCTTCTACGCTTTAGTTCTTAGTCTGAATACAAATGTAATAGTAAAGTTTTAATATTCGTAAATCATGATGGATTACTAGTAATTGATTATTTGTGGTAAAAAAATTCGCCAAACTTTGATGCATCTATTTCAATTATGCACAACTATACCAACTACATGACTCTGGTAATCATTGAGATTCTTCAATGACTCCTGGACCTGTGACCTTCTGTTTGGTTTTTCAGATCTTTATCGTATCTTTCTGTCTAATCCGCTGAAATTAGGAGAAAAATGCATATTACATATTTTCCTTGCATACTACTTACAAAACTTCTCTGAAAGCTAATGATAATTAGGGATCTTAGTCCCTAAATTACTTCAGTTAACGTCTGTTACGGAATTATTCATATCTTAATTAAGCTCTAAAATGCAATTCGCTTGAAATTGTTTTATTGAATTTACATACACTTGCAGGCTTGTGTGCTCAATTTGGGCTAATGAAACATTGTTAAACAGAAGGACGGATACCACAATGCAGAGAAAGACAGCACAAGCAGACGGATAACAGAGGGATTCAAACCCGCTACCTCCACACTTTAGACAGTGTTTGGCGAGCGACACTGCTCGGCCAGAAAGGCCCCTTCGCTTGAAAGCATCGATGTTTTTAAATTATGCCAAAGCATGACCTGCGACCTTCTTAATCATATAGAATCAGTTAAAACATTTTAAAGTGTAACTGTAATTTTATCTAAGAATAACTGTAGTCGAACTTTTTTTCGCAAACTCTAGTCTAAACATTGTGTTTGAAGTTGTTGCAGAAAATAATCTAGAGTATTTCTCGAAAAATTTTTTTAAAGAAAAAAATATTATGGTCGATTTCAAATTATTAACAAAGTTTGCTTCTGATACAATGAACTTTGTTCTTTCTGAGAACGGATACGAAGGCTTATTTGGATTAAGTGAAGAATGGAAACCAGATTCATTTGAATACGTATTCGGACGGGCTGTCGTTCACTACCGTCAGAGCCATTTGCAGAGATTTGAAATCATGATTCAAACCTATCAAGATCCCATTTTCCAAGATGAAGCTACAATTCTAAGCTACATAAAATACGGCGTTAAGAAAATAGCAAAAGGAGATTCTCTTTTAATGGATTTACTGAGAATTCTCGCTTTTTTCGCAGACTTCATTATTTACTGCCAACGATTTGATAATCGCAAAGATATTGTTGCCGTTGTAATCAAATATTTCACTGAAATATATAACTATGCGGGTGTAAGGGATCTTTTACAAAATAGTGGTAGTTACAGTTTTTTAAGAATGGCGGCTGACGAAATCATTGGTCCACGTGTTCATGAAATATCATTTGTGGAACGTATGGCAAGATATCGTGAACTCTTGCAGCAAGGGTCTCCAGATCACCGAAGAGTTAGTTTCTCCTTGCCTGATGAAAATACAGAAAATTCTTCACATCTCACCCCATCGCCTGAAGCGGGACGCTTGGAAAGATGTTTAAGCTTGTTCAGAAATGCACCTTTACACCACTCAAGAGAAAATAGATTTATGGTTGAAAATAGACATTTTGAAAGTTCCACTAGTTCTTCAAATTTTGATTTGAATGCGCCGTCTACAAGCGGAACACGCGTTCACCGAGTTAGTTCATTGGATAGTAAAGAAGAGAATGTACACTTGAAGAAAGAAAGTACTTCAGAATTTAAACCACAATCTATCCCGAAAAGTCCTCATGGAATAAAGAGTCATAAAAGAACTGCTAGTGATGAAATTTCTAACAAAACAAAGCGCTTCAGAACTGAGGAATCTACCACAGTGCAACTGGAAGAGGATCAAGAAATTAGAACTGGAAATAATAGCACCCCAGGAACAAATCCTGTTGAAATTAGCCCAACCGTATCTGATGTTCAGCACGATTACCAAACTAAGTTTAAGAAATTTAAAATGACTGTAGGTGATTATGGTTTTTATTATGATATCGCTGAAAGTATAGAACTCGGTGCTTCAGTAGAAGTTACGAGCATTGAATCTGATCATAAGCCTGATACCCCTAATAAGGTTGTTAAAACAGAGATTCGTGAAAAAGTGGATTTATGTGAATGCTCTACAACTTCTACAGATCCTGAAACTGATGAAAATGAACCCGATAACTCCGTAAAAGATGTATCCAGAGAGGATTCTGATCGCTTCAACTACCAGAATAATCCTGAACGGGAAAATACTGTTTCCGATTCTTCTGTGCATTCTGAAAATCCTGCAGCCAGAGAAGATGAATGTACAGAACCAGAAAGCGATCCAGGAGAAGAATCTCAAGTTGGTGATGAGGCTATAGACGTCGTAAATACACCGCCTACAGATGAAGATGATATAGAAATTTTATTTTAAAAGTTAAGTATTCTTGTGAAGATTGTTCGAAGAAATGTTTTTATTTTTCAAAAAGCTTAAATTTCTATTTCATGTAACATTTTAGCTAACATTTTATCAAAATATAAGTTAATTTTTTAAATGTGAGTTCTCAGAATATTAGATTAAACTTCCTTAATTTTATTTTAGCTAATGAATTACTCTGATACTCCGATTCGAATTTTTATTCTTTATGCGAGTATTACCAACTTTTTAAAAATAATTTAAAATAGATTTTTTTAAATCCGATTGAAACTGTATTTTCGTATATTACTGTATTTATTACTGTACATTATATTACTGTATTTTAAAATATTTTCCAATTTAAACTGTACTTTTTTTTGTACATTTTCCTCTTTCATTAACTTTTTTAATGTATTACTTAAATAATTTCTAAATTTAACATAAATATTGTTGTCACAGGAACTAATAAAAATTAAATATTTAAAACTTTTAAATTGTTTTAATATCTGTTGATGAATTTCATCGTGGGTTTTCTTTCACATTTTGTATTAAGTCTTTCAAAATTACTTTAAACATGTGGCAAAAATTTGCATTCATTACTATTCAATTTTATTCATTATTATGTTAGTACGTTAAATCTGATAATTATATCAACAATATTCACTCTTTTTTCTCTTATTACGTTTCGCTATGTTTCAAACTAGGGCATTTTAAATCGACAGTTTAAACAAATTGAACTAGTTTACTTTTTTTTCAGCATAATGTTTGTTGGTGCTTAGTTTACTGTAGGGCAATAGAAAATTCAATGTTAATGACAAAAATTCAAAGTTGAGATTTCTACATATTTGGCATTTTTGTCTAAAAAGCTACAAATCGCAATTTTTTTTTTAAATTAATTTTTTATTCAATTTTTTAAGATTCTGTTTAAGTGTTGATAGTATTAGTAATCAAAAGAAAATAGTTCTCGAAACTCTTGCCTCCAAACCTACCGATTTCTTTTTTAATTTTACTACAGTGAGCCGTGTTAGCTCAGGGGATAGAGCGTCTGCCTTCCAATGAGGTAAACCGGCTTCTACTCCCAGCGATGGCTGGTCAATATGAATTCTACTTCCGGCTCACACCGACAACAGTGCTGACATAAAATATAATCTGTGGTTGACGGATCATGAGTTAGAGACCTTTTGCAGTCAGGCTAACCGATGGAAGTTTTCATGGTTTTCCTTACCAAGTAACGCAAATGCGGGTTAGTCCTATTAGAAAGTACTATATGAAACAAATTTTTCCCAATACTTGATCCAGGAGTTCCCTTGTCTTCTGGATATGGGTTTAAAATTAGAAGACTACGGAGTTGAACATTGGCAGTTGTAAACCCAAAAACTGGATCGGCTGTTCAACGATGGTTATAAAATAAAGTAAAATTGCACGGTAGTTTAGCTAAAATGTAAATTTATGCTTTCAATTAAAAAATACATTAATTATGTACACAGCATGCAAAATGTTTTTGTTGACCTTATTAAATACAGCAATTAGTTATCACATTTTATAAACGAAAAAAAAATCGAAAACGTTTCCAAAAATGTATAATTTTGAAATTTTTGTTATTGTTTTCTTGAAATGGTAATTGTCACGTTTTGAAATTATGGTAGTTTTTCATAATTGAAACATTCATTACATTTGGAATTTATAGTACCAGTAGCTGAAAATGGAATCATCTGTTTGATTTTACTTTCGTCAGACATTATTAGCTCTAAAAAACTTATTTGTTTTGCTTGAAATGAATAATATTTTAGTTGCTAAAAGGGGATTTAATTTCTCAATTTGAAATGATAGAAGTATTCGCTTGGAAATTGCATTACTAATTATTTTTTTATAATTAATACAGATACATTTAACATATGTTACTGCGAGTGACGGAAGCTGGTGATTGTTCACTTCCATCTGTGAATGTTGACAATCACATTGTCGCTTTGGTAAATATCTGAAATATATACTAGGTCTAGTTAAGTGCCACTGCCCAGTATATCCTGCACTGATTTTTTTGAAGTTCAAATCCACTGCCTGGTATGCATTTGCCCGGTATACCCTACATTGATGTTTTTTTAAGGTCAAGTGCCATTGCCCGGTGTACATTTGCCCGGTACTTGGAACACTGATGATTCTCCTAATCTATCCTCAGCAGATATTAAAATATCGAATAAATATAATAATATCAGTGAATAAATTTATATCAAATCGGATATAACAAATAGTTTGGATATTCACCAAAGCGACTATGTGATTGTTGACATTCACCGGTGAAAGTCGACATTCTCTTGATTTCTGTCATTCTCGGCAACAACTATAATTTGTGAACGTTTCATAACAAATGAAATAAATGTCTAATCACAATAAGCAGCGTTTTAAATATAACAGTCAATTTAGAGTTTAAAAATTCAGCGAGGACTTAACACTCATATATTTTAAAAATTAACAAAACAAAATAATTGTGTAACCAAAAAATAAAGCTATTTAAATTGTCTCCTTTACTTTGCTTGTATGCTCACTAAGATTTTCTAAACTGTATACTATATAACGCATGCTGTGGTTGGAAGTAACGTAGAACAAGTATTGAAGCTACTGGAGTTACAATTTTTTTCGTAGTTTGTAGTGTAGTGTGCTACTTTTCTAAAAAAAGAAGTGTCGTGAGTAGTCGACATTCTCTTGATTTCTGTCATTCTCGGCAACAACTATAATTTGTGAACGTTTCATAACAAATGAAATAAATGTCTAATCACAATAAGCAGCGTTTTAAATATAACAGTCAATTTAGAGTTTAAAAATTCAGCGAGGACTTAACACTCATATATTTTAAAAATTAACAAAACAAAATAATTGTGTAACCAAAAAATAAAGCTATTTAAATTGTCTCCTTTACTTTGCTTGTATGTTCACTAAGATTTTCTAAACTGTATACTATATAACACATGCTGTGGTTGGAAGTAACGTACAACAAGTATTGAAACTACTGGAGTTACAATTTTTTTTGTAGTTTGTAGTGTAGTGTGCTACTTTTCTAAAAAAAAGTAGTGAGTAGTCGACATTCTCTTGATTTCGATCACATTCATGTTAACATAGATAAAAGTGAAATGAAATATACAATATTTTCCCTTAAAAACCCATGCAATTCCTTTAATAGCATAAAAGTTAAACAATCCTTTAAAATCCAGATGTGTAGTTCACTAAGTAAATCACTTCAGATAAATGTGCTGAAAAATGAATCCTAATATTTTTCACCACCTGAATCACACGTGTCGTATATCTGAATCAAAAGAGTCCCGCGACAATTTTATCGCATCTTATTTCTATCTTCGTCGGACAGAAGAAAGGGATAAATATTTGTTTAGGGATAATTTCCCCCCAGGTTTTCAGTTCTCTTTATTTTTGCGCTTACTATTCTAAGGGGGTAATGGTGGATTGCGCTCAGTAATTACCTCAATTATAACCCCCAGTCCTAACAGTATGCTGATTGCGCTGCTGGTTGATAACGTTTGTAGGTCTCTCCTCATTGACATGTGAGGAGTGCAATTTATAAAAATCAATCACTAACTTGGCGATAAGCTTCTACTTGACCAAGAAATATATCAAAATATATTGGGCCAATTTATTAAATTCTAGATATTGCAAACAGGATTTGATTTACAATTAGAATATAATACATTTACTAATAGTATTGCATTTATCATAACAATTTTATTATCTTTATGGGTGAGTGAATTTACAAATGTAATTAAAGAACGGGTGAACTTGTGCATTTGAGAACGATGTGTTATTCTCTTTTCAACTTTTGATTTATTGTGAATAAAAAAATTTGATTAGGACACATTTAAAAGCGTAATTTTGTTTAAATATAGTACAAAGTGTTTTGTAGTTAAAATTCAGAAACAGTTTTAATCCCGAGATAGCTTAAGAGTAAGAATGAAATAATTTTTAAAACTTTTACAAAACAACTCTTTTATAGTTTAATTTGATGAAATAAAAATTAGAATATTGAGTGTAAGTTTCTGATTTTAAAAAAATCGAGTTAATATAGTTTCAGTTAATTTTTCTGATATTATGGCATTTTATTAAATTTTATCTTAAAATTTGCAAGATTTTCTCTAAAAATAAAGATAGAAAGCCGAATAATATAAAAATATCAAATACGTTACCAACTTTTAATTTTTCTTTAAAAATAATTTATAAGAAATTCTTGCAACGCCTTTTATGACAAAAATTATATTAAAAAAAACAACATGTACTTGGAAAATTAGCTGAGATTCGACTGTCATAAGTTAAAAAGTTGCACTCTGTACTTCAAAGTTTTGCTTTTCCTAACAAAACATTAGAAAAGTTTTTTTTTTCTAAACTATTTTATTTTGTAGGACATATTAGGATTTTTATTGTGTGATTAAAGAATCCGCCTCGAAAAAAATTGTTTCCAATATTTTCTTCATTTTTTGAATTGACAGCAAAACTCGATATGAGATCATATTTGTATTGCATAAGGTAAAGCTCATGCTGATAGGCTCAATTATAAACTTAGTTGATAAAAAGAATAAAGATAGAGGTTTCTTTTATTAGCATTCAAATTAGTTAAACAGTATTAAGTTATATTACAAAAAAATTATAAGAGATTTCGTAACAATTAATTCTTCCCTAGAATAGAGTGAAAATTTTAATTGTATTTATTGATCGGAGTTAAGTTTATGGGAGAATCCGGAATCAAAGTTGGGTTTGAACATTTCAATGGACTTCGCAGCTCTAATCAACACTACAAAATCAAATAGAACTAAAAGACATGTACCAACATTTTTTTAATTATTTATAGCCCTCGTCGATGACTTTTATGTTATTAGATTTAGACCATAGTAAAATAATACTTTTTCAAAACAGCACCAATGAACATATACCAGTAGAGCTAATTACCAAATTTAAACATTTCAGGTGACAATAATACCTAGCAATTTGTTTATGGCTTCTATTAATGAATAAGTATCTTTTCTCTATTGATTTTGCTTTATTGAACAGATATTATTTTTATTTCAATTACCGTTGTCGATTTTAAATCATTTATCTCTATTGAAACACGTTTTAAGCCATTATTATAAACAAAATAATCTTGTTATAATTAAGCATTAAAGAGTGTGCAATATAATCAAAAACAGAAACGTCTGCAGTTTCAGTTATAACAATGACTAATCTGAAACTAATCTGAAAATAATTTTTCAAACATCTCTCCCGAACTGACTAATAAAAATTTTTAAACGATTTTTAGAATAGGGAGTTTGTGACATTGTGTCACTTAATCACAATTTTCTAATAAAATTGTGACCTAAAAATTAGGCCGACCCCTGACCCCTCTTCTCTGACGCCTTACTGTCTGTCGACCTTCACGGCTTTGACATTCGGCAGCCTTTGATGTGAGCACATGGGAGATGGCCCGATATGGTCACAGTTAGTTCATAATTGTGATTTTATTTAAGCGGTTCATTAATTCACTTCGGTACTCTCATAGCCAAGATTCTTGCCGCGTTTTAGGAAATTTCACTTTAACTTTTAACCTAACGATATAAATACCCCCCAATTTTGGAGCGGGAGAGATTCGAAAATGTGATGATTCAAAACACTACGATCCCTTAACAGGGATTTTTCTTTTATTCTTTTCACCTCCCTCCTCTCCTTGAGTGACGGAGTTTTAATTTTATCATTGCGTTCTTTTTCCGCCATTGCAACTATCTCAACATGCTGCAAAAATGATCCGGTTTTTTTCCGTACTGAGGAGTTATTCAATAACTCAAGTTTGATCATTTTGTTTTTCTATGGAAGTGCTCTCAGATTTATGATTTTAGAATGAGCAAACTTCATTGCTCCTCATCTTAAACATGCAAAGCTCCAGTTCTTTTTCGAAGTTCGTCATTTTGTAAGACAACGCTCGCCATTCATCGCCCCAGCCTTTCTATTTCATTTTACGAATTTGGGCCCTCTCCAGATCCTCTACCGGTCACCATCATGAAAAGTAGTAGATAACGATAGTTTCCCCGTTGTAATGTCCTTCTCTAATTAGTTGGATTTTTTAACTTGACAAGAGCTTATACTAAATCGCACTTTGTAATGAGCTCTTAAGTCTGCATATATATTGTAACAATAAATAAATAATAAATACATAGAATTGTGATTGATTTATCTTTATTTTTTTTGAATATTTGTTTCATAGGGTTGGCTGTGGCCGAGAATAAACGTCTATGTAAAATGAAGGTAGCGAGATCGAATACCTGGACGTATGACAATAATGAACTAAATTTGGATTCAATACATATACAGGCTCGTGTGTTTTATGCACAAAAAAATGGACTCGTACCTTATTACATTGAAAAGCAGACAACACAAAAATTAGAGAAAAAACACAGAGATATTAAACACTCTACGTTTATGCTTCCGAGGGTTTGGTGGAAGAACGTTCCTCCTCGCCATCCAAGCCCCAATAATGTATGGCTGTTTTACTAACAATAAATTCAAGGAGCTTTCCTACTTGTGCGGTGTTTCTGTTCTTCTAACCGCTTTGGAGCATGAAAGCAGGGATATCGAATACTGCTATCACACTGAATGTATATTCCTGCTTCGTTTCACAAACTTGTGCTATCTGCTTTTGAGATAGAATAAAGTTCTTAATCATCTCTTTGTATTTACAAAAAAACATGCCTATGTATGTAAATAAATAAATAAATCCCACTTCCTCCATAAAAAATGCATAAAACAGTCAGTATAGTTTCATTTATTAGAGTTTAAAATAAATAACATGAATTAAAGCACTTGAAAGTGTCAGTGATGCACACTTTCTCTCTATTAATAAATAATATATTAATACTAATAATGTGATGATAATCTCGAATAATAAACAATTAACCACCACTTTACTCTGATGAGCAATTTATATATAGTACCATTTTGAATAAACCATTGTAAAGTCTATTACTACTTTAATTGGTAAAAGGTATAGAGAAAGATTAAATTATCAAACACATTGTAAAATGAATAACAGTTCTAAAGAACGTATTGAGATACGTTAGAACGGGGCATAAGTACCATTTATTTGGTAACATTTACTTTTTTGTTTCGTATTTTTGCTAAATGTGTGGTAATAATTACTAAATCTTTGAAAATCAAAATTTCCGGTAAACCGTTGCCGTAACGAACGGAAAAATTATGAAAGTTATAAATACTACTGTATTGCTTAAATATCGTTAGCAGAATAATCGGTTGTTTTTTTTACACCAGATTTATCTTTACCATATAAGTAAGGCAGTTTTGCCAGAATTTTTTCTTTCGTGAATTCCGTACTCAATATCGTAGATTCCAGGTCATGTGCCCCTCATAATCTACATTCAATTTAACTTAATTTAGCATGATTTTTAATATTAGAAAAATGTCACCCATTAACAAAAATGCGATATTGCTTGTAAAATAACTAAATAATATGATTTTTTAATAACAAGATTTATTTATTTGAGTTGGGGAAAACCCTTAAGGGTCTACTTTTATCAGATTTGCATTAATGTTCATTGAAAAAATAAAAACAAGTAAAGATAGCTTACATATCTTTCTTAAATTACTTACTGCACATATTAGTTTTTCGTCAGTACATATCTAAGTATAATTTAGAAGAAATAGTATTCGCCAAGTTTGTTTCGTAAGCAGAACATTATCTCAATACAGTAGAGTGTCGATAATTCGAAGTGGATGGGAACGAGCCTTCCTCGAACTTTCGAAAACTCGAATTATCGAAAACTTTAAATGTGAAGAATATTTAAATAAATGGAAACAAAGCAGTTTTTTAACTTTAATATTTAATTGAAAAATATATTATACTTGAAGAAAGCTTATTTACATTAGATAATCAGGGTACATTTACTTCATAACACCAAGTTACAATAGTCATTATATTACTGCATCTGGTTAATTGTACTTTAAAATAATCGTCTAATGCTTTTTATTTAACACTAGAAAGACTGAAATTTAGTGTATACCTATATTGCCCAAAAGCAGTCAAAAAGACTGGATTGTAAAAAAATAAATAATGTGTAAAGAAATTTGTTTAAAATTAATTTTTAATATTTTTTATATTATTTACAGTTATATAACAAGTTATTAAATATAAACAGCAAAAAAATTATGTGTTGTACAAAATTCTAAGGAATTGTGTCATTATATACATCATTGTTTCTCTAATTGAAATTAAAAGCAATCAAAATGACTTCCTTAGGCGATCTAGCGTTAAACACACTGTTCACATAATTCAGTGCTTAATACACAAATTTGTATTTCAATATTGAGTCATAAAACCAATCAAAGTAATTGTTCCACGCGTTCTGTGTGTGTTGGTCATTGTTTAAAAGCAAGACTGCTCCGATTTTCACTAGCTCTGAGTAATGGGAAACTCAAACATTTGAGACTCGAACTATCGAGGCTCTAATTTACTCATCTTAAGGAAAACTTATTTAACTATTAGATCTGTAGGTGAATGGGTGATTAGATGTAATTTTTGGTAGGCCTAGCTGATCTGCGCAAACGATGTGTACCATATTTGTTATAGTTTGATTAAGAATTTTGGAATTGTAACAACTAAAATATAAATATATTGTTTTTATGCTGGGTATCCTATAATGATTAAATTTAATATACAGTTCAATATTTTCTTTTTCAAAAATGAAGTCAGAGACCACGCTATGCATTCGCTACCTCGCCAAATGCGATAAAATCGTAAACTTTGCGAATAAAATTGTGCTTTGGTTAAAGTTGCAGAATGATTTTTTTTCCACAGGAGAGAAAAATATATATTTAACAAACACCTTCTAGAAAAGAGAAGGCCTCAGCACGGAATAATTTAGTAGTCCAATGTAACGAACATAAACTGCGCAGTGGAGAAAATAAGAAAGATGTCATTACGTTTGGACTACTAAAAGGAAACATTTCTCATTTATGGCAACCCGTGTTGAGGTTTTCTATCTTCTAGGATGCATTGATTTAACTCGATTCTGTAAACTACGTCAAAATGAATTTTTTTTCAACAAATCAGTAAGTTTTATTCGATTACAGTATTTTTCGATTGGATGAGCCGTATAACCAATTAGAATAATGTGAGCCTGAAACAAACTAACCTGAAATAGTTTTCTGTGGGAAAAAAATTAATCATAAAAAGTTGTTAAGATTTGCATTTGGCGAAGACTCTCGAAAATTGGCGAAAAACTTTTGATATTTAGATAATTTACTAGCTTATAATTTAAATCCGATTAAAAAGCGGACCACTCTGAATAACTTTTGATTTAATGATCGGATCTTCACGTTCTACTGCTAAAATTTAATGGTTCCGGAGGGTAATTTTAATTATGCTAATTAGTGCAGACTATATTTTAAGTTACGAAATCAGACTCACAAATACTCTTTCTCTCTAAATAAACATGTTCGGTATCTGGAAAGAGTATCTGTACCATAATCTTGTAAATAGGATCCTCATACAGTTCAGTCAAGTGAGCCACCCAAAGTTTGGATCCCTTATTGTTTTTCTTCCTTTTTTTTAGAATTCTTACATATCTCGGGAACTTTTTAAGTGAATCAAAAACTTTTTGAACACAATTATAACTCGTTTATAGAACGATAATTCCATGTGAAATATAACTTTTAGTAAATATTTATTATATTTTATTATTTAATAAATATTGGTCGGAAATGGTCAATGGTTGTAAAGAATAAAATATTTTACATCATTTTAAGGAATGCAATTTTGTGTGGCAAGATATAAAATGTGCTATGAAATTAAATTTTAAAAATACTACTTTTTCGAAATTTGATTACTCAGGAGCTATTTTGATCTATTTAGCTCGCAATTCGTATTTTGTTATGCAAAATTATTTTCGTTAAAATGAGGCAAAAATTATATACTTTACAATTCAAAAGTTTTCCAAACATTATTAAATAAAATGAGAAAAATAATTCATATCTACTAAAAGTTATATTTTGCTTGGAATTTTTAAATAAATGAATTTTATAACTGTGTGCAAAAACTATTCAGTTCATTTGAAGAGCTCTTGAGATATGGAGAAACACGAAGATAGAAAATTAACAGTAAGGTGTCCAAAGTTTGAACTGGTTCTCTGACTAAACTAAGGGGGCCATGTTTCTCAGTTTCATGTTTACGGCAATGCCTTTTAATTTGGGGGTCAGAAATCTGAAATCGTCAAAACAATGTGTATTAATTAAGAGAAAGTACGTTTTTGTGTCTGAGTTTCTAAATTGAAATATCGTTTGCACTAATTAATTAGAATATTTGGAGTCACTACCTAAAACTTGAAGATCCGATCATTAGATCAAAAATTATTCAAGTTGGTCCATTTTGTATTTTGCACACTGAACATACCATTTTTAATCACTAGAATTCTAAAAATATACATTGAAAATGATAACACACAGTGAAAAAGAAGATCAAGTCTTAAAGTATCATTTTGAAAATATCAAATACCTTTTCCGCCAAAGAAAAAAGAGAAAATTGAACATCAACAAAACAAAACGCATTCTAAAGTCTGAAATAACTTTTATTTACTCCTTCAAAATCTATTCACGCATTCATTTAATACATATTTTAATACAGGATCGATTTTTCAGTTTACATTTATTTATACCAAGAAAATTTTAACGTTTCAAAATTCGAACCACAAATCTTTTAACCCTGATTTGAAGCCTCTGACACAGATGAAAAAGTATACCAATTATTGCATCGAAAAAATCGTACAAAGCAATTAAAGATATTCCAAGCCATATTCCTATGTAGCCTCCTATATTACTCCAGAACTCCACATTCTGAAAAATACATATAAATATATACGTTTTAAATGTTGCGTATTATAATTATAACTGGTCCTGAACTCATATGATTATCTTTTGACAGAGAATTCCTTCTTACAAGAAATGGCCAAATTGGCTTTGATCATCGAAATGTTATAGTTGTTTTAAACACAATGACAATCGAAAAACATAAATACTTGGCATTTTAAGACACCAGAATTTATTTTTTAAAATAAAGGGTAAAATTTCATTCTATACTATTTTATCATGTTTCATTTATTATATTTTGTTACCTAATATCATTATACTTAATTTTAAAGAATGCAAGTTTAATATAAAATGTATGTTTATTTGAGTATAAAATTAAGATTAATACAAAATTTTATACGATACAAAACTTGAGAGAAATCGATAGTATAGTTCTTTAGAAAACGTATTTTATAATTTGATTTTTCAAATACTTTTTTAACAATTTAGCTCAAAATTTGAATTTTGCCATATTAAATTGCATTTCTTAAAATGATGTAAAGAACTGTACAATTCTGAAGTGTTTCTACTTTTATTGTACAAAATAATGAAAAGTAATAAAAGAATATTAAAAATAGATCTTGTGTAGAATTAGTTTCAGATAATAAATTTCAGAAATCTGTGCAAAAATGCTTCAATTCATTTTAAAGTTCTCGAGATATGGCAAAATTCTTTAAAGGTATATTTCAGTCACTCACCCTTCCAATAAGTTTACGGTAAAGAAAATTTTTTTATATTTACGGTTTTGAAACAGTTTATAACTAGTATTGTTAAAAACCATGAATACTAAACTATACGGTTGTTTAACCATTTAAACCTAGTATGGTTTAAAAACCGTAAAAAGAAATTGAACTGGATTAAAGATAGTTTAGCAGCTTTTCAGGGCTGCCGCTTATGCGAGTTTAAAATAGTTTAATTGGTTCGTAAGCGATGTAAAATAATAGTTTTTTGTATTAGGCAGTCTTATGATACTTTCATATATGCCTGATTAAAAGCATCGTGTTTTAATAATTAAGGGTTATAAATTGGGGAGTACATGGCACGCACTTCATGTGTAGAGAAAATATTGTGATGTAGCGCAGGCACTCGAACTCCCATTCAGTCGGTCTAAAACTGACATACTAGCCTACTCTAATATCATATGTACTCATCTGAAATAAAAGTATGCGGCTTCATTAGGTAGGCCTAGTTGGCGTAATAAAATTCTGGTTGCTTAACCGTATTAGATGAAAGCAGTTAATGAGCGGTTTTTTTCACAGTTAACAGTTTAAAAGCAGTCTTATGTATGGCTATTTGAGTGATTTGTTTATATATTGTAAAATAACAATTAAATAAATTGCAATTTAATTATTTCTCCCCAGAAATTTCTAATAATGCAGGAATGCAACTTATAATTCAGTACACATTTTTTGGTTTAAGTAATTTCTTAGAACAGTTGACCTAAACTGATTTTCATATGTACTCATCTGAAATAAAACTATGCGGCTTCATTAGGTAGGCCTAGTTGGCGTAATAAAAATCTAGTTGCTTAACCGTATTAGGTGAAAGCAGTTAATGAGCGGTTTTTCTCACACTTAACAGTTTAAAAGCCGTCTTATTTATGGCTATTTGAGTGATTTGTTTGTATATGGTAAAATAACAATTAAATAAATTGCAATTTAATTATTTCTCTCCATAAATTTCTAACAATGCAGGAATGCAACTTATTCAGTATATATTTCTTGGTTTAAGTAATTTTTTAGAACAGTTGATCTAAACTGACAGAAGGCAGGAAATATTCTCTTTGTAATGAAACTTAATACATAATATACAAACTTGGTATATAATATTAAGACAATAAAGTGCACAACATAGTCAATTTTGTGCAAAGTGCGATTGGAAACAAAAGCAAATTTTGTATATGTTAAATTCAAGTAATAACATTTTTTCATACTTTTTATCAATATACTTTCTATTTTATTTAATATATATTTTAGTTATTTAACATTACTTAGTATTTAAATTACATGTTTTTTTATAATTTTAAAAGATATTTATGAAAAGTTTGTTATCATAGTTAATAAACTAGATTTTAAGGAGATTCCTCCAAAATTCGCTAATCTTGAGACGTTTAGTTTTATTGGCAGAAAAGAATATCTAATAAGGCATTCACAGAATTCTGAATAATTAATTGAACAAAATCGATGAATGAATTCACTTGAACACCTTATTAGAGAAAAATGAAAAAAATATATCTTATCGTTAAGCCATTTTTTTTAATAAAATGACATGATATGACACGATGATTGTTGAAAGCTTGCAAACCTTCATAAGATTGATAAATCTCTTTGAATATTAATGAAGTACTAGGAGGCTTCGCCCCCTGCTCGCTG
>NC_092208.1:36139985-36148074 GCF_043381705.1 Parasteatoda tepidariorum
TTTTTTTTTTTTTTTTTTTTTGCGGTCTGTACTTCCCGTCCAAAATCTGTGAAGGAACTTACTCCAAGCCGAGTGGAAGGAAATACCACTAGCCGTCACACAAGGACGTTTAGAAAGTATGCCCCGGAGGATTTCGCCGTAATTGCCTCTCGTGGAGGCTCAACCAGCTATTAATTATGAATTAAGTTGGTTTTTCTTTTCAATCACACGTGTCCAAATACTTAATGGTAGATAGTGTATTACCCATTGGCAAAATGAGTGTCGCTTTGGGTTTGATTTCATACGCAACTTATTTGGACGTCATCACATTTGTCAACTGTTAGCAGTGCGCATGCGTCGTCACTGCATTGCGTTGCTGTGGTGACCACTGTTCTTTTTCTTATTATTTTCACTAGCAGGCATTTTTAATGTACACCGAAGTGCCATTACATTATGAACACCCTGCTAATAACATGTACTGTGGATTTAACTCAAAAAGCAGAGTATGCTAAAAATCATGAAGTACACAAAAAAACTGGAACACATTTATAATTACTTTCAATGGATAACTTAAATCTAAAATTCTAATTGAAAATACAAATATATAGAATCATCAATCTCATACAATCGCCCAAAGACTCAAAAGATGAGTTGGCGGCTCATCCCTCTCCACCGGGATGAAAGAAGAAATTATTCGTTCTTTTATAGATAACGATTTCGTACGTCACATTGACTCCCACGAAACGAATCTGTGAAGAAAAAAAACTCAAACACTAAAGTTTATAACTACTTATTTCCACATGTACGACCACCTTTAGCTCTCAAAACTGCTAGCACCCGCCGTGGCATTGATTCCACAAGGTGCTGATAGGTAGTCTGAGGTATCTGGTACCAAGCGCTCACCAACTGGTCATGCATTTCCTTCACATTGCGAGGGGGTAGCGTGGCAGCATGAACTTGGTTTTCCAAGAAGGACCACAAATGCTCTATTGGATTAAGGTCAGGTGAATTTGGGAGCCAAGACATGACTTGAAAGTCACTGGAATGTTCCACAACGATTCGACCCTTATGATATGGTGCATTATCCTGTTGGTGAGCACCATCCTCCGCAGAAAAAATTGTTGCCATGAATAGGTGAACCTGGTCTGCAACTATGTTCAAGTAGCTTACAGACGTCAGGGATAGTGGGGAGGATTATGGGTCCTAATGTACTCCATGAAAACATTGTTGATGGGCCATGAAAACCTGGGCGAGTTCATTGTTATAGATGGAGGGTGGTCATAGTGTAATGGCTCTTCGTTGTATTTACATAATAGTAACTTTAACTATTTTTATATTCTTTTTATCATTAACTAATAAATACTGGCTTGACGATGATTTTAATATAAATATGAATACTGAAGCAGGAAAAGTATTTTGTGACGTCTTGAAACACGTTCATAAGCAGGATTCGAAAACCAATCTGACGACAAACATCAATCAAGACAGATTTTGCAACCCATGACTGGCATTTACCGGAGTCAATCCAAAAAAAAATAAAAGGATTTGTCCAATGGGTGACCAGTCATTGTAATAAGGCGATCACAACTTTTTCCTTTTGATTTGCCTTTACCTTATCTTTTTTTAAAAAAAATTATTTTCTGATCAGTTAAGCGCTAAATTTTACTGTAGACAATACAAATTTTAAAAGATTTTAAAGATAAAATCAGTGTCACTTGCTACTATTTGATCTAAAAAATTTTTTGCACGGACATTAATATTTCATTAAATTTACTTCACTATGTTAATTTAATTCAATGACCAACATTAACGTGGTAGGATTCAGTCATTACGTCACCAAATTATCACTTCAAAAATCTGATACCACGTTTTTCATTCTTAAAGTAATTCTTTTAAAATGTGCTTCTTTTAAAACTTAATATAACTAAAACTCAACGGTAATTAAATTGAAAAAAAATTAGCTAGGTATTTAATATCAAAATCAATGGAAAAGTGTTACGAATTCACTGTGGGGAAACATGAAAAATTGCCATACTATTATTGACGTCTTAACTAATTTAGAATATATATGCACATTGAAATAAGCTAAAATTAAAAATTAATTGAGTAAAGGTTCTTATTCGTTTAATGGAACCGTAAAAAATTGCCGTACCGTTATTGAATTCAATGCTGCCTAGTTAACTTTGTTAAATTGAAATTAAACAAAATGACCTAACCACTGAAAAGGAAAGTTAATGAAAAAATATACTTACTAATGTTAGGGATATTATTATTCTCCATATTATTGATACCAATAACGCTTAGTTAATTTAAGTATCGTATATTAATTCTAATAAAAAAAGAAGTTATGTGCTAAAGAGCAAAATTTATAAAGAGAAGGTTAATTGGAAATTTAATTAGGGGAACAATACGCAGATGACAATTAATAATATGTACTACTGGTATTATGGTAATTGGGGAAGTATTAATAAGAATTCTGCTATAGGATTGCCGTAGTTTCAGAATATATTTTTCAGTGGTATCAAAGTTTAGTGTATTAATATTTTAATGAATTTTAGAATTAAAAGAAATGCTTCCACTACTACTTTTAAATATTTTAAACGGTAAACTAGAAATTGATAAATAAATGGGCATGCTATAAAGACGGTCTTTCAAAAATTCTCTTTGTTTTTAAAATTTCAGCTTTAGTTTGCTGCCACTGATAAATCCGTTTCGCACAAACCTCAAATTTTGAAGGATTCTAAAATATGCAGCAAATGTACTAATTTCGGTATTTAAAATTATGTTGATATATTTGGTCATTCTTAAAATTTCGCCATTACTAAGCAATTTTAAAAACGATAAGGTAAGAAATATCCTTTACTTACGTCCTTTTGAAGGAGATATGTATCGAAGAAAATTTCTTGATAACTGTGAATTTCGAACACCATGAGTTAGCCGCGAGCAATATCGCCAAATGATGCTATAAACAGTCAATCTCTATTCTGATGAGATAACAACAAAAAATGTGTTTTTCTTTGAACCGTGATTGCTCAGGGGATGAAGCATTCGCATTCCAATGGGGTGAACCGGGTGAGTCCACATCCGCATCCGGTTTGCACCGATCACAGTGCTGACGTGAAATATCCTCAGTGGAACATGGACCATGTGTTAGAAAAGTTCCCTTGTCTTCTGGATTGGGTTCAAAATTACAAGGCTATGGAGTTGAACATGTTGAGTAGTCTTAAAAACCCAAAAATNTATTCAGAAGCCAATGCGGTTAAGTCCATTTTTTGATATTTTCTGATTTTTGGAAATTTTGATGAAATAAATAATAATCTTCTTAGTTATTAAAGGATTTACTCGTTGGTTACTTTTTTCTAGGTTAGACAGCAATTTTTTTAATAGCTTCTGAATATATAATATAATAATTTCAGAAGCCATTGTGAATAAGTCCACCTTTTATCAATATTTTTTTACATAAACTTTGAAATAAAAATTAAATTCTTCCTCTTCTTTCGATATTTGTTGGTAACACTGAAAAACAGGAAATTCATAGTAACCAGGGTTGCCAGACGTAGTATTTTTAATACTATGGTAGTATTTTTTCACCAAAAAAAGGAGTATGGTATTTTTCGTAGTATTTTTTTGAAATGTGGTATTTTTTACTTTTTTTAAAAAAAATTTTCATTTCCTAAAACAAAGAAAAGTGCCACTTTAGTTTTGAAGTAAAAAACAATTTTTGAAATAATCCAACAGTTTATTTTCTGTTAGTCACTGTATCTAGTGATGATTCAGAAAAATTGAAGCTCTTTTATACTAGAAGACATAAATTAAAAATAAAAGCCTTCTTCCTATCCAACTTAATTGTAAACCAACTTTTAGATACACTAAGAGTCTAAAAAATTTAATCTGTAATTATAGGAATTTAGCTACAGATAATTTAAACTATGTATGTAATTGTGATGATTTTAAAGATACTCCTTTTTTGATAACTTCCATAAACACGTTATTACAGGGGATTTAGATATTATTGACAACGATAAAATTAAAAAATTTATGTCTTTTGATTCAAAATTTAGACCATCTTTTCCAACTTCAAAAAACAAAGTTATTTCCATTTTTATTAAAAATCTCGATGATTTTATTTTAAAATTATCTTACAAACAAAAAAGGAGGAGAAAAAAAAAAGAAGAGCAAGATATTAAAAATATTCAAAATAAATTTTGTATTACCACTGTTGATAAAGCTAGTAATAATTTTGCAATTATTTGAAAATTTTTTTACTTCTTTCCAATGAATTTAATAGCAATATTACCTACAAAAAACTTAACACCAACAGTGATATTATTATTAATAAAATTAATGCTATCTATAAAAGACTTAAAATTAAACAAAATAATATTAACAATTTTCCTTTTCTTTTTGCCAATCCAAAATTCCATAAGATCCCAACCAAATTCAGGTTTATTGCAAGTGGCGTTAATAGTAATTTAGAGGTTTCAAGGTGTAGTTTTATTTCCTCTAATCACTAATTAATGAGGACTCCAATGTGTAGTGAGAACAAGGATGACGATTTTTAAAACTTAATATAAATTTATTAAAACGTAACAAGTAACAAGTTAGTGTGACTGCTCGCTGAGGGGATACTCACTGGAATGGTCTGGAAATCCTTAATCCCGGCCTCTCAGGGTAGGCTGAAGAGGCACAATTTGGGGGTTTGGTCTAAAAATAGATTTCCTAGAAGGGAATCGCTACAGTAACATGAAAAAAATCGGTATTTACTTTGAGAACATTCTTAAAAAAGTTTATAACATAATTAATAAACTTACTAAAAATAATAACTATTTAAATTGGAATATTAAAAATAGCATTCAGGTTTTAAATACACTAAGAACTTTAAAAAATGTTGATTCAATTCACTGTTTTGATTTCGAAAACCTCTATACTTCCCTTCCAACTAATAAAATTCATGATGACCTTCTTCAAATTCATAGCATGTTTAATCTCAGTGATATTATTAATGAAGATAACTGGAACTTTCTAGTACATATTAACCTTAACAACAATTATATTCTCTTCAATGACCACCTTTTTCAACAAATTAATGATATTCCCATGGGAAATAATTTTAGTACTAACATCTGCAATATTTTTCTTTTTCTACAAGAATACACATTTGTAAAATCACAGGTTAATCTTCCAATTGATTCTCTCTGTCTCAGATTCATTGATGATCTATTAGTTATTAATTTTAATGATTTCGATATTCTAGCAAAACAGATCTATCCAAATGAATTAATTCTTAATAAAACAAATGATAGTAATTCTTCAGAAAATTTTTTAGATTTGACTCTTAATATTAATGCAAATAAAAATATTACATTTAAACTTTTTGACAAAAGAAATGATTTTTAATTTCCAGTTAAAAAATGCACAGATTTTAACTCTAACTTAGCCAATAAGGTTTTTTTTAATATTATTGCCAATCAAATTCATAGATTTTACAGGAATAATTCTAACTATAACGAGTTTTTACTAGATACTGATATATATATAAACACGATTTAATTAATAGCCATTTTCCAAGTTTATTTCTTAAATTCTATTTTAAAAATATCTTAAAAAACTTGGTACATTAATTTTTAATTTTTATTTAATTTTTCTGTTTTAAGAATAAGCTCTGATTTTTTCAAGGTAGGAACTAACTATGATAAACTATTCCTAAAGCCACTGGACGGAATAGTTTGGATGTATGACCTTTTATACTGGATTAGTTAAATATTTTTTAGTTACTTTTTAATATTTGTAGCCTCTTAAAATTAATTTAATTTTAATTGTCCAGTATAATAAACAGTTTATTTATTTATTTATTTATTTAATTATTTTTATTTTTGTATAAGTGGAATGGGCTCTGGTTCGTAAAGAACCACCCCAAATGAATGCAGGTGATACGTGTATACTTTAAAATTATGTAAGGTTGTATGAATGAAGAATAAAACCTATAAACGGTTTTCTATTCCTGTATGCAGGCTCTGATTTTTAAATAAGTCACCCTATGAAAGATGGATATGTGTATTCTGTAAAATNTCCAAAAACGCCACCATTGCCAACACCTCAAAACTCACAAAAAGAAATAATTTTTCAAAAATAAAATTATTTTAACAAAAATTGAAAGATAATTACAAAATAAAAATACCTTGCATATGTTGTGAAATAACTTAATCATTTAACTATTTAACCAAATTTAAAAATTTAATTACAAAAACATATCAAATCAGCAGAAGAAAAAAAAAAACTTCAACTGAATAAACTGAAGTTAAGTCATGATTGATGCTGCCACCTGTCTGCTAAAAAAGAAACTAACTGAACAAATGTTTTAAAAAAAAAACAAACCTGTTCACTATTATTCAAAGAAACAGTTAAATAAATCTTTAAAAAGAAAAAGTTATTAGTCTAAAATTTAAATTAAATTAAATACCTAAAAAAACTGAACTCTTATAAGTAAAAATAATAAAGTTTACCAAAAATAAAAGAAATTTAAAAAGTTAAAGGTAAATAAAACATGTAGAATTTTTGAATTCTACACTACGTCACCAAATTACCATTTCAAAAATCTGATACCACGTTTTTCTTTCTTAAAGTGATTCTTTTTAAATGTGCTTCTTTTAAAACCTTATATAACTAAAAATCAACGGTAATTAAATTGAAAAAAAAATTAGCTATGTATTTAATCGCAAAATCAGTGGAAAAGTGTTACGAATTCACTGTGGAGAACCATGAAAAATTGCCATTTTATTATGGACGTCAATGATTCTTAACTAATTTAGAATATTAGCAATAAGCAAAAATTTAAAATTAATGGAGTAAAGGTTCTTATTCGTTTAATGGAACCGAAAAAAATTGCCAACCTATTATTCAATTCAATGATGCTTAATTAACATCGTTAAATTGAAATAAAAAAATAACCTATCCACTGAAAAGGAAAGCTAATGAAAAAACTATGCTTATAACTTTGGGGATATTATTAATCACCATATTATTGATACCAATAACGCTCAGTTACTTTAAGTAGCGTATATTAATTGAAATAAGTAAAGAAGTTATGTGCTAAAGAGCAAAATTTATAAAGAAAAAAAAAGAAT
Organism: Parasteatoda tepidariorum; assembly: GCF_043381705.1. Lineage (NCBI taxonomy): Eukaryota > Metazoa > Arthropoda > Arachnida > Araneae > Theridiidae > Parasteatoda > Parasteatoda tepidariorum. The sequence continues at coordinate 36,147,089 of NC_092208.1, forward strand.
AAAAATAAAATTATCAGTTCTTATTTTTTATTTACTTTAGGTAATTAAAATATACCAATATGTCATTCCCTCACTTGTCCCCACTGTTGATTTAAAAAAAGAAAAAATTGGTTCTGAAATAAAAAATAAAAAAATTTACAAATTCGTGTTTTTTTATTTTAGAATATTGAAATATAGAATTCAGAAAATCAGTTTTAAATTTAATTTCTGATAAAAATATTAACACAGCACTATTTTAAACTTTGTCCTTAGTGTTTCGCATCATTCCCTCACAACAATGTTCTTATCACCTGCAATCTTCTTAGAATAAAAATATTTTAATAAAAGCTTTAGCAGTTAACAACTGGCATTTCCATCTTCAACTTAAAGAAGCTTTGCTGGGGAATAAATTTGAATGAATAAAACCAGGTAAAATTTTTTACATTTGTCATTCCCTCATGTCAATTTTTTGAATTAAATAAAATACAATTTCATCGTTAAAGTGGATAATTATATGTTGCTTTCTTGTATGAATATAATTGTATGTGATTGACTTCAGAAATTAATAATTTTTAAATTTTATTAAATTTGTCATTCCCTCACTAGTGTATAAAGTGAGGGAATGATTCAAGATGAGTATATTATTAAATTTTTTTTTGTTCAATCGTGACAGCCAATTTTATTTCCCAAACCTGTAAAAATTATTAAATATTTAAAACTAAATTATAATAAATATTAGATACACCTAGTATGTTATCATTTTCAAACTTGAGGTAGAACTTTGAGAAAAACATCTATGAAAATTAAATGTCATTCCCTAACTTTTTAAATTGTGAAATTAATTAATTAATTTAAATATTAGGTATAATTTATAGGATATATACTTTCTTTATAATGCCATTACATATTTCTATTAATATAAAAAGTTTCAGAGCTTTTTATTCACTTTACTTTTTTGGGATTTTATGAACTGAAAAATGACAGTTTTCGTGAGAATGACCCATATA
>NC_092208.1:36148088-36190285 GCF_043381705.1 Parasteatoda tepidariorum
AATATATATATATATATATATATATATAATATATATATATATAGTATAATGAATCCGTGGCTAAAATTATCCTACGTCATCATAAGTGACAATTGATGTTCTTTACCAAGGATGGGACCGCCGTAATATTAAGAGTTAAGTTATACTTTTTTAAATATTTTATAATTGATAAAACTATACAAGATCATTATCTTACACTGATTTTTATTCCTTTTCAGTGATATCTGACAATGGAACCTTTGCAACATTTGATGCAGACGAATTCAAGCAAAAAACTGATGAGTGTGCGAAAAAGAATTGTGGACCAGCTTGTTAGTAAGTTTTATTTGTTAAATTTTTCTAAACAACTAAATTTAACACTACGGCAAACTTACGATTTTTTATTTATTTTCTATCGCTTAAGTTTTTTAGATATTTTTTTTTAATTTTTAGATTTTAGGCACCTAACAGGGAAATTAATCGAACAAACAATGAATTTGTTCACTTCCTTTTGAGTCATTGTAAATTATTATTTTAAACTTTTCAGAAAACTTAATTCGACTAAAAATGTCAGTATTTTTACGTTTAAAAGTGCAATATTAATTATATACCTTTATTAACTAATTTATCTTGCTTATTGTGATTGACTACTGGTAAAATTTTCGAAGTTAATTATTTTTTCTCGTTACGTGTGTAGCGCATCCACCACTACAAAATTACAACTACAATTCACTAGTATATAAGACATGTTAACTCGACTTTGTGTTGGGGTACCTTTTCAGAGATGACGGTTGACATTGTCGATAACAACTCACTCCCCACATTGGTGACTTTCGAACGTGATGTGAACACTCCTACCTTGGCCGTAACGCCCACTTCGATATGAACACGCCTATCTTGACAGTAACGCCTACTTCGATGGATGGTCCACGTTGAACAGTTGACCTGCTACTTGTGACTGCAACATTATCCACCTCCTTACGCTGTTGCTACTCAGTCTCGCCTCGATCACGCGCAACGTTGGCTTGCATACACTCGACTGCTAACGGCAACACATGAACGACTACGACAGTGAAGTTAATACACCTCTTGCATTCAGCACTAAAAAAGTACGGTGATCTTAGTACAGCTCTCTCGGCTTCTCACAAAACAGCAATGAATAAACTAGTGGTATCCGTTCTTTGAATTCTATCACAGATATAATTCTGGTGAGGGAGTACTGTAGTGTATCTACCACTACAAAATTACAACTACAATTCACTATTATGCAAGACATGTTAACTCGACTCTATGTCGGGGTACCTTCTCAAAGATGACATTGTCGATAACAACTCACTCCCCACACGTGCTTCTTCCAGTGTCTGGGTAACAATAAAAATATATACCAGACAAAACGGTCGAAATATATTTTTATTTAAAAATTAAGTTACAGTTGCTTAGTATTAAAACTAATTTTTTTTTTGTTCTTGACGTTTGCTCAGAAATATATATGATTTCGTTTGTTTCATTTTCAGCGAAGAATCCTATCAAGTCATAAAAGATCTAGAAGATGTGCAAAACGAGGCAAGTTTACGTTTTTAACGCAAAATTTTATTTAATATTGAAAACAACTATTTACAAGAGCTTAAATCATTTGATAAACATTAAAATAGTTAAATGAGCAATTAGTTTTTTGGAATTCAAATAACCGTTTCTAATCACAGTAATTATTCACTATATTAATTAAAAGAGAAATACAAATACAAGGCTTCAAGAAAATTTTAAAAATAAATTTTGTTTTGATTCATATTTCAAGAAGTACATCTCGCAAAATTAAAAAAAAATGAATATCCTATGAACGAATGAAGTAATTTTTATGAACTGAGCTACTATCTTATAGGCTCAAGATATAAACAATAGTTTAATGTAAATCTGGCACGCAATTGTGCTTCCTCTAAATAAATATTTTTTTTACGATTTCAGAACAATTACTCGCAGAGTTTGGTTGTTATTGCAGCCATCAGGAAAATCTGGTCACAATAGTTAACTAAAGAGAGCTATCCACTGTTTGAGCTATTTTAATTTTTAATTTTTTACAATTTTTTTGTTTTTTTGTTTGTTTGAATTTTACTTCTTTAGTCGTACACAGTAAACATTTTAGTTTCCATACTATCAAAGACATCAGTTCAGCCTTTAACTTAAATACTGGTATTTTAAATCATATTACGACGAAAAGCTGCGGCAGTTTAAATAAAGTGTTGAATTGGACCACATTTCTGATCAAGTTGAATTATAACACTGTGTACTCACGTATATAAAGTACGACAATCTAGTTCAATTCAGCATTTTTATAATGGTTTCAAATAATTTGTCGGATAATATGATTTAAAGCTTTACCGTGTACTAAGAATAGTTTACTGAGGTTAGAGTTAGTGTATCGGAATATTTTACAATGGGCAGTAGGGCATAAAACTCATTTTAATTTCATCCAAATTTCATTCGCCTTTTTCTTGGTGCTCTTTATTTTGAGTTTTCTTTCTGAATTTCATCTTTTGAATAGACTTTTTATTAATGATATTTTATTTATATATTTCTTTTTTCAGGGCAAATGCAATAAACATTCGAAAGATAACAAGCAGAAGGAACAAAAATCAAACCTAATGTAAGACAGCTTATAATTTTAAACTTTGCAAATTACTCTAATGTTTTAAACCTAGATTAAGAATGTTCATATTTTGTCAATTTGTCTGGAACTCTCTCTGTTGGTGAGAATTTTTTTTCAGGAATGTTTGGTTGGTGTCTTTGAAAGTATTTTATGCCCGGATGACAGCTCGAATACCGGTTTCTTTTCCATCAAAGATGTCATTAAAGACAGCGGCATTTTGAAAGCATAACATAATCGATTTGCAAAATTAGAAAAAGAATTAACACGTACCTAAAAAATCACATCGAGTGCGCAATATTTAAGCATTTTAAAACTGTTTAGATCGCCTAGAATTCCAAATTATTTTGTTTTGAATAAGCAAATAAAAAACATGATTTTTCTTATTATCTCTAACCAGAAAAGTCCAATTTTTATTATCTCGGATAACGTTATCGTTTGTGATTGATAATAGACTATCTGTATACCAGTTGTCCGAATTTGATAAAAAATAGTAAATAATTAATAAATCGTTATCTATCAACAATACAAAATTGTACTAAACACGACAATACAAAAATGCGAAAATAACAGTACCAAATCGGTATAAAATACATACCAACAAAATTAATAGAAACTGAAATAGGTAACCTTTTTTTAAAAGAAATTATTAAAATTTGTTGCATTCCCATTAGTCTTACGTTAAGATTAGCTCGTTTTTATTAGACTCGTTTTAAGACTCGCTTTTATTAGCTCATCTTTTCAAAATAAAGAATTCGGTATTCAGTATCATACACCATTTTTTGATATTTTGAAGGATTAGATTCATTAAAAAGAAAGTGTTAACAATTGTAATTAAGCAATTAAAGTACTGAAGATAGTTATATATTTTTTTAAAAAAATTTTTATTAAAATTATTTCGTGAGGAACTTTTTTTGAAAATTCCTATTATTTTTTACATGAAATTAACAACACTTTAACAACCTCAACTTTTTTTCTAGTTTTGTTAAATATCATAATTTTTAATGTAAAGAAATATAGGTTTTTTTTTCAGGTCAGTTTAAGAATAAAAAGAGCTTTTTAGACAAAATAATTCAAGATTTATTTTACATCTTCCAAAAAAAGAAAAAGTTTGAACTCATATTTAATTTTCTCATTATTTTAAATGTCTTATTTTTTAATTTAAAAAATAACTAGTGTATGTATTTTTTTTTGGTCAGTAGTAAAATTAAAGTAATTTTTAACAACAATAATTCAGCTTTTTTTTATAAAATACTTTATAAAACCATCTTTTTTGACCCAAAATTTTTAACAACAATAATTCAGCTTTTTTTTATAAAATACTTTATAAAACCATCTTTTTTGACACAAATCTTTTCCTCTTTATGTTAAATGTCATATTTTTTAACTTGATGAAGCAAAAGGATATTGCTTTCTTTAAATCAGTGAAAAGTTATTTTTAGCTGAAATACTTTAAAATTTTTTATAGCACAAAAAAATCTATTGACTTCAATTTCTTTCCCTGTTAAGTTATAACTTATATTTTTTAACAAAAACAAATCAAAATGCTTTTTTTCTTCTTTTAATCGGCAAATAAATGAAAAGTGCTCTTTAACCAAGATAACTAAAGAGGTTCAAATTTTACCAATTTATTTTCCCTCAAAATGTCTTGTTTTTTAGTGTTAAAAATTCAAACTTAATAAATTTTTTCCCCTTAAAATGTCATGTTTTTAATGTTAAAAATTCAAAAAGGTGATTTTTTGTTTTTGATCATTGTAACAGTAAAAAGTGGGGTATTTTTGATCAACAATAGTTAAAACATTTTATTACCCCAAAGCAGTATTTTTCGCATAACGTTAAATGTCATATTTGTCAAAAATTATTATAATTGTGTTTTTTGTCTTTAAAAATAAAAAGTGGTTTCTAACCAAAAAGACTCGCAATTTAAATTTTAATAACACAAATTAATCTCAGTTTTTTTCTTATATTGTTTTCACGAAATCTTCATATTTTTTTATGCAAAAAACTAAAGAGAGTGCTTTTTGTTTTGAGCCACAAGGAAAAGCATTTTTCAGTCAAAATGTGATTCAAAGGTTTCTTGGTCTTTCAAAACTTTCAAAAACATAGTTTCTTGGCCTCACTTTCTTTCATATAATAATGTTACCTCTTTTCAACATGAAAAAACTCCATTTTTTTGTTAAAAAAATAAAAAGTTGTTGTTAGCTTTAATATTTCTAAGCAAATTTTAGGTGAAATACCCATTAATCTCAATCAAGGAAAAAAAAGACAATCTCATTTTTTTTATTTTAAAAAATATGACGCGAGAAAAATTGAAGATACTTTGTTTTTATTTATCTGTAAAGTTTAAAAATTACGACAGCTTAAGGAAAAATTTTGTTTTGTTGCGTTAAAGCTTAGATACTTAAAATTACGAGTACGCAATAAAAATTTACAGAGAGTACGAAAAAATATGAAAATTTAACTTTCGATTATTAGTTGGAGAATTTCTTTTAAACATGCAGAAAAAAATTTACGAGTCGACCACTTTTTAGGCCAAAAGAATATAATTTCAAATTTGTCATATTGGTAGATTTATTAATTCAAGGAGGAAAAAGCACTTGTACAAGAAATATCCAAGAAAGTAAAGCATATATGTCTGTTTATAAAATTGTTTATGGAATATATTATACGAAAAACTTTAATTGCTTCCAAAGTTACAAAAATGGAAAAGGGAGTAACTGTTCATGTGCTTAATCGTAGGCACCCATTTTCAGGACTCAGAGACGATCATTCACGTTTGCTTGAGTCTTGAAAATTGCCGCGTATGATCGATTGTTCGACGCATGTTGACTTTTTCCATCTTTATAATTTTTGAAGCTAAGGAAGTTTTTAAGTTTTCAAAAATAGCGCTTACGATATTTTTGCTTCCAAAAATATTTAGTAATAAGCTACATCGTCATCATCTTGAATTTTTTTTGTTCCCTGTTTTTAATCATATCGTTTATGTAACACTTACCAAGAATTTTTTCGAATTTTTTAGGTTAAAATTTAAAACTTTATGTGCATTTTTTTCCAGTCATAATATAACTGTGATTATTAATTTGAATGGGATGACGACCACAACATATTCTTATAGACCAAAAGTTGAGGTAAATATTTTTTATTCGTTACTCTATATATTTCTTTTATGTACTCTTTATGTACTATTTTTATATTATTTTTAATGCCAAAACCTTTTCTGTTTAATCAAGCTACCATTAAATTTAGTCATAAAAGTGCTCTGACGTCAGGAAAATATTCCAACAACATGCAGCAATTGATGATTCCTCGTATTCTTGATAACGGACATTTCTATCGTGTTCCTTAAGTTTAAATTTTAATGCGAGTTCAATTTGTCTGATGTAGCAACGATTACCATGGCAAGACGTATAGTAAATTCCCCAGTGATTACCAAAAATCGAAAGATCTCTAAGAGACTTAAATTAAAATTTTTTTACAGGCCTAAATTAGACTTTTAAAACAAAACGAGAGAATATATTAATAATTTTATTAAAATAGATAAAAAATGGTAAAGTAACAAGTTCTCTGTAAGGTTTGGAAGAAAAGGGTCTCTCGGATTTAGTTAGTCTAGCAGGGGCTTTAAGTGTAATGGTTAATCTAGATTGTAATTCTCCTGAAAAAAAAAATCGAAAATAAAAAATTATTTAGCCTCTTGCGCACTTTCTAGGAAATAATTGTTAATATGAGAAATTTGTTTTTGTAGTTGATTTTCTGTAAAACATCTAATATAATTCTCTTACGTGGCTCCCAAATTTTGGCTGTATTTCAGTTTATTAATCCTTATAACAAACTTTTTATAAATATCTTTAAAAATGATAAAAAAAAATATGTAATTTAAATACTAAGTAGTATTTAATGACCAAAATATATATTAAATAAAATAGAAAGTATATTGATAAAAGTATGAAAAACTTTTATTACTTGAATTTAACTTATACAAAATATGCTTTTATTTCCAATTGCGTTTTCCACAATATTGACTATATTGCGCACTTTATTGTTTTAATATTGTATACCAAGTTGGTATATTATGTACTAAGTTTCATTCCAAAGTGAATTTCCCCTGCCTTCTGTCAGTTTAGGTCAACTGTTCTAAGAAATTACTTAAACCAAAAAATGTGTACTGAATTATAAGTTGCATTCCTGCATTGTTAGAAATTTCAGAAGAGAAATAATTAAATTGCAATTTATTTAAATGTTATTTTACCATATACAAACAAATCACTTAAACAGCTATAAATAAGACAGCTCTTAAACTGTTAACTGTGAGAAAAACCGCTCATTAATTGCTTTCATCTAATACGGTTAAGCAACAGAATTTTATTACGCCAACTAGACCTACCTAATTAAGCCGCTTAGTTTTATTTCAGATGCGTACATATGATATTAGTCTAAATTTTGACCGACTGAATGGGAGTTCGAGTGCCAGAGCTACATCACAATATTTCCTCCACTCCCTTAAACACGTGAAGAGTATGCCATGCACTCCCCAATTTATAACCCTTAATTATTGAAACACGATGCTTTTAATCAGGCATTTATGATAGTATCATAAAACTGCCTAATGCAAAAAACTATTATTTTACATCGCTTACGAACCAATTAAACCACATTAAACTCACATAAACAGCAGCCCTGCAAAGCTGCTAAACTATCTTCAATCCAGTTCAATTTCTTTTTACGGTTTAGAAACCATACTAGTTTTAAGCGGCTAAACAACCGTATAGTTTAGTATTCATGGTTCTTAACAATACTTGTTATAAACTGTTTCAAAACCGTAAATATGAAGCAATATTCTTTACTGTAAACTTATTGGAAGGGAGTGCGGTTGAAACTTTGTGACTGAAATATACTTTTCGAGAATTTCGCCATATCTCGAGAACTTTAAAATGAATTCAAGCATTTTTGCACAGATTTCTGAAATTTATTTATCCAAAACTAATTCCACACAAGATTTATTTTTAATATTCTTTTATTATTTTTCATTATTTTATACAATGAAAGTGGAAAAATTTTATAATTGTTCAGTTTTTTACATCATTTTAAGGAGTGAAATTTAATATGGCAAAATCCAAATTTTGAGCTAAATTGTTAAAAAAGTAGTATTTGAAAAATCAAATTTTAAAATTCGTTTTCTAAGGAACTATACTATCGACTTCGCTCAAATCTTGTATTGTATAAAATTTTGTATTAAACTTAATTTTATACTCAAATAAACACAAATTCTATATTAAACTTGCATTCTTTAAAATTAAGTATAATGATATTATATAACGAAATATAATTAATGAAACATAATAAAATAGTATATAATGAAATTTTACCCTTTATTTTAAAACACAAATTCTGGTGTTTTAAAATGCTGAGTATTTATTTTTTCGATCACTATTGTGTTTAAAACAACTATAACATTTCGCTGATCGAAGCCAATTTGGTCATTTGGTGTAAGAAAGAATTCTCTGTCAAAAGGTAAACATGTGAGTTCATTACCAGTTATAATTATAATACGCAACATTTAAAACGTATATACTTATATGTATTTTTCAGACTGTGGAGTTTTGGAGTAATATAGGAGGCTACATAGGAATATGGCTTGGAATATCTTTAATTGCTTTGTATGATTTTTTTGATACAATAATTGGTATCCTTTTTCATCTGTGTCAGAAGCTTCAAATCAGGGCTAAAAGATTTGTGGTACGAATTTTGAAACGTTAAATTTTCTTGGTACAAATAATTGTAAACTGAAAAATCGATCCTGTATTAAAATATGTATTAAATAAATGCTTGAATAGATTTTGAAAGAGTAAATAAAAGTTGTTTCAGACTTTAGAATGCGTTTTGTTTTGTTAATGTTCAATTTTCTCTTTTTTCCTTGGCGGAAAAGGTATTTGATATTTTCAAAATGATACTTTAAGACTAGAACTTCTTTTTCACAGTGTGTTATCATTTTAATGTACACTGGTGGACAAAATTAAGAGATGGAAGACACTTTCTCAAATATCTTAAAAAATACTGAATATAAATAAATGAAATTTGGTATGGATCTAACTTATTCCATGATAATAAAGTATGCAGAACTAAAATGAAAGTGCCATTCACTGGCAAGACCTATTGCAAATAAATCCAATGTAGTCTGAACTTAAGGTTGAAATATGACAATAAAAGTGAGGCTTGTACAGTGTGTGTTACCTATAGTATGGTGTATGGTCACCACTGACAGACAGACAACATGCACAACGAGTATGCTATTAATAGGGGAGTTAAGAAGGACTTGTGGAAGACCCTCCCATTCTTCCACCAGAGCAATTTTTAACTCCAGAATGGTTCTGGGGGGAGGTTCGCGCTTCACAATAGCTCTCCCAAGAGCATCCTAAGCATGTTCAATAGGTTTCAGTTCAGGGGAATTGGCTGGCCAATCCATTCGTTGATTATCCTCGCCTTCCAGATACTCATCAACCATGAGAGTCCTATATGGTCGCGCATTGTCGTCCATAAAAATGAACTCAGGGCCAACAGCGCCCCTGAAAAGACACTCACAGGGCTCTAGAACCTTCTGCCTGTACCTTTGGGCATTCACGGAACCATTGTCAAACACATAGAGCTGTGTGCGGGAATCTTGCATGTGCGAAAATGTTTTCCATCTCTTAATTTTGTCCACCAGTGTATATATTTAGAATTCTAGTGATTAAAAATGGTATGTTCAGCGTGCAAAATACAAAATGGACCAACTTGAATAATTTTTGATCTAATGATCAGATCTTTTAGGTAGTGACTCCAAATATTCTAATTAATTAGTGCAAGTGATATTTTAATTTAGAAACTCAGACACAAAAGCGTACTTTCTCTTAATTAATACAAATTGTTTTGACGATTTCAGATTTCTGATCCCCAAATTATAAGGGATTGCCGTAAACATGAAACTGAGAAACATGGTCCCCTTAGTTTAATCAGAAAACCAGTTCAAAGTTTGGACACCTTACTGTTAATTTTTCGTGTTTCTCCATATCTCAAGAGCTCTTCAAAGGAACTGAATAGTTTTCGCACACAGTTACAAAATTCATTTATCTAAAAATTCCAATCAAAATATAACTTTTAGTAGATATGAATTATTTTTTCTCATTATTTTATTTAATAATGTTCGGAAAACTTTTGAATTGTAAAGTATATAATTTTTGCCTCATTTTAACGAAAATAATTTTGCATAACAAATTACGAATTACGAGCTAAATAGATCAAATAGCTCCTGAGAAATCAAATTTCGAGAATGTACTATTTTTAAAATTTAATTTCATAGCACATTTTGTATTTTGCCACACAAAATTGCATTCCTTAAAATGAGGTAAATTTTTTTATTCTTTACAATCTTTGGCCATTTCCGACCATTATTAATAAAATATAATAAATATTTACTAAAAGCTATATTTCGCATGGAATTATCTTTCTATAAACGAGTTATAATTGCGTGCAAAAAGTTTTTGATTCACTTAAAAAGCTCCCGAGATATGAAAGAATTCTAAAAAAAGGAAGAAAAACAATAAGGGATCCAAGCTTTGGTTGGCTCACTTGACTGAACTATATGAACCAGATTATGGTACCCTTTCCAGATACCCATCCATATTTTGGGGGATCAGGAATTCGAAAATGATATTTTAAAAAACAATGTTTATTCAGAGAAAGCGCGTCTTTGGGTCTGATTTCGTAACTTAAAATATCATCTGCGCTAATTAGCGTAATTAAAATTACCCTCTCGAACCATTAAAATTTAGCAGTAGAACGTGAAGATCCGATCATTAAATCAAAAGTTATTCAGAGTGGTGTCTTTTTTCTTTGGATTTAAATTATAAGCTAGTAAATTATCCAAATATCAAAAGTTCTTCGTCAATTTTCGTAAGTCTTCGCCAAAGGCAAATCTTAACAACTCTTTATGATTAATTTTCTCCCACAGAAAACTATTTTAGGTTAGTTTGTTTCAGGCTTCTATTATTTTGACCTAATTCTAATTGATTATACGGCTCATCTAATCAAAAATTACTGTAATCGAATAAAACTTACTGATTTGTTGAAAAAAAATTCATTTTGACGTAATTTACAGAATCGAGTTAAATCTATACCTTCTAGAACAGGGGTCTCCAAACTACGGCCCGAGGGCCACATCCGTCCCGCGGACAGATTTTGTCCGGCCCGCGGAGAGCTAGCATACTTGAAAACTCCTTTTAGAGAACATATTTTTTATAGCAAATTAAATTTAGTTTACTGAAGTGTTCTAATTTTATGTTGAATAATTATTAATATGACATCTACATTGATATGGTCATGGGCTAACTACTCATAACATTGTTGTAGGCTTATTGTTTTTGTGATAAGTTGGATAAAGAAACACGGAGCTGTAATGAGTAAAGACATGTATAATATGCAGAAAATTTAACTTCAGTATATAATGACTAACAAATTATTGAAATGAATCCAACTAACATTTTATACATTTTAAATAAAAACATATCTTATAACAAGCATAATGACATATGAAATACTAATGAGATTTATGTAATTGAGATTTTCCACTGACAATAGTCCGTAGTTGTGGACTAATTTTACTTGTACCAATTATTAAAAGAGATTTAAGATGCTCATCAGTAAATTTAGATCTGTAAATTTTTTTTGTGTACTTCATTTTGGAGAAGGTCTTCTCACACAACTAAGTAGTACCAAAAACAGAAAACAGCCCACGAGCAAATTTATGCAAATTATCAAATTGTGTCAGTGGAAGACTCTTATAAAATTCCAACAAAGATGAGTTTTGATATTTGTTCCTAATTATATCACTGCACTGTAGATCAATCATTTCCATTTGAAGTTCCGGGGCTAGGGTTTCAATGTCAGTATCAAAAGGATTCTGAAAAATCTTAATTTGATTCGCAATGGCATCAAAGTCCGAGAAACGAGTATCAAAATTTATTTTCAAAGCACTCAAAGTTTCGATTGCAAAATCGATAGGAAACTCAGTCTCAGTGGTGTGGCTGAATATTTCACATGTTTTAAAATGTGAAAAACATTTACTTCGTGGTTGTGATTGAAACAGTATCAATTTCTTCTGGAATGATTTGATATTAGTGTATAAATCAGGAAGATGCTGGTTTTCTCCTTGCAATCTCAAATTCAGTTCGTTCACATGTTTTGTCAAATCAACATAGAATGCTAACTTCCACAGCCATATGCGCTGTTTTGTAATTCAGTAAGAGGGTGATGCTTTTCATTCAAAAAAATTTCGATCACTGCTCGAAGTTCAAAAAAGCGCTGAAGGACTTTCCCACAACTAAGCCAACGTACGGCAGTTTGATAAGGTAAGTCATTTTCTCCAATCTCTGCAATAAATTGTCGGTGATTCAGCCCAAAAGATCTGATAGAATTAACAGTTGATATGACTGGTTTCAGAACTTCAGACATATCCAAACATTTTCCGCACAAAGACTGTTAATGAATGATACAATGTAAGACTAATGGTTTTGAACCGTAATTTTCTACAGCCTTTGACACAAGAGCGACCACTCCTTTATCTTTCCCACTCATGTTTTTGCCTCCATCAGTTGTAATACATTTCAAGTTTTTCCATCGAAGGTTCTTTTGATTAATGGCCATTTCAACTCCTTTAAAAATATCTGTACCAGTAGTTGTGCCATGAATACTATACATATCAAGAAGTTCATGCACTTCATAGCTTTTATCTACTCCTCGAATATAAATCAACACCTGAGCAGTATCTGACTCATCCAAGGCCAAAGAAAACCACTCAACATGTCCATTTTTGTCGAACAGTTGAGAGGATATATTTTCTACACTTCGAGCCACAGTGTTTGCTGACATATTGACAGTTTTTAATAAATTTACCATTTCAGGGCACATTTCTTCGGTTACTTCAATTATGCATTTTTTGATCATTTCTCCATCGGTGAATGGTTTTCCACGTTTTGCAATTTCAAGAGCCACACGAAAGCTGGCACGAGTTGCAGCCTCTTATTCAGTTTTGAGTTTTGTAAATGAAGATTGCTGCGATTTCAATCCGCGCTTCGAAGCTTCGAATTTTTCTGTCCGCAAACTTCCTGCATATTTTGAGTAATTTTGAAAATGCTTTGCTTCATAATGACGTTTAATGTTATATTCTTTGAGAACGGCTATGCTTTCATTGCAAATCAAACATAGCGCCTTGTTACTGGACTCAATTACGAAATACTGAATGTTCCACTGATCCTTGAATTTTCTGCATTCACTATCAATTTTTCGCTTCTTTTCCATACTACTAAATCACACACAAAAGCAACAATTCAAATCAAAATACTGTTACAAAGATGTCTTAAACTTAAACACGCACAAACACGTTTTAAGGAGGTACGCACTATTTTATTTCACAACAGTGTCATAGGAACTGACTTGTGGTTGCGCCACTAGCCTTCTTATATATTCCAATTACTGCCATCTAGAAGTGAGTGGAAGACACCAGAACTTTCTCGAACCAACGAGATTATTCTGTACGTGCTATTAGCGCCATCTGTTAGCGATAGAAGGTTCTACCTATTTCCGCTTGTGTCCACCAGATGTCGTGTCACGTTACTCCTCATGGCTCGTACTCTACGACTAATCTAGAAATTACAGATAATGACAGCAAAATTAATAATATGCAGTGTTGCCCTTTTGTGGACTTTAGTCCGATTTGCAGCCTTTTTTAAACGTTGCGTACTTTTTCGGACTTTTTTTTTCATCAGTGGACTATTTCACTTTTTACCACCGGCGACCATGATAATACGGTTTTGGCCCTCGGAACTTACTGGAGTAATCAGTATGACCCTAAGGCTGGAAAGTTTGGAGACCCCTGTCCTAGAAGATAGAAAACCGCAACACGGGTTACCATAAATGAGAAATGTTTCCTTTTAGTAGTTCAAACGTAATGACATCTTTCTTATTTTTTCCACTGCGCAGTTTATATTCGTTACATTGGACTACTAAATTATTCCGTGCTGAGGCCTTCTCTTTTCTAGAAGGTGTTTGTTAAATATATATTTGTTTTCTTTCCTGTGGAAAAAAAACATTCTGCAACTTTAACCAAAACACAATTTTATTCTCCAAGTTTACGATTTTATCGCATTTGGCGAGGTAGCGAATGCATAGCGCGGTCCCTGACTTCATTTTTGAAGAAAAAAAAATATTGAACTGTATATTAAATTTAATCATTACAGGATACTTAGCATAAACTACAATATATTTATATTTTAATTGTTACAATTCCAAAATTCTTAATCAAACCATAACAAATATGGTACACATCGTTTGAGGAGATCAGCAAGGCCAACCGAAAATTACATCTAACCACCCGTTCACCTACAGATCTAATAGTTAAATAAGTTTTCCTTAAGATGAATACATTAGAGCCTCGATAGTTCGAGTCTCGAATGTTTGAGTTTCCCATTAATCTGAGCTAGTCAAAATCTGATCAGTCTTGCTTTTAAACAATGACCAACACACACAGAACGCGTGGAACGATTACTTCGATTGGTTTTATGACTCAATATTGAAATACAAATTTGTGTATTAAGCACTGAATTACATGAACAGTGTGTTTAACGCTAGATTGCCTAAGGAAGTCATTTTGACTGCTTTTAATTTCAATTAGAGAAACAATGATGTATATAATGACACAATTTCTTAGAATTTTGTACAACATATAATTTTTTTGCTGTTTATTAATACCTTGTTATATAACTGTAAATAATATAAAAAAATTTTACAAATTAATTTTTGTTGTTGTTGTTCATTTACGTCGCACTAGAGCTGCACAATGGGCTATTGGCGACGGTCTGGGAAACATCCCGCTGGATGATCCGAAGACATGCCATCACAATTTTTATCCTCTGCAGAGGGGATGACACCCCCGCTTAGGTAGCCCGACGACCTGCACGTGAAGTCGAGCACTTTACGGTAGCACAGTTTAACGAGGACCAATACCGCACACCCTCTGTCCCTACGCAGACTGATCCAAGTGGACACCCACCCGCACACTGACCGCAGCCAGTGATGCTTGACTTCGGTGATCTGATGGGAACCGTGTCTTAACGATCAGTCCACTGCGGGACAAAAATTAATTTTAAACAAATTTCTTTACACATTATTTATTCTTTTACAATCCAGTCATTTTTACTGCTTTTGGGCAATATAGGTATATATACTAAGTTTCAGTCTTTCATTCAAGATTTAGTAATTATTACCACACATTTAGCAAAAATACAAAACAAAAAAGTAAATTTTACCGAATAAATGGTATTTATGCCTCTCTCTAATGTATCACGACGAGATTACCAATACGTTCTTCAGAACTGTAATTCATTTCACGATGTGTTTGATAATTTAATTTGTCTCTATGCCTTTTACCAAATAAAGTAGTAATAGACTTTACAATGGTTTATTAAAAATAGTACTATACATAAATTGCTCATAAGAGTAAGGTGGTGGTTGGTTGTTTATTATTCGAGATTATTATTACATTATTAGTATTAATATATTACTTATTAATAGAGAGAAAGTGTGCATCACTGACACTTTCAAGTGCTTTAATTCATGTTATTTATTTTAAACTCTAATAAATGAAACTATACTGACTGTTTTATGCATCTTTTATGGAGGAAGTGGGATTTATATACATACATAGGCATGTTTTTTTTGTAAATACAAAGAGATGATTAAGAACTCTATTCAATCTGAAAAGCAGATAGCACAAGTTTGTGAAACGAAGCAAGAATATACATTCAGTGTGATAGCGGTATTCGATCTCTCTGCATTCATGCTCCAAAGCGGTTAGGAGAACAGAAGCACCGCATGAGTAGGAAAGCTCCTTGAATTTATTGTTAGTAAAACAGCCATACATTA
Organism: Parasteatoda tepidariorum; assembly: GCF_043381705.1. Taxonomy (NCBI): domain Eukaryota; kingdom Metazoa; phylum Arthropoda; class Arachnida; order Araneae; family Theridiidae; genus Parasteatoda; species Parasteatoda tepidariorum. Next base: position 36,163,660 of record NC_092208.1, read on the forward strand.
TTGGGGCTTTGATGGTGAGGGGGATCGTTCTTCCACTAAACATTCGGAAGCATAAATGTAGAGTGTTTAATATCTTTGTGTTTTTTCTCTAATTTTTGTGTTGTCTGTTTTTCAATGTAATAAGGTACGAGTCCATTTTTTTGTGCATAAAACACACGAGCCCGTATATGTATTGAAACCAAATTTAGTTCATTATTGTCATGCGTCCAGGTATTCGATCTCGCTACCTTCATTTTACATAGACGTTTATGCTCGGTCACAGACAACCCTATAAAACAAATATTCAAAAAAATGAAGATAAATAAATCACAATTCTATGTATTTATTATTTATTTATTGCTACAATATATATGCAGACTTAAGAGCTCATTACAAAGTGCTATTTAGTATAAGCTCTTGTCAAGTTAATCCGATCAATTAGAGAAGGACATTACAACGGGGCAATTATCGTAACTGCTACGGATCTCAGCGTATCTCTTGATATACTGCATTTTGATGCACTTCTCCATCTTGTGCTATTTATTCTTTGACAGCCTGCATATGTATATGTAACAATAAATAAATAAATATAAATAACGAAAATAAATAATCATATATAAATAAATAAATGCATATATACACACATTACACATAAATATACAGTTTCAACCATTTAATGATGATGATGATAACCAGCATCCATTTAATGATGTTGGGACAGCAAGGTACGTAACATTTAACCTACAGATTTAGTTCAGTTTACTCATTTAATACACTTGTATAATTATAAAGGGGTAATTTTAATAGTTCTAAAAGTTTGTAAATTAAGCATCTAGATTTCATAGAAAAACAATTAACTGGCCCCAAAAAAAGTTAGCTTCAGTTTACTAAATGAAATAAGGGTTATCAAGCCCAACATGTTCGCCTTTTCTAAAATAATACAAAAACTGATTAATTTTACCTCATTTACAAATTTTACCTCACTACCTAATTTTACCTCACTAGCTGCCAAACAGCGAGATAATCAAACCATATTTTAATTGTAATTTTACTAAAATGTATTGCCAAAGCTTTTTTTTTTAATGCCCACCTGGAGAATGACTTACGTCATAAAGGCACCTGAAGGGCAGATTTGTTGGTCACTCTTTCAGGAGCACTATATTAGGTGGGCCAGCGTTGCTCCCACAGTTACGACAGATAGTACAGAGAATGAAGGAACATCCATGCCTTGACCGGGATTCGAACTCAGAACCTTTCTGATACAGGGGCAGTTCCCTAACCGCTACACAGGCCGGTCGGCTGTGTAGGGGTGTACTGCCAAAGCACTACTTCAAAAATTACCGTATTTTTTGGAGTTCCCTTAGAAGCAGAATATTTTTTCTATATTTCATTTATACGAGGTCACTGTTAACAGATCCACCAATTGGCCTGTGGAAAATTCATTTATATCATCATATGATTTGTTATAGTGTATATGTAATAAGATAAAGAGTAAATTGTAAACAATTACGAATGAAATTATGGTAAAAAGAATTGGTTTCCTGAGTGCACCATTCGTAAAATTCATTTTACAGTAAAATACGTTTTAGCCCTAAATTGGACTTAACAGTGAAATGGATATTACCGTAAAATTGGTAAAAATGGATTCTAAAAAATTACAATAAGGCATTTATTAGAAAAATCCGCATGTTTAATAAAAAAACTAATTGTAGGAAATTTTAAATTAAATTGTCGCGAAACCCGAATATAGGTATTAATTTCGGTACTCTAAAGAAGCAGAATAATAAGGCATTTATTAGGAAACACCAAATGTTTAAAAAAAACTAATTGTAGGAAATTTTAAATTAAGTTGTCGAGAAACGTGAATAAAGGTATTAATTTCAGGTGCTCTAAGGAAGTACCTTCATCCATGACAAAAGCTACTTTTGTATATTGTGCCGAAACAATCGTCTGTGTTATGAACTTCTTTGTTGATATGTAAAATTTCATTGATCTTTTATTGCTTTCAATTGGAAAAGACAATGACATCAAACATAAATGTTGAATTTGACAAGGAAATTGGGCGAATCTGATACTAAGAAGAGACAAAAATTGCACCTACTCCAGGGTTTATTACGTTAAAAATACGTTACATATTAGTGTTATTAGAGTTTTGTACGCCATTTTTTAATTCCTACTATTAGTTCACACTCTCCATGTATCTTGTTCAAATTTTCAATTGCTAATAAAATACTTTTTATACATCCAGCTACTCAGTTTCTTACATACTTCAAAGCTAACATCAGTAATATTTTCTGACTTTTAGCTGTATTTGAACAAAATAATAGTTTATTGCTCACATTTAAATACACCACGTGAATTTTTTTTTTCAATTCCTACATTAGTTCACACTCTCCCTATATATATTTATGTATCGTGTTTAAATTTCCAATCGTTAATAAAGTACTTTTTATTCATCCACTCAAGTACAAATTTGTACCCATTGTACCCACAAGTACATTTTTTACCCATTTGAAAAATGGGTCTTGGTTTGGATTTCATGGCGTCCTCACTTTTCAACTACAATAATCAAGAGTAATAGTAAACAGTGCGCATGCGTTGCTATGGCGACCGCTGCTGCTTGATAATTTTTTTAGAATTCTTTTTTTTTCACTTTTAATTTTGTTATGCATTAAGTTGGTGTGTTTATTTTTGAGATATGGGACCAGAGAGATCCCATAAATACTTATTGAGTTGTGAATAAAAGATAAGTACATCGTTTGAACGATATTTTGTTTTGATTGTTTTAATTGGGTATACTATAGCCTACGTCACAGGTTGTGTTATTCCTACTAAATTTAACCCATGAACGGCATTTTCTGCGAGCCTAACTTCAAGTCACAAATAAACAAACGAAATGTTTGATCGTTTAAATAGTTGCTCTCCAGATTTTATTGCATTATAAAGAAAAGTAATTGATATTCGATTTTTGATTAATAATTGATTTATGTGCATAGTGGCATTTATGTGGATAGTGGCATAGAATTTAGCATTGCGTCATGGTAAATGTTATTCCTACTAAGTGGAAGTAGTTGTGTTTTTTTTATATTATACCCAATTAAGAATCAGAAATTCTAACCTACAGTTCAAACTGGATCGTTTTCATTACTTATCCAGGTGAATAAATATCACAAGTAAAGAGGATCCAAACTGATTGACACGGTCCCAAAAATTAGAGCTAAAGCAAGGAAAAAACGATGCCAAGGCCGAAACTTACCGAGGCTGAAAAAGCCAAAGAGAGTAGTCGGGAATACCTTAAGTGTCACACATAAACGGAAAAAAGAATGGATTCGGTTCGCAAAAGCAAGCATGTAGCCCTTCCCTCACAAAAATATCAAAGTGGTTGAGAGAATTGAATATTACCGAAGAGTAAATGGTGACTCTCTAAACCCCTTTCATGCAAATAGGAGAACTGGGTGTTGATCACCAGTTAGGGATAAAAGGATCTATTGTCAACGTACCCAATAACTTGCTTTAGACCTTAGACTGTCTTCCACGCAATATAAATTATTCATTCAATATTCATGTAAAATTGAAAAAAAACCTGCTTTCAAATAATATTTCATGCATGAACTTGTGAATCTGAAACGGGTGTATGATGCAGATTACAATATCCATCAAACATCACTGTACCAATCCGAAAATGTAAATATTGATCTCTATAAGTTGTTAAATGGCTATAAGAAATTTACGCAGAATGTGTCTGAGGTGCATTTAAATATATCTCCGAAATTGTGTACCGAGCAGTTCACGATTAACAGTTAAATATGTCCAAGATGAAAACACGATAAAGTTTCTTTTCCAAAAAGAAATTAGACAAGGGAGAAAAAATTGTAATTATTCAATAAAAAGTAACTTAAATAAAATTTTCTTTGTTTACCTAGGTAAGAATTGAATTAAATTTTTTTTCTTATATTACTTGTTAAATAAGTAAATTTAAATGACTAAAAATATGCGTTAATAAAAAATAAATTATTATTACAAAGAAATGCACGAATTTCAATTCGTATTGAAAATGCATTGGCCTAACTTTTTATAAACTAGTTTATTAATTGCATTCAAAAGTCTTTGAATTTTTTTAAACATAGTTCCAAAGATATGATTCAAAAGTCAAAATGTTAAACACGGAATTCCAAGTTTACAACTGTTCTCCTAACCAAACTATTTTATTTAAATTTATAACCATCGTTGAACAGCCGACCCAATTTTTAGGTTTACGACTAACTATGTTCAACTCCGTAGCCTTGTAATTTTGAACCCGAACTCCTGCATTAAGTATCTGGAAAAATTTTACTTAACATTAATTTGAGTTACATAGAGAGCGAGACCATGAGAACCTTCCACATTAAGCCTGACTACAAGGGGACTCTAACCCATGATTCGTCTGCCACTGGGGATATTTCACGTTAGCTCTGTGGTCGGTGCAAGTCGGATGCGGAATTCGTACCGACCCAGGTATGTATCTCTGGAACCAGGTCTGGATCTCTGGAAGGCGAACGGTCTATCCCGTGAGCCATCGCTGCTCTAAACCAAGCTATTGTGGCCATATTTCCCAAATTGCGCAGATTGTATAATAGACAAAATAGTGTATATATCTATATATATATTTCTCTTACACGGCACCAAAAAAAGCCTCATTACAACTCCCCGAATGGCAACGTTAAAAAATCGACCAATGATTGCTGCTAAAAATGTCACATGCCAAATCTAGCTTAGAGGGCTTAACATATAGCGCTTTTAAAAACGGAAACAATAACCAGAGTGAGCATTATCAGGTTGTTTAATTCAGATTCATGCCCCAAAAACATGATACTATTTAATTTAAACTGGCTCAACATATAGCGCTTTTAAAAACGGAAACAATAACCAGAGTTAGTATTATCAAGTTGTTCAATTCAGATTCATGCCCTAAAAACATGATAATATTTAATTTAAATTCAATTGGGTATACTATGACCTACGTCACAGATCGTGTTATTCCTACTAAGGCTCCTATAATTACTACTAAATTTAACTAGTAAACAGCATTTTCTGCGAACCTGATTTCTAGCAACAAGTAAACATTAAATGAAGTGTGTTGTTAAAGTCGCTACTCGGCAGGTTGGAATTGTATTAGTCTAGTTCCTTTTGAAATAATATATTTTGCTGTTTTATCTCAGTTTATGAATTTAGTAAACATATTTAAAACTCATCTTATTAATTAAACTAAAAGGTAAATGTTATTCCTAGTAAGTGGAAGTAGTTGTGTTTTTTACATATTATACCCAATTAGGAATTAATTAATTAATTGAAGTGAGAATGCTTTAAAAGGCCGCTGTTGAATTGATATTTTTCTACTGAGAGCTACCTAAACGTCTAAAAAACGTCTAAGTGTTTGTATTGAATGCATTGAATTTTTTTATATTTCGCGGAAAGTGCTGAAGAATGTTATGGAAGACGTAGATTGCAGAGATCAAGTGCAATAATAACTGTTCAAGATGTAACAGTAGATGTCGAAGAATATAATATTGGCTCAATGACGGCCCGGAACAATGTAGTTATTGTAATGCTTACTTCTGGGCCAAAGAAAGAAATTCTTCTGGCAAATATACGAAATGCTGCCACGATGGAAAAATTAATTTGCCTACACTAATGGACAATCCCGAGTTGCTGAAAAAATTATTAAGTGATAATTCGATTGAGGCTCGAAATTATTGAAATCATATCCGGGAATATAATTCTGCTTTTGCTTTTGCATCATTTGGAGCACGCATAAAGCCACCTCCTGGAAATGGACCGTATTGTTTTCGAATTCATGGTCAAATTTATTATATGGTGTCACCTTTGTATAGCAATGATCAAAATAATGCTGGATACGGGCAGCTGCATATTTTTGATTCAACTGAAGCTACCCACAGGTGCATTGAAAACAATACTGGATGTTTACGCTCTGTAATGGAACAATTAGATGTTCTATTGAGGCAAATTAACCCTTTTGCTGCATCATATCTTCAGATGCATCAGTTTATTCAATTAAACCCTGCAGCAGATGTAAAATTAGTTTTTATGGAAGATCCCTCTTCAGATTTGATGTTTTAAAATGTTATGTACTTTATCACAAATGTTAATTAATATAGAAATTGATTTCAATAACGCTGATCACCAAAAATTATTTCATTTGGCGATAAAACAAATTTTTGTGTTCTTGAAAATGAAAAACTTTTTGAGGGATATTATCTCACAAGGAAAAGTTAGGGTTTAAGGTTTATATTTTTAAATAATAAAATTTTTCTCTAAAACTTTCAGAATTTCTAGCATTAGCTAATTTATTATACACATTTAGTTGAATTTAGGTGAGCAACTGCAATATTTGATAATTTATTTTGCTAATATGTTTCTCATTTAGCTAATGTTTTGATTTTTTCACCATGTACAATCTAAATAGCAAATATACTTTTTTAAAGACCAATAAGAACATTGATAGAATTCTTCTGCATAAGTACAATACTATGTCTTTGATGATAAAATACTATGTCTTTGATGATAATATACTATATCTTTGTATATTATCATCAAAGAACATTGTGTTCACTGGCGAGCGAGCGCAGCGAGCCATGGTTCACGGCGCGAACCACATAGGATTGCGTAGCAATTCTCGGGGGTTGNATATAGTGATAGTGTGTAAAATGATTAGTATTTTAAATTTGTAACAACTAACATTTACCGTAAACAGTGATATTATGATTAAAAGATATTTATACATGTCTTAACCCATTTATAAATTTGATCACATATAATAAAAATATGTATTAAGGTATATGTATTAAAACAGTTTTTGTCAGTTAAAAATATTTAACCAGTAGAAATATGAATTTACATTTTTCAGCTATAACTTACCTGATGTTCAGTTTTTTGCTGAAGATTGGCTTAGCGTTAATTTTGTGAAAATGACTGTCGCCGATTCCATATTGTTTTTCATCCATGGTATCCATTGTGGAGAAGATAAAACTGTTGTTGATTTCGCAATTATATATTCAATGGAAGTTGATTTTAAAAATTCATGATTTACTGCATCTGCCAGAGACAATATTTCACATACGTTCTCCTCTGACATTTCCTTCTTCAAAAACATGGCACATTTTTCTTTCAAGGGCAATACTTGATATTACTTGATACAAGGGTAATACCTCATCTACACTATCGGTGTATAAGAATTTCAAAAATGATTTCATGACGTAGGCATCAATATCAACGATGTCGACAATGCCACTGCGAGCTTCTTCCATCTCTTGGTGATCAAACATAACTGCAAATACTGGGGATCGAGCCACTAGAACAGTTTTATGTGCTTCAATAATTTCACCATCCACTCGCAATTTCACATCGCTGAGATGTTTGTTATGGAATAAATTTCGAAGGTCTTCCTGCAAGGAAGAGTAAGCACTTGTTGGTGATGATGAGTCAGATTTAGGCATATAAATTTGAAAATATGTACCATTCGAAACGGAAAATTCACAGTAAATAAGTAAACGATGGGAGGGATCACGTTTGAAAACTTTTAGATAACTTTTCCATTCCTTAGAAAGGGTGTCTGAAGGAAATTTCCAATATGTGCAATTTACTGAAAAAAAATAATGCTTTGCTCTTGCGGAACATATTTTTGAATTGAATTTGTCATGCAGGGTCAAAGTGCAGTCCACAATGCATGGTTCATTGTTAACGGTTTCAATAACCACCCTTGTAAATGTGGCTTCAAGGTTTTCGCTTCTTTCAAAAATAGAAAACTCGAAACTATTTTTCGATCCAAACGTTATTAAACGTTTCTTTGGAGCCGTTCTAAGTACTTGCATTTCAAAAAAAATTCTATCGACGCCAATTTTTGTGCACGAAAAATCTTCCCCTTTCATAGTACGAGTGGAATTTTGTCCAAGAAATTTACAACGAATTGTAAGAGTATCTTCTTCACACTCCTGTGCATCTTGGAGAATATCTTTGATAGCAAGGAAATCAGGACATTTCAACTCCGTATCGCTAGGAGTTGAAAATTTATCCCACTTATGATTTTTCAATATCTTACCACTGGCTCCAATTGCTTCGATTTCATATTGAAGAAAACCAACTTGCTCGAGTGTCAAAACGCTTAAAGTGCATGAAATAAATTCAGAATATTCCTTACTCTCTCCCCTTGGATAAAGAACTAAACTGCCTATGATTATTTTAAAATTTTCGGAACCAAATGCGGGACTCAATAATTTCACGCCATTATTATGGTTGCAAAATGAAAAATTTTCGATTTTCCAAGTAAAAGTAAATTTAGTTTTGTACATGATTTTTTTATGAAAAAAATTAAGTTTACCGCAATGCCTCGAGTATACATTTAGTGAATAGCCAATTAATTTGATATTAGATCTATTATTTTATCAACATTTATCTACAGAATAGCATGCGATTTCTTATCTTTATTCAATTCATAGCTACCTGATAGCTGAATGCGTCATTGTTGCTTACCTGGAATTAATTTTAAACTTAAAATAGTCATTATCTGTTACGAGAATAAAAGTGCATAAAAATGTTAACAGGCATATATTTTAAACTGCGATCTACGTTTCTACAATGTACTCTAAAATTGTTTAATTAATTTCTGTTTTAATTCAATTTTTTTAAAAAATCTTATCAATTAAAAATAATATTCAAATACTAATAATAGACCTTTCAAATTGTCTTTAATGATATGTTAGATTTTAAAGATTGACTTGAATAATAGATTTTAAATTTTAATCCTTTGTGACATTTTGCCGAAATTTTGCTTTTAGATTATATAAGCATTTTGAACAAATATATATCCGTTCAAAATATTTCATATATATATATTCAATCGAAGGAAAACAAAAATTAAAATTCAAATAATAAAGTCTTATTAAAAACCTACCTTTTTTTTAAACTTCATTTCAAAGCTTTACTTTATTTACCTTTTTTTTACTTTATTTTAATTTTTAAAAATCTTAAGTAAAATGTGCATTGCTTTTGCATCTCCGTGAGAATTATTCGTAGAAAATCTGTTTTCTTTTTTATAGTGCATTCTAATGTTACACTGTTAAAATTGTCATTCCAAAATTATGGTAAAACATCCAGCAACAGTCAGTCTATCCAATTAACTGCAGATTTTATGGTAAAGAACATTTTCTACCTTGATGGTTTTGAAAACGCTAACAACTAGTATGGTTAAAAAATCATAAATACAAAACTGCGGCCTTTAACCGCTTGCGACTAGCATCTTCCTGTGTTGAATAGCGTGGAAGAAATATTCTGGTGTCAACACTGTGATTCGAACCTCTGTTATTAGTCATGAAATTGATAGATTATCCCTTTCCGCTATAATATGTGCCTACAGACAAGGAACAAAAATACTTCATTAGGTAGGCCAAGTTGGTGCGATGAAATTTTGGTTGTTTAACCCTTTCCTTCTCGCTCCCGTGAAAATGACGGGATGAGGTTTCGTCCTCTATTTCTCGCTCTCGTGATATTGACGGACTGGAGTGTTCAGTAGTAACGCGACAGTAAGAATAAAACTAATGAATTTTTTTGCCCGGAAAAATTTTTTTCTTCTCATAATACACACCAGATGGCAGTATCAGGATATTTTTAAGGTAATTGTAGATAGTAAGTTTATTTTAAACTAGATGTCAGCAATAATCAAATACGTAATACAAATACAAAAGTCAAAAAAATAGACACTTTTATGACCGTTTACTTGAAAATTAGCCGATCGTTAAGGGGTTAACTGTATTAGGAGATGATATTAATAAATGGTTTTCTTCACGGTTAACGGTTTCAATGTCATCTTATTTACGGTTATTTAATTGTTTTGTTTTAATATGGTAGAATAACAATAAAATAGATAGTTTTTTAACCATTTCTTCCAAGAAATCTCTAGCAATGTATATTGAAGGGAAATTTAATCTACTCTAAAATTAATCAAATAACATTGAGTTCAATCATTAGAAGTATCTGCCCAAATGCGAGATTTTTTAACTGGTAACATTTCCTTTTTTCTGGTTAAAAATTTATTTATTATTAAAATGTATTTAATTTTCGCTCATAAAAATTTAAGCATTTCTTTTTTATTTCCTATGAGCTCCACAATCAGTCTTCCCCATGAGCAGAACTAGTACGTTCTCCAGAAGTGGTATCCACTCTTTCGGGACCGCCACAATAGGTGAGATACCGTTGGCCATGTTAATTTGGACGTCTAGTTTCTGCCACACTAGATGGCAGCACCGAGACTCTATTTGGATGCTAAAGTGCACTAGGAATTTAATTTTGCCGGAAATGCCAAGAGCCAAAAGTTTAAGCATATTTCTATTTATTTAACTGCTGTTTTTCCAATACGTTAAGAAAGTATAAGATCACTAACAAATTAGTGCAAAGATGACAAAAAAAGTGGTTTATTAATAATGATTTTTTATGTTAAAAAAAGCAGAGGTCGAAATGGAAATAAATGTTGCCTAGGTTTATACCAAAAATAACTGTTAATGATCAGGTTGCATATAGTTTCATTCAGGCTCAATAATGAATTAGTCATTTAATAAGAATAATATTTCTTCGAGTATCGATACTTCTAGTATTCGATATTTCTAGTATCGAGTCTATGATCCATATAATTTAAAGAAAAATATTCCATGGCAATTTTTTTTAACGCAATGTATCCCAATTTCTCTTCTACAAAGCATCTTCCTATCGAGATTTGCAGTCTTTTAAAATCTAAAACAGTCATGAAACTTCAAAAATAAATGTTTTTCCTGCAATGGTCAAAACGACCCCTTTTGGCCATTTTAAGTACTTCTATCATTGTTTATTTTTATATTTTTCCCCTCTAAGTGAACCAATTTTTAATAACTCACTGCGGCTCACGGTCTAAAGTATGCATCCTATAAGTATTGTTGATATTAACATCATAATATAGATTTGAAAAACGTTTCATTTAAATAAACTTCACGGAGTTAAATGCCATTAAACTGTCCCCGGGCCGCCAGTTGAAAACCCCTGCTCTATAAGATCAAATTTCTTATTCATGATAAACCCGTACTGTGGCCTTCTCTCTTCTAGGACGGATTGATAGAGGACTCGCCTCCCAATGAGATTACTCGGGTTCGAATACAAACAATAGCTGGTCGATAACCACAGTGCTGACGTTAAATGTATCCTCAGTGGTAGGCGGATGAGTTAGAGTACCCCGAGCTAGCCATTGCAGAATTTTGGAGGCTTTTCTCTTCATGTAACACAAATACTGGTTAATTCTATCAAAAAGACCTCAAACTTACAAGGCTACGAAGTTGAACATGATAGTCGTTAACTCAAACATCGAGTCAGTTGTTTAACTACGGTGGTAAAATGAAATTACAGACGATTAATTTCACTCATTAGCCCAATTTTTGCATTAATCAAAGCAACTATATTTCCCGAAGCAAAATTTTCCCAAACCATTGAAATTAAGTCCATTAAACTCATTTTGTTTTCGCATCGGACCCCTTAATAACTCAGTCTATACCAAAACTCTCCATACAATAAATTATTAGCTTTACGGTAAATATATCTCATTTGATGCAACTTACCATTTCTTTTATGGAGGAAAACAAATAAAACTATACCACCTTAAAAAATCTTTTATTAGTTTAAAACACATGCATAAATGTCCTCTAATAAAGTTAACACATATCCTGAAAGTTTTCATTCTGATTCATTTCTTGATTATTAAACATTTCAGTTTTTAGTAAAACGAAAATCATTTAGATAACGGTTCAATATCAGATATTTTTATCAGTAAGTATATCCAGACTTAAGAAACACACTTAAGTAAGTTAGGAAAAATGTAATAAGTACAAATAAAATAAAATCCCAAGTTCATATCATGCTTTTTTCCTACATGTTCTTAAGCAATTAACGTTGGAATATGTTTTTGAGTGTATATTGAATTCGGCGCTCTATCTAAATGTTCTTTTTAACTTGGCTTTTGAAAATGCACCGAAGAACAGTTTAATAGGATTTTATTAATAACACTGTTCCATTATTTCCATGAATATCGTGCCACAGCTTCAAGACATCTTTGTGTAGCATCTAAAGTATTAAAGGTGTCCTTAAAGCACAATTCAAAATTTAACTAATCCCTGCAAAGAAATTAAATTAAAATTGTAAGAGCACAAAATTTAAAAAGAGGCGCCTTAAAATCTTCTCATCTAATGATCAAAATTTCCAGCAATAAAAGTAACTAGTGGGGTGCGCCCCCAGCTCGCTAGCGCTCGCCAACCCCCGAAAATTGCTACGCAATCTTATAAGGTTTGCTTCGCAAACCAAGCTCGCTTCACTCGCTACTAACTTAGGTACATTACAAATGCACAAAATTCTAAGAATTCAAAACAATCATTCAAATCCATATAAAAACTTTTTTTTAAAAAAAAAATTACATATTTTTAGTAAATACTAAGTCATTAAAATAAATTTGAATTCAAATAAATTACATGTAATTCGTTAAACCTATTAGAAATGCGCTATAGTATAATTCGTGATGTAAATCAAAAGTCGTCAAATAAATTCGTAATATATAAATTCGTTAAAAAAAAGCACTTTCGACAAAATACTAAAAAAGAGATCTATTGACAAAGACTACTCACTTCTGCCTAGCTTAATAGTATGAGATTTCCCCAGCTGATGCTCCCTTTTTATTTCAGTTTCCGTTTTCAAAAGCGCTATATGTTGAGCCACCTCAGCTAGATTTGGCATGTGACATTTTTAGCGGCAATCATTGGTCGATTTTCTAGCATTGCCATTCGGGGAGTTGTAATGAGGCTTTTTTGTCGCCGTGTAAGAGAAGTAGTAACGTAAACAAAACAAAGCAAGCGTTGCCACCGGTGGAAAAGAAATACAGCCAAAATTTGGGAGCCACGTAAGATAATCATATATATTAGATTAGATTGAGCTCAGGTGATTGAACTTAAATATGCTAATTAATTTGTGCTGACGAAATATTAAGTTAAAAAATTTGACAAAAAAACTTTTTTCTTTCTCTATCCAATCCGCCACTATCTGAGAAATCTTGCCACAATATTTTGTTTAGGAGAATGGTCGTTAGTTCAGAATCCATACTCCGTGTTTTACTTTTTGCCTATTGAATCACATCTTTGGTATTATTTTTCTAAGACTTTTTGAATGCAATTACTACACTTGTTTATCAAAGCTTAATTCAATGCATTTCTAATACGAGGTGAAAATGATGCATTTCTTTGTAATAATTAACGCATATTTTCAGTCATTTAAATTTAACTTTTTTTACAAGTAATATAAATTTTTTTTAAAGGTCAATTCCTACTTCGGTCAACGAAGAAAATTTTTTTATTACTTATTTTTTATTAAATAATTGCAGTTTTTTCTCCCATATAAAACTAAAATTAATTAATTAAAATTAATTAAAGTTAATTAATTAAAATTAATTAATTAAAATTAGTTAATTAAAATTAATTAAAATTAATTAATTAAAAATAATGAATTAAAAATAATGAATTAAAAATAATGAATTAAAAATAATTAATTAAAATTAATTAATTAAAATAATTAACTCATTAATATTAAAAAAAACTGTATTAACATCAAGTGTCATCCATTATAAGCTTAAAAAATGCATTTGAGGGGATGAATTAAAAGTGTTTTATTAGTGATTGAAAATTTGAACAAGATACAGGGAGAGTGTGAACTAATAGTAGGAATTGAAAAATGACGTACAAATCTTAACACTAATATATGGGTTATTCTCACAAAAACAGTCATTTTCATGTCCCCAGTATATTTTATGTTTGTTATACAGCTTACGAAAAAAAAAAATTCAGGGAAAGTGTCCTTCAGAATGCAAGCTAACAAAAGAATAAAAATAAAATTATCAATTTTTATTTTTTATTTATTTTAGGTAATTAAAATATACCAATATGTCATTCCCTCACTTGTCCCCACTGCTGATTTAAAAAAAGAAAAAAATTGTTTCTGAAATAAAATTTTTTTTTTTACAAATTCGTGTTTTTTATTTCAGAATACTGAAATATAGAATTCAGAAAATCAATTTTAAATTTAATTTCTGATAAAAATATTAACACAGCACTATTTTAAACTTTGTCCCCAGTGTTTCGCGTCATTCCCTCACAACAATGTTCTTATCACCTGCAATCTTCTTAGAATAAAAATATTTTAATAAAAACTTCAGAAGTTAACAACTGGCATCATAGAACAAAATTGCAGTATGTTTCCATCTTCAACTTAAAGAAGCTTTGCTGTGGAATAAATTTGAATGAATCAAACCAGGTAAAATTTTTTACATTTGTCATTCCCTCATGTCATTTTTTAGAGTAAAATAAAATACAACTTCATCGAGAAAGTGGATAATTATATGTTGCTTTCTTGTATGAATATAATTGTATGTGATTGACTTCAGAAATTAATTAGGCCTAACTGTTATTTTTAAATTTTATTGAATTCGTCATTCCCTCACTAGTGTATAAAGTGAGGGAATGACGCTGAAGTGAGGGAATGATTCAAGATGAGTATATTATTAAATTTTTTTTTGTTCAATCGTGCCAGCCAATTTTATTTCCCAAACCTGTAAAAACTATTAAATATATAAGACTAAATTATAATAAATATTAGATATACTTAGTATGTTATCATTTTCAAACTTTAGGTAGATGTAACTTAGATAAAAACATGTATTAAAATAAAATATCATTCCCTCACTATTAGTGTCATTCCCTCACTTTTTAAATAGTGAAAATAATTAATTTACTTATTAATTAATTTGAAAAATAAATTAAAAAATTAATAAATTAATTTATTAAATTAATTAATTTATTTATTAAATTAATTAATTAATTATTAATTATTATAAATTAATTAATTATAAATTAATTATTTAAAAAATTAATTAATTTAAATATTAAGTATAATTTATAGGATATATACTTTCTTTATAATGCCATTACATATTTCTATTAATATAAAAAGTTTCAGAGCTTTTTATTCACTTTACTTTTTTGGGATTTTATGAACTGAAAAATGACAGTTTTCGTGAGAATGACCCATATATAACGTATTTTTAACGTAATAAACCTTAAAATAGGTGCAATGTTTATCTCTTCTTAATAAAAGAATCGCCCAATTTCTTTTATCCACTTAAAGTTAAATTTAAGTTAGAGACATTTATGTTTGATGTCATTGTCTTTTCCAATTGAAAGCAATATAAGATCAATGAAATTTTATCTATCAACAAAGAAGTTCATAAAATAGACGATTGTTTCGGTACAATAAACAGAAGTTGCTTTGATCGTGGATTAAGGTACATCTTCAGGGTAAAGAAATTATCACCTTTATTCACGTTTCACGACAACTTAATTTAAAATTTCCTACAATTAATTTTTTTTAAACATGTGGTGTTTCCTAATAAATGCCTAATTATAATTTTTTATAATCTATTTTTAACAATTTTACGGTAATATCCATTTCACTGTTAAGTCCAATTTAGGGCTAAAATGTATTTTAATGTAAAATGAATTTTACAAATGGTGCACTCAGGAAACCAATACTTTTTATCATAATTTGACCCGTAATTGTTTACAATTTACTCTTTATCTTATTACATATACACTGTAACAAACCATATGATGATATAAATGAATTTTCCACAGGCCAATTGATGGAGCTGTTAGCAGTGACCTCGTATAAATAAAATATTGAAAAAATATTCTGCCTCCATGGGAACTCCAAAAAAGTACGGTAATTTTCTTTTAGTGCTTTGGTAATATATTTCAGTAAAATTACAGATATGATTTGATTATCACGCTGTTCGGTAGTAAATGAGGTAAAATTAGATAATTTTGTCAAAATAGTTGGTAAATTCATCACTTTTTGTATTATTTGAGATAAAGCAAAAATGTTCGGTTTGATAACCTTTATTTCATTTAATAAGCTCATATATTAACTTTGTTTTCGGACGGTTAATTGTTTTCTATGAAAGCTGGATGCTAACCTCCACAAACGTTTGAAACTATTAAAATTACCTACTTATAAGTATAAAAGTGTACTAAATCAGTAACCTGAACTAAATCATTAGCTTAAATGCAACGTACCATGCTGGCCCAACATCATTAAATGGAAGCTTAGATTTAGGGATTTCGAATTCCACCCCAACCCGGTTTCAACTATGTATATATATGCATTTATTTATTTTTATTTATTTATATATGAATATTTAGTTTTGTTATTTATATATTTCTATTTATTGTTACACATACATATGCAGGCTGTCAAAGAACAAATAACACACGATGGAGAAGAGCATCAAAATGCGGTATATCAAGGGATACGGTGAGATTCGAATCAGTTCCCTCTTCGCTACGATAATTGCATCGCTGTAATGTCCTTCTCTAATTCGTGAGGTTTTTTAACTTGACAAGAGCTTATAATAAATCAAACTTTGTGATGAGCTCTTAAGCCTGTATATACTTAGTCCAGTCACATTAGTGAAAACCATCTACTTTTAACGTCAACGTGAAATAACCAATCACAGAAGGCAGGTGGCAGCACATTACATTGGAGTGTATATGAAGTATGTCTTAGGGTATCGGAAAGTATTTCAATCGTTGATGTATTGCAGAAACGTGGCAATTTATCCGACGTTCAAAAGGGCATGATTATTGGCATTCGGGCTAAGGGTAAGCATTTCGGAGACGGCTAATTTTGTTAACTGTTCGCCTGCTGCCTTGGTAAAAACATAACGTGCATGGCTAAATGGCAGTATCCAAAATCAGCGGCGTGGCACATGGGGTGTGCCAATGGCTATAGATGGCAGAGGCGAACGAAGGCTGCGGAGATGCGTTCGGGCGAATAGACTGTGGAGCAATTGACCGCCCAGATGAACCAAGGAGCAACTAAGAGTAAACCTAATTGACTCTCTTCCTGCACGTCTCGTAGCGTTCCACTCTGCCAAAGATGGTTATTCTGGCTTTTGACAGATGGCCACATTAATGTGACTGGGCTGTGTATATATATGCAATAATAAATAAAGAATAAATACATAGAATGATGATTTTTTTTAGAGTATTTGTTTTATAGGGGTGTTTATAGGGTAAAACGTCTATGTAAAGTGAAGGTAGCGAGAGTGATTCCGTGGATGTATGACAATAAAAAACTAAATTTGGTTTCACTACATGTACAGGCAGTTGTGTTCTATGCACACAAAAATGGACTCGTCCCTTATTACTTTAAAAAACGGACTTCACAAAAATTAGAGAAAAAATACAAAGATATTAAACACTCTACATTTATGCTTCCGAGCGTTTGGTGGATGAACGATCCCCCTCGCCATCAAAGCCCCAATAATGTATGGCTGTTTTACTGACAATAAATTCAAGGAGCTTTCCTACTCATGCGGTGTTTCTTTTCTAACCGCTTTGGGGCATGAACGCAAGAAGATCGAATACAGCTATCACACTGAATGTAAATTCTTACTACGTTTCACCAACTTGCTCTATCTGCTTTTCAGTCTAAATGGAGTTCTTAATCATTTCTTTGCATTTACAGAAAACGTGTCTATATATGTAAATAAATAAATAAATCCCACTTCCCCTAAAAAGATGCATAAAACAGTCAGTATAGTTTTATTTATCCGAGATCAGTATCTTCAAAGCGTCAGTTCTGCCAATTTTTTCTCTATTATTAAATTTATTTATTTTTAATCACTAAAATTCTAAAAATATACATTAAAAATGATAACACACTATGAAAAAGAAATTCAGGTCTTGAAGTATCATTTTGAAAATATCAAATACCTTTTCTGCCAAAGAAAAAAGAGAAAATTGAACATTAACAAAACAAAACGCATTCTAAAGTCTGAAACAACTTTTATTTACTCTTTGAAAATCTATTCAAACATTCATTTAATACATGTTTTTATACAGGATAGATTTTTCAGTATACAATTATTTATACCAAGAAAATTAACGTTTCAAAATTCGTATCACAAATCTTTTAGCCCTGATTTGAAGCTTCTGACAAAGATGAAAAAGGATACCAATTATTGTATCGAAAAAATCATACACAGCAATTAAAGATATTCCAAGCCATATTCCTATGTAGCCTCCTATATTACTCCAAAACTCCACATTCTGAAAATACACATAAATATATACGTTTCAAATGTTGCGTATTATAGTTAGAACTGGTCCTGAACTCACATGCTTATGTTTTGACAAAGAATTCTTTCTTACACCAAATGACCAAATTGTTAGTCATCGAAATGTTATAGTTGTTTTAAACACAATGGTAATCAAAAAAAAAAAATGCACAGCAATTTAAGACTCCAGAAATTATGTTTTAAACTATAGGGTAAAATTTCATTCTATACTATTTTATCACGTTTCATTCATTATATTTCGTTATATAATATCATTGTACTTAATTTTAAGGAATGTAAGTTCAATATAGAAATTGTGTTTATTTGAGTACAAAATTAAGTTTAATACAAAATTTTATACTATACAAAATTTGAGCAAAATCGATAGTATAGTTCTTTAGAAAACGAATTTTAAAATTTGATTTTTCAAGTACTTTTTCAACAATTAAGCTCAAAGTTTGGATTTTGCCATATTAAATTGCATTCTTTAAAATTACGTAAAAAACTGTACAATTCTGAAATGTTTCTACTTTTATTGAATAAAATGATGAAATATAATGAAAGAGTATTACAAATAAATCTTGGGTGGAATTATTTTGTATAAATAAGTTTCAGAAATCTGTGCAAAAAAGCTTTAATTCATTTCAAAGTTCTCGAGATATTGCGAAATTCTCTAAAAATATATTTCAGCCACAAAGTTTCAGTCACTCTTCCATCTAATAAGTTTACTGTAAAGAACATTTTTTTATACTTACGCTTTTTGAAACCATTTATAACTAGTATTGTTAAAAAATATGAATAAAAAACTATACGGTTGTTTACCATTTAAACGTAGTATGGTTTCAAAACCGTCAAAAGAAATTTAACTGGACATTGAAGATAGTTTAGCAGTTTATATAACAGACAGTTTTTTTTTTTGGTTTAAGTAATTTCTTAGAACAGTTGACCTAAACTGACAGAAGGCAGGAAAAATTCACTTTGGAATGAAACTTGGTATATAACATACCAAGTTGGTATATAATATCGAAACAATGAAGCTCCCGCAGATGGCCCTTTTCTTCTAAACCTTACAGAAAACGTGCTACGTTACCATTTTTTATCTATTTGTAATAAAATTACTAATATGTTCTCTCGTTTTGGTTTAAAAGTCTAATATAGGCCTGTTAAAAAATTTAAATTTAAGTCTCTTAGATATCCTTCTATTTTTGGTAATCACTGGGGAATTTACCATATGTATTGTCATGATAACCATTGCTACATCAGACAAACTCAATGCGCATTAAAATGTAAACTTATGGAACACGATACATATCTCCGTAATCACGAATGCGAGAAATCATCAATTGCTGCATGTTGTTGGAATATTTTCTTGACGCCAGAGCGCTTTTATGACTAAATTTAATGGTAGCTTGATTGAACAAAAAAGATTCAAGATATCAAAAATGGTATAAAAATAGTGCATTTATGTACTATGAGTACATAAGTACATAATGACATAAAAGACATATATAGTACATAGTATATAGACATATATAATACATATATCGACATATATAGTACAAAAGTCATCTATAGTAGTAGACATCTATATTATGAGTACATAAAAGACATATATAGAGTAACAAAAAAAAATATTTACCTCAACTTTTGGTCTATAAGAATAAGTTGTGGTGGGCATCCCATTCAAATTAATAATCACAGTTATATTATGACTGAAAAAAATGCACATAAAGTTTTAAATTTTAACCTAAAAAATTCTTGGTAAGTGTTAAACAAACGATATGATTAAAAACAGGGAATTAAGAAGATTCAAGATTTTGACGATGCAGCTTATTACTAAATATTTTTGGAAGAAAAAATATCATAAGCGCTGTTTTGAAAAAAAAATTCATTAATTACAAAAATTATAAAGATGGAAAAAGTAAACATTTGTCGAACACTCGATCATATGCGGCCATTTTCAAGACTCGTGAATGATCGTCTGTGAGTCTTGAAAATGGGTGCCTACGATTTAGCCCATGAACGGTTCCCACTTTTCCATTTTTGTAATTTTGGAAGCAATTCAAGTGTTTCGTTTAATATATTTCATATACAATTTTATATACAGACATTCTGCTTTACATTCTTTTGATTATATCTTGTACAAGTGCTTTTCCCTCCTTGAATTAATATTTCTTCCCCCATGACAAATTTCAAGTTATAGTCTTTATGCCTAAAACTTAGTCGACTTGTAAGTTTTTTTCTGCATGTTTAAAAGTAATTCTCGAATTTATAATCGAAAGTTAAATTTTCACATTTTATCGTACGATCTGTACATTTTTCAGCTTACTTTCATAGTTTCAAGATTTAATTTTCGTATCTTCAAGATAAGATTTATAACTTTAGACAAATAAAAATATTTCTTTAAGCTGAATAAAGACCATCATTATCGTTATTTTTTAAACGTAGAATAAAAACGTTAAATAAAAACGTAGAATACTAAATTTTTTCGAGTCCTATTTTTTAAAATAAAAAAATCAAAATTATGCTTTTTTTCCTTGATTGAGATCGATTTGAGAGGCCTAAAATTTGTTTAGGAATATTTTGTTTAAAAGCAACTTTTATTTCATGGCTCAATACAAAATAATAAAGTTTTTGAGAAAATAATAATAGGAGCTCTATAAACAGTTTTAAAATACTTAAATATTGGGTGGTAGATGTGATTTTTTAGGTACGTGTTCTATTTAGGATTCCGAGTTTTTTAAAAGTCTTCCCTTTGACATATGAATAAAACTACCACAGTTACTCTTTTTCGTTTTTCCTTTTTGAAATTTGATTATGGTTCGCTGTCAAACTACAGCTATCTTTGATGACATCGTAGTCGGAAAACAAACCGGTTGGGGAACGGTTATCCGGGCATTATATACTTTCTAAGACATCTACTAAAAGAACTCTTACAAGCAGAGAGTGTTCTAGACAAATCGACAAAATATGAAAATTCTTAATCTAAGTTTTAAACTTTAGAGTATTTTGGAAAGTTTAAAATTATTATCTGTCTTACATTAGGTTTGATTTTTGTTTCTTCTGTTTGTTATCTTTCGAATGTGCATTACAGTTGCCCTGAAAAAAACAGATAAATGAAACACCGTTAATAAAAATTTAATTCAAAAGCTGAAATTCAGAAAGAAAATACAAAATAAAGAGCACCAAGAAAAAAGCTAAAAAATTATGCCCTACAAAAATTATGAAATTATGCCCTACTGTCTATTGCAAAATATTTCAATACATTAAGTCTGCCCTCTGTAAACTATTCTTAATGCACGGTAAAGCTTTAAATCATATTATCCTACAAATTATTTGCAACCTTAAGAAAATGCAAAATTGAACTAGACTGTCGTACTTTTTGCACGAGAATGCTCAATATTATAACTCAACTTGAGTTGTAATGTGGTCCAATTCAACACCTTATTAAAACTGGAGCAACTTTTCGTCGTGTGGCTCGAAATACCAGTATTTAAATTAAAGGTTGAACCGATATCTTTAATGGTATGGAAACTAAAATGTTTATTATGTACGATTAAAGAAGTAAAATTCGAACTAAAAGAACAAAAAAATTGCAAAAATAAGGAAAAATTGCTCTGTTGATAGCTCCCTTTATTTAACTATTGAGACCTGATTTTCCAGATTGCTGCACAAACAGTCAAATTCTGCGAGTTCCGAATCCATAAAAAAGTATTTATTTAGACAATTAGTACAATTGTTTGCCAGATTTGCATTAAAATATTGTTTACATCTTGAACCTGTAAATACCTTGAACCTTGTTTATATCTTGAACCTATAAATACCTTGAACCTTGTTTATATATTGAACCTTTATTCTTTCATTCGATCAAAGGTTATTCAGGTTTTTTTTTATTTTGCGCTATGTACTCCTTGAAAGACAAATAAAAAACAAATTTTTTTAAAATTTTTCATAAAACCTTGCATTTGTATTTCTCTTATAATTAATATCAGTAAACAATTACTGTAATTAGAAACACTGTTATTTGAATTCTTTAAAACTAATTACTCATTTAATTTTGTTAATGTTTATCAAATGATTTAAAACTCTGTAGTAGGTGTTTTTAATATTAAATAAAGTTTTGTGTTAAAACCTAAACTTGCCTCGTTTTGCACATCTTCTAGATCTTTTATCACTTCGTACGATTCTTCGCTGAAAATGAAACAAACGAAATCATATATATTTACGAAAAAAGATCAAGAACAAAAAAAAATGATTTTAATTCTAAGAAACTGTAACTTAATTTTTAAATAAAATTATTTTTCAACAGTTTAGTCTGGCGTATTTTTTACTGTTACTCAGGCACTAGAAGAAGCATGTAACGAGATAAAATAATTAACTTCAAAAATTTTATCAGTGATCAATCACAGTAAGCAAAATAAATGAATAATTAGAGAAAGAAAATACCTGATTAACTTTTTTTCTCGATCTTAAATTATGGGTGTAGCTACGGTATGTAATATTCAGTAACAATTCTTCAGTGAAGATATGCTGTCTATTATTTTAGTCACTTTATGCTAGTTTCTTTTTGTGTGTGTTTTGATCATCTCCGGAACTAGTGAAGCGAATAACTTTTTGGTCAAAATAATAACATTTCTTTATCCAAAGAAAATTTTAAGGTAAATTAAAAGGTAACGAAATATTCTTTTTTACAATTATTTATTACTTTTGTACTATCGAATTTTCTAATACTCAAATATTTTTAGAATATAGTTTTTAGAATATAGTATAACAAATTTTTTCACCAATTTAATCTACACAATTTTAAAAACCACAATCTAAAATTTGAAGTTGCTCATTGAATTGGGAGTAGGTTGAATAGTTGTTGAGAAATAAATGGCTAAAAATATAACTTCATAAAGATGGCAAAATATGCAAAAAGGGAAATTAAGATTAAGGGACGGAAGCTTTAGACTGTTTTTCATCCACTATTGGAACATGCTTTCAATATTG
The DNA here is from genome assembly GCF_043381705.1 of Parasteatoda tepidariorum. Classification (NCBI taxonomy): domain Eukaryota; kingdom Metazoa; phylum Arthropoda; class Arachnida; order Araneae; family Theridiidae; genus Parasteatoda; species Parasteatoda tepidariorum. Next base: position 36,186,854 of record NC_092208.1, read on the forward strand.
CAGCTATTTTGTGCGTTGAAAGCATATTGTTTGAGGAAACGAATCCTATGTCAATTCAAAGTGCATCTAATGTCGTGACTTAATTTATATCCTAAATTAATTAATTCACAAACTGAAATATTTAAATTTAGGCTCTCTTAGTATTAAGATTGAATGCTAAAACATAGAAAATCCGACCATTTTATCAAAAGTTATTAAGGTTTTTCTTTTTTTTTTTTGATGAACAAATTTTTAATTATTTTTAACTTAGGCTGTTTTTCTAATTTTTTTTTAACTTTCTTACCTTTTACTTTATGATTACCTATTGTATGATCTGGGCAGTTCTGTTTTACTAATTATTTTGAATACCTTCTGTGATTATGTCATTTCTCGAATTTTCTCGCGTCATTTCTCGAGACTTCTGTTTGTCTCAACCATTTTAATTGTATTTATTTAATTATTTTAACATGTTTACAATTGATTTTTTTTTATCCAAGTATTTTGCTTGGTTCTGTAATACTGATTCTGTCTATTTGAAGAAAAAAATGCCTATCGTAGCTTGTAGGAGCTTCTGGTGGGAGGTTATGATTTTCATACAAATCAAAGCCTTAGCATAACCAATATTAAAACTGTGCCTTACCTAACGGCAACCAGGCATGAAGTCAACTGACAACACGTCACAATTGTTATGGATGTAAATTAAATTATGTTTAATGGATTTATATTTTGTTGTTTTAAATTATTTTGCATTTCAGCATTTGAGGTAATATTTTAAATTTAATAGTTGCCAGGGTAGGACCACCAGGGACTAAGGCAGGGGGTTGTCGATGGGAACCTGCGTCTTCTTTCCTGAGGGTCCTGTCACAGCGACGAGTTAAATTTCTCCATGTGCCACTTCCTGGGGTGGGCCAGGTGTTTCAGCTTCTTAAGGTATTGCTCCTTTATGTTCTATGCTTAAACTCTAAAAAGATTATTTTCCTTGTTTGGCACGTGTATCCTCTCACCAAGATGATCCCTTTTGTGTTCCTTTTTCGGTTTCTATTTGAAAATTCATTTACAAAATCCTATAGAAAAACACTCCTCTATTTATTTAGATAGCAGCTTCAAGAAGCAAAAATCTATAGATGTTCGTGAAAAATTTTGCAAAAAACACAACGCTGTTATTTTGACTAAAATGTTAGTATTTATCGGTGTATGAATTGTTTCCGAAAAGGAGGGGATAAAGTCCAATACCTCAAGAAGAGTGTTTTAGATTTGTGATTGCATCAGATCAACAAATCGGAAAGTGTGAAATATTTTCAGAAAATAAGTTGTTGTGGGGGAAAGTTTAATATATACTTGTTGACTTTCTGCGGTAATCAAACTAAAGATCATAAGAGGAAGATCTAACCACCATGCAAAAGGCTCACCCATCAGAGCAAGAGCCAGCGTCATCCGATAAATACATACGCTGAAACAGTAGAAGGCATTAACCGATTCATCGCAGTTGAAAAGTCGATGAATGTATTGCTAGAAATGAAATGGAGATGTGGCTGCGCAATCAAGGAAATATCTTAGTAACAGTTTGGTTGTGGCTAAGGTTGCAGCATGAGAAATTTCTTTTAGGTCTTAACATTTCAAAACGCTCTATAATGGGGACCTCAGTTAGTTCCCCTGGAGATGAATTTACAGTGACTTTCTTGACTTTGAAATGTCTTTTCTGTCGTGGCTCCTGAATAATTGCCTGTGTATTACAGTTATAACATTTGCGACATTAAGTTTGTGACAGTCTAGATTTCTCTATTGGAGAACCCAACATACAGGAAGAGGCTTACTCATTTCTTGTTTAGCATCAGGTTGCTAGATTAGTATGACTTATATTTGTTTGCTCCAGTAAAATGTTTGATTTTAAAGTAATGGTATAAAACAGTGTATTTGTGTGACCATCCAGTGCATTGTAACTATCTTTTAAATGTCTAGTGTATTGTGACCATCTTTCAAACTGAAAAAAAAGAACTATTATCAAGGGGAACTTTGGATTATTTTGTGCTAATATCTGATGAAATTTGATAAATAGTGTTTGTATAACAAAATGGCTGGCGAGAAACGGCATGGAATTAATAATGATCATTTCTTGATACGATCGAATTGATTTTTAAGTGAGTAAATACTTTTATTAATTGAGTAAATTGTATTATCGAGTTTCTCGGAAATTGGGGCAATTATGAAACATAATTAAAATGATAGAGTGTGCATAATCTACTTTGTAATGTGAATAAAAGTAATTTTGTGATTAAGATGTTTCTGTAATTTATTAACCTGCTTGTACTGATTTGATAATTGGAATATAGTGCGCAACATTCTTTAAATATTTCTTTGTTTGAACTCTAACTAACTAGTAGATGTTATAATGACTTTGAAAATGAACTAACTCAACTGTTTTTTTGTCTAAATAAGCTATAAACTATACTACTGCTAATTTGTACTGATTTGTAGTCGACTAAGAGTGTATTGGTAAGGATTAAAAGTGATTGACTAAAATCATAAGCTCTAAAATTGCAAATCAAAAGATATGGAGCATTTCTCTGTCCCTCTTCTGGTATTCCGGGAAAACTACTGGTAATGCCCTTAAGATTAGGAGTGATAGAGTGGTCCAGAACTCCACGTTTAGGCTTAAGAGTGGACATATAGGGAGCGTTACATATACTGATGGACAGAAATCTTATCGTGTGTGCACGAAGTTCGCGTCAACACTGGCGTCCCAAAACATATCCTCTACTGTGTGGGGCTTTTGAGTGAGGACCATATAACTACTCATCTTCTTATAAATGACTTTATGAGGATTCACAAACCTCCTGGGCGAAGTTCAGCTTACAACTTGACCTTGGAATAAATTACGAACAAAAATTAGCAGTACGCCACACGCACTGCTAATTTTTGTTCGTAATTTATTGATGCCCTGAATATACTGTGCGCTAATTCCATTCTATCAAGCAGAGCTGACTTCACAGAAAAAATAAAATATTCCTAATTTCGTTGCTTTATAATTAATATTGCACTTTTAAGCGTCAAAACACCGACATTTTTAGTAGAATGAAGTTTTTTGATCAGATTTATAAAATACTTTACAATGCAACAAACGGAAGTGAACTAATTCATTGTTTGTCCGATGAGGGACCCTATTAGGTGCCTTAAATTTAAAAAATATCTAAGACACTTATGTGAAAAAAAATCAGTCAAAAATCGTAAGTTTGCCGTAGTGTTATAATTAGTTGCTTATAAAAATTTATCAAATAAAACTTACTAACAAGCAGGTCCACAATTCTTTTTCACACACTCATCGATTTTTGGTATGAATTCGGATGTATCAAACACTGACATACCATTCTCAGTTACATCTGAAATGAACATCAGTGTAAAAGATAATCATCATTTATATGATCATATATATCATATATAATCATAATGATATAT